>NC_136069.1:504126389-504471389 GCF_964261635.1 Lissotriton helveticus | reverse complement strand
ATTCATTTCCTACGGAGAAAGAAGCATCACTCTGATCAACAGAGCTATTGACTATCATATGCAAGTTTGTCCGAAACGCCCAAAATAATAAATACTTCTTTTTTTTGTTTTGTTGCTCCTGTTGAGCCCTTTACAATGAATCGTTTTCATTGCCCCCTCCAAGAAAAACCCCAAAAAATATAAAACTGTTCCGAAAAATTCAAAAACAGTAAAAAAATGTTCAGAAAAATAAAAAAAAAAGTTCTTTTCAGAACTACCTCCCCGTTATTAAAAAATTGGTACAATATTTGGAACTGTGCCAACCTCTATTTCTCTTAGTTCGCTTCCTAGTTCGCTCGCTGGTACGCGAACTGGAAGCGAACCAAAAACAGTAAGTATAAGGGAAGGAAACACACACTTATGTTAAAAGAAAGACAGCTATAGGGGAGTAAACTAGAGATACTATTACCCATAATCCACTACTGATGATGTCACATATTACATCATTCATGACATGCTCAGTGACATCATCAGCAGAGGATTGCGGGTTTTTTGGCAACATGCCTTATCCACGGTTTAATAACGCTGCCTTTTGCTTTATATAAGTTTTCAAATTGTATGAAATATATACCAATAGGTCTTTATGAACCTTTAGGTAGTGCTTTTGTTCATGAGGTCTGGTCGCTTCCATACACATACAGATGCTTCAAAGATGATCAAGAAGTTTATCTGAATGGAGAGGAATGCACTGAGACGCCAGATCATTCACTAATGTGTAGGCACATACAGTTACACGATTCATGCAACAAACACCGACCAAATATGGCTTGCGTGTTGCAAGGCACGCCAGTTCCTGCTATCATCCCCACGTTCAAGTTGTTGGAAAATGGTAGTTATTTGATGCTCAATAATGAAGATTGTTCTGAGTTAATTAAAAGTATTCCTTTTATCGTAACAGTAAGTGAACGGGTTATTTGCTGCAGAAATGTTCTATTTCCTCCCACACATGAACATAGGGAGTTTTCAATCTGGCCAAAAATACCAACCTTGGGACACGTTTCAACGGCATGACAAGAATAAGAGCTCTTTTGTCTCAGAGAGAGGTGGCCTTGAGTTCGGCCCGTGAAACTTTCGTACTTCACATAGCGAACACCCGTACACAGGTTTGCCTTTCAATTTCAGCAACATGTTTCCGACTATCTTTAACGCATCCTCCACAAAATCCCTGGCACACTTTTTTAAAGTTGTTACCAGTGGTCTCGTGACTTCATTTGAGAAAATCTTTGGAGTCATCCCTGCTCCCTTTCATTGTATTTTCTGCACTCTGGTTCATGGATTGGCATTTTTACTTGCATTACCAGCGGACGCTCTTGTGCTTTTTTACATTTTTAAATATGGATGTCCCTCCTATGCAACCTCCGACCCTGCAGCTGCTGACACTGTTCCGCAATCGCATGCTAGAATATTATGGCACAATGCCGTTGGCGATATTAAGCACGGCATATGGATTATCTTTTCGGTTCTCCTACTTCACCTGTGTCCAGCCTGTATTTCACTGCCTGACCTGTGATTTCGATTGGGCCATTGATTTGTGTCTCTGCGGACCGGTTTCTCCTGACGTCGACTTTAATCAGCTGATGACTCCTATCATTACTCACGAGTTGATTTGTCCTGGCGAAAGGATTATGGCTGTGGCATTGATGCATGGACTACTTGGTCCCTGGAATTTACTGGCGGCAGCACAGTCTTTCTTGGAACACAGCTTTCTTGAAAACCCACCGAGCTGTCCTCTGATGGTGATAGAGGATCCGGTGCTGGGAGAGCACGTATGTTCTTTTCCGCTTTTAAATTGGATGGCTGAACTGTTTTCGGATGAAGACGGTGACTTCCTATTGGAGGCTGTTGCAGCTTATTTTGCATACACAGTTATGTCATAGACCTTTTTCATGTTTGATATGCTGAGTACTAGCATTTCATTGACAATTCATTGACTTATTTGTCAAGTTTTTATTATTTACCTTGCCTATTGGCTTAAGACTCGATAAAGTACTTGGCTGTTTTATTTTTCTTTAGCATTGAATTTTCCTAGTTTTTAATGCTTTACCTTGCGGACCGTCCACATATAAACTTGCAATCTGCTCTCATGAGATGGCACTTCTATTATCTTATTCAGTTCGTTTCCGGATCATGAGGAGGTGTCATCTAGGTCCTGGATATCTTTACACCGTGTTAAGTTAGCATGGGCTCATTACCGGTTTAAACGCCATTTTTCCTTTTTTGCAACTTCTGCACACGACACTTAGTTGTTGCTTTAGCTTTCCACCTAGTAGTTCATCGTGGTTTACATGAGAATAATATGTTATTGGTCTACTATCTGCTTTACTTGTTAAACTATATCTGTACAGCGAGTGCTAAAGTTTCAAGAACAACACGATACAGAATTTTTATGAGGTCTGATCTCCACGACTTCATACTCATAACATAAGTGCAACTTCTGCCAATTCTGGGCATGAGGCGGGTTTTATATTGCTTTGCCGAACACACATACACAACAGTTGATGCGGTTCACATGAAGAGAGAGCTGGTGTATGCTGATGTGATTTCTTCAAATCTAAGACACTAAAGTATGGACACGCCCTAAACCAACACAAAGAGACCTTCTTAGCAAATAATATAATATGTGTATTAGGGAGGGTGAGATATAAGCAGCCGCGGGCCGTGGAGGGAGTTACGATGGGGCAGGGAGGCGGGGAGGGGGAGAAGCAGGGTGGAGCCCTCTCTACCTTGCCCCTCCCCCTCCCCGCCTCCCTGCCCCACCGTAACTCCCTCCACGGCCCGCGGCTGCTTATAAGTGTTGCTAACTCTTATTCATTTACAGCATGTTAACATACTGTCACCATTCGCTTTTTATGTACTAGTAACTATGCTGGTAATTTTGCTACTGATAATATGTGTACTTTTATTATCTAAGGTACTACGCCTGAGAAGACGGCATTAGTAAATAAACATTTCAAATACACATCTGTTCTTCTTAACTCCATGTTCTGGTTTCTAAGAAATCTATAACGACCGACTGTTCATGAGTTCCACGTATCCTGAGGTACTATAAGTTCATATTCTGGATTGTCTAAACATTGAGAGTTTGTTATATCCAATGTGACACTGTACCTAGCTTGCTAAATAGTTTTTGATTACTAACGTGAGTTTTGGGACACCCTAATTCGCCGAGGTTCCAATCCTCTGTCCACAGTTCTGTGTGAGAACAGAAACCCTGCGACAGGGGCACCCCCGACCCTTGCTGGAGCTTCATCACACTTGCGATACAACTCCAGCAATGCGCCACCTTTACGGCACAGATACATCACGCATCTGTGCTGTTTTTGCCCCATGATGCGCCGCATTGTAAATGCAGCACACCATAGGTGACGGAACAGCGGCACAGAATGACTAACACATCCCTGGTGATGCGCCAGTCATCATAAATCTATCCCTATGCTTCTTATCTTGTTAGAGATGAACCGCCATATGTATCATCAAAGTTATTTGCATTTCCTAAATAGCGAACTTTAAGGAATAAATAGCGATTCTTTACCATTCCTAGTTTGCGATGAGCTATTTGCTAATTAGCCGAATGTAGCCCAATGAAGCCCAATGTAGCCCAATGTAGCCCAAAGATGGCCGCCAGACACACAAAAAAACAAATGTAGCCCAAATATCAGCCAGATGTAGCCCAACTATAGCCCAGTGACAGAATGACCAATCAGCTTCGCAAACCTCCGTTACGCGAAGCGGAGCGCTGTTACAGATATATATCTTTTTTTGAACGTTAATTTCTCAAAATCCACTGGAGCACATATATTGAGACCTAGCAAAGGCACATCGGGCTACCAGTCCCTAATATTTTGCCAAGTTTCGTGCAAATCCATTCAGCCGTTCAATTATTATTTTTATTATTTTTTTTTGCCCCGCGGGGCCCTTTTAAAACCTCCACATCAAACCTAGGGGGTCAGCGAGGATCTACTATGCCCCCTTATAGTTATTTCCCCCTTTGTTTTGACCTCCTCTTGTCTCTCGATCCTACCGAGAGACAAGATGGCGGCCGCTACGGACTGTTTGGAATGTTGACAGACGCCGGAGAACCAATCAGCTTCGCTTCACAAAGCTCCGTTGCGCGAAAAGTCCGCGAACCAGAGCGCTAACCGGTCCGCTGTTACAGATATATATCTTTTTTTAAACGTTAATTTCTCAAAATCCACTGGAGCACATATATTGAGACCTACAAAAGGCACATCGGGCTACCAGTCCCTACAATTTTGCCAAGTTTCGTGCAAATCCATTCAGCCGTTCGGGCTAAAAGTGAGGCCAACCGCCCTATGGAAAACTCAATGTTAAAAACATGTTTTGGGACCCCCCTTTTTTCTCGGCCCCCACTGGACGAACCCCCCCCAAATTTTCAAGGGCTGCTCAGAAACAAAATGTGCCATTTTCCTGAAAATTTCAGCCAATTCCGTCCACAAACGCCAAAGTTATTAGACATAGAATTTTCAAAAAACCCATAGAGAAAAAATCCTAACTATATATACCTACTGGCGACCGCCAGTAGGTAATATATATATATATATATATATATATATATATATACACACACATATATATATACACACACATATATATATATTACCTACTGGCGGTCGCCAGTAGGTATATATAGTTAGGATTTTTTCTCTATGGGATTTTTGAAAATTCTATGTCTAATAACTTTGGCGTTTGTGGACGGAATTGGCTGAAATTCTCAGGAAAATGGCACATTTTGTTTCTGAGCAGCCCCTGAAAATTGGGGGGGGGGTTCGTCCAGGGGGGGGTCGAGAAAAAAGGGGGGTCCCAAAACGTGTTTTTAACATTGAGTTTTCCATAGGGCGGTTGGCCTCACTTTTAGCCCGAACGGCTGAATGGATTTGCACGAAACTTGGCAAAATTGTAGGGACTGGTAGCCCGATGTGCCTTTTGTAGGTCTCAATATATGTGCTACAGTGGATTTTGAGAAATTAACGTTTAAAAAAAGATATATATCTGTAACAGCGGACCGGGCAGCGCTCCAGTTCGCGTACTTTTCGCGCAACGGAGCTTTGTGAAGCGAAGCTGATTGGTTCTCCGGCGTCTGTAAACATTCTAAACAGTCCGTAGCGGCCGCCATCTTGTCTCTCGGTAGGATCGAGAGACAAGAGGAGGCCAAAGCGAAGGGGCAAATGACCATAAGGGGGCATAGTAGATCCTCCCTGACCTCTTAGGTTTGATGTACCATTTTGCCAAGTTTGGTGTAATTCCGTTCAGCCATTCAGGCTGTAGACGTATCTAAATGTCAATAATCGAACGGCTGAATGGATTTGCACGAAACTTGGCAAAATATTAGGGACTGGTAGCCCGATGTGCCTTTGCTAGGTCTCAATATATGTGCTCCAGTGGATTTTGAGAAATATACGTTCAAAAAAAGATATATATCTGTAACAGCGCTCCGCTTCGCGTACTTTTCGCGTTACGGAGCTTTGCGAAGCTGATTGGTTCTCCGGCGTCTGTCAACATTACAAACAGTCCGTAGCGGCCGCCATCTTGTCTCTCGGTAGGATCGAGAGACAAGAGGAGGCCAAAGCGAAGGGGCAAATGACCATAAGGGGGCATAGTAGATCCTTCCTGACCTCTTAGGTTTGATGTACCATTTTGCCAAGTTTGGTGTAATTCCGTTCAGCCATTCAGGCTGTAGACGTATGTAAATGTCCTATGGAAAATTGCATGGGGAAAACACATTTGAAAGTGTTGAAATGTAGAACCAATTAAAATGTTACTTTGGTTTTGTATTTGTGTGTGATGAAAGTTAATTGGTTATGTATATATCTCAAATGAGAGGAAACCACAGCCATTTTGTGATACTACTGTCTGAGGTACATTTGTGAGGAATTTTTGGTGGTGAATTTCTGGTGTTTGATTTACACAGTACTAACACTTCTCCTACTTTTAAAAAGGTGAGTTGTTAATTTGTAAGGGGAACTATGTTGTACACTTGAAGATAATTTGAAAAATGTTTTCTGTTATTTATTTGCAGTCCTTCTGTTATACTAAATACTTGATAAAGTTAGTTTTATATTATGTATTACTAAAAACGATAAATGAAAGTGATTATTTTTTTCTGCAATTTACAGCAAGCAATTTCAAAATAAAATGGCTCACAATGAAGAGACCGTGGCAATTTCTTTTGCATTGTCCACTACATTGATTGAAATTGAGAGCACTAATAATGAAATATTGTCACAAGGAGGAGATGACTTGTATGATTTCATTAGATTGATTGAAATTGACAGCACCAATAATGAAATATTGTCACAAGGAGGAGATGACTTGAATGATTCCACTACATTGATTGAAATTGAGAGCACCAATAATGAAATATTGTCACGAGGAGATGACTTGAATGATTCCACTACATTAATTGAAATTGACAGCACCAATAATGAAATATTGTCACAAGGAGGAGATGACTTGAATGATTCCACTACATTGATTGAAATTGACAGCACCAATAATGAAATATTGTCACAAGGAGGAGATGACTTGAATGATTTTTTTGATCAATCTGTTGATGGCGAATTTATCGAATGTTTGGAGACCATAGAGTTACAAGAATCATCATTGCAGACTTTTAATGAGGAGATTCCAGATGAGATGATTGAAGAGGAAATTGCTGATGAGGACATGTTACTAGTTCTTTCAAATTTAGAAAATTCTGAAGAATAAATTTATATTTAGAAATCAAAAATTGTTTGAGACATTATTCATTTTTATTTTTAATTTATGAGGTTGTAGCGAAGTGATTGTAGTATAAAATGAGACTTATAGTATAGAGTGCAACATTTTTATGTTACATGGTAAGTTTACTCATATTTACTTCCCTTCTCCCACTATATTATCTCCAATGTGTATTTGACATCTCTTCTTCATCTCCGGCCTCCTTTCTCTCACTGTGTGTCTCTGATGCATCTTATCGCTGCTATTTTGTGTAATTACAGAAGAGAGTAAAATAAAATAGTTCGGAACGTGAAAAGGGGGCAAAGTAGAGTACCCCTCACCCCCTAGGCCTTCTCAGGCGGTCCCAAAAGGATCAGTTTCTGCTTTCCTGAGAGATTATGGTATGAGTTCCATATACCACAATAATTTGCATTACAACATGCAAGATATATATCTCCTATTACCAACTTTTGGAGATATTCGCGCTAAGCGCGAATATCTCCAAAAAGTAACACCTGCCCTGAGCAGTTCTTAGCCATGTTATCCAATGGGAGGTGGATAACATGGCTAAGAGCATTAGCTCGGTAATGCATGAATATCGCTGACTTTTTAGCGATATTCATGCATTGCGGTCATTTTTTATCGCATTTGCGATAAACCTTGATAATAGCAAGGTTTATCTTCGATAATTTCTGACGATGCTTAGCGGTAAAAAATTTGTTGGTAAGCATCGTTAGCGATAAATATCGCTTAACTTTGGTAATATGCACCAACGTCTGTTAACGTTCGATTCGAAGGAAATGAGGAAGTGTTGAAAAACATTGTTTGCGCCATCTTGCCTTTTTTGAAATGCCACACTTTTGTCGTGCACGGCAGCCATTTTAGATGCCTTGACCAGACCCACTCTCTGCACGCTGTCGATTCGTAGCATGGCTCCCCACCCTCGCAAGCATCTTCCCCAGGCACTGGTCACCCCCGCTCTCTGTCTTATGCATGGGCAATAAACCTCCCCCCATCTGCGCTGCTCTTTCCTGAGAATCACACTCTGTGCCTGCCCGACACCTCCCTTTCGCCCTATTCACTACCGCACCCTCTGACACTCCTCTTCCTCTGTGTCCGATTGTCCAGGCTATCAGCTAGCCCTGCAGATGTAGTTTATGGCTCCAGCTGTAAAGAATCACCCCTCTTCAAAGGAGTTATAGTAGATCAAGGCCCACACCCGATGAGATCCGTCACACCACACGTGTTCCTACTATCTGAAAACCATCCTGTATTGTGATTGGGGAGGGGACCGAGCCTGAAGCGGAAGATTCTAGGAATGACTCTTTGTACATCAAAGTTTTTACAATTATGTGTCACATTAAAAATATATAGCACTCCAACAAAGTAGTAGGAATATAAAACTTTAATAACATATAAATATATACAACAAAACAAAAACAGTAAAAACATTTAAACAACGAAGAGACCGTGGCAATTTCTTTTGAATTCCTGATGAGGACATGTTACTAGTTCTTTCAAATTATGAAAATTCAGAAGATGTTGCCTGGGGGTGGGTCGTCAGTAGCAGTCTGTTGTGCGAATAGTTCCAAGGCAGCAGAACGCGCTGAAATCTAGATGGCACGAAAGTGATGTCTAGTAAGTTGCCGCCCAGCAAATAACGGCGTGGGGCGCCGCGGGGGTGAGTGAGTCCAGTAGGCACCACAGCTATTCTTACCGGCATTGCAGAATTACTGCTGGGGACAATGCCTGTGCTGTAGCAGGGTCACAGCAGAAACAAAAAGGATTCTGTTGAAGATGTTGTTGGTTTTCAATTTGAAAACAGTTCTGGTGTCAACTGCTATGGTAATGTAGTGGTTAATGTTTTGTTTTCTCTAGAAAATGTAAAAGAGGGGGAGGCAGTCCAAAGTTCCGTTAAAAGGGCAAAGGAAAGGATCGGTGGTTTGAACTATCACTTCAAAAGGGGAGGTGGTGCAACAATTTTTCCTACCGGGTCACACTGTGCTTTCACCGGAACTGAGGTCTGCAGGATTCTAGTAATTCAAAGTGAGGCTGGCGCCAGCATGGGAGCGCCGACGTCCCGCGGATACAGTTTCGTCACTCCACGGGCGATCATGGCAGTCATTCCCCATCGGGGGTCGGAGACTCCCGCGGCTCCTGTAGAATCTTCAAGGTCGTGGAGGACTACGGTGGTGGAGTCAACCAGTGACCGGGCCATTTCTTCATGCTGGGCCCGCTCTTGCCAGGTCGATCGCCATTTTGAGAGTTCGGCAGCTACCGGCGATCGCGGGGTCACATGAGCGGACGGGCTCCACCCTGCCGGGCGAGACGTTGCAGCATCGCCACAGTGGACGAACCCTTTTCGGGGCGCCTGGAGCGCTGAGGGTGCAGCTGGGAAGCCTTCACCTGAGGAGGCGGGAGAGGCCTGTTCGCACCGTCTCTCCCTCCCAGTGCACCCCACGGCGCCCCGCTTGACATTTGTTATGGCCGGTGGCGATGAGGACGGGGGGGGGGTCGGATGCATGTGCAAGACATTCCCCCCAGTGTTGTCAAAGCCATTTTTGAAGAAAGAAGTGGTGCCTGGCGTGTTGCCGCTGCTATTACGAAGGAGAAAAGAAAAAATGTCCCGTCCGTCTTTGGGCCGGGCTTCCGGTGGATGTCGGCCGGACGCCCCTGGCTCTGGCCCCATGAACGGGTTCCTTGGTTTATCGGCTGCAGCCGGATCCCGTCGGCCTCGGCCCCCCGACCGTTGGTGGCCGGACTGGAAGAGCATGTGGCGGGACTACCTGAAACTCTCAAGGGCCACCGCGGCCGGACTGGGAGAGAGAGGGGAGGGTCGAGGAGACATTCCCCCCCTGCAACTCTTCAGCGTTGTAAAGGCAATCCCCTGGCCGGGTCCCGCTGGCCTCGGCCTCTCCTCCGGCTACACCCTACGTTAGGATCTCCTGGCCGAGGCGTGGCAGCAGGACCCGCCTTATATGGGCTGCTCCCGGCTGGGCGTAGCCGCAACCCTGCCCCACCTTGGAAGTTTCCAGAGTGGGGGCGGATGTTCTACTGACTTGCATTTTCCCTAGTCTATCGATTTTTTGGGCGTGGCAGGCGGTGGGACAGCGAGGGGTGATTTGGTTTCTCTTACTGTTTTTCTGGTCTCTCACCACTGGCATATTTCTAACGTTTTCTTGTTTCTAGGACATTAATAGGTTTTATCATTACGTTATGTTAACGTTTCTTTGTTCGTTGTTTAATAAAAGTTCATGTTCATCAGTGGCCTACTGATTTTCGTTTTCCTATTCTTTTCTTTCCAGGTTGCTTCATGCTAAAGTTTCTGTTAACAGGATACAGTGATCACTTCGTTATTATTGCATATGTCCTTTTCACTAGGGGTGCTCTCTGGTCGGGCCAGATAACGTATCTCTAGTAAATGGTCCGGGTGAAACAGGTGCATCAATCAGTGGGGAGTAGATAGGCATGACAGATTACAACGGGGGAGAAAGGTCCGCATTACGTACCCTTTCACTATTTGCAAAGATTTTCCTACGTATATTTGCAAACAGGGAATACCTCCAAAAAGAACCAATTCCCAAACAGTCAATGTTTGGGGAAACAATCAATCAATGAGGAACGAAATAGGCACGACGTGTTAAAGGTTTGCGTTACCTACCCTTCACTATCTGCAAAGGGAGAGAGAATATTCCTATTCTTCCTCGTTTGCAGGCAGAGTAGATTCTTAAGAGAACCAACTTCGAACAATTCAATGGTCGATTCAAACAATCAACAAGGGGTACTGTGGACACAAATGAACGCCGCTTATGTACATACACATTGGTATTATCAACAGGTTGTTCCTAATGTTTCTATTTTAGGGAGGTCAAAAAGAGATCCCATTAGTGGCCTACTGATTTTGCTCGATTCCTTCTGTTTTTTTACACGATTTTTCGCTATCTGCAAAGACTAAACAGAGTATTGCGACTCTGTGCTTGTTTGTAAATAGAGAATGAACCAAAGAGAACAATCAATCAAATGGAGAGAGAAGCAGGCACGACGGATTACAACGGGGGCAAAGGCCTGCGTTAACTACCCTTCACTATCTGCAAAGAGAGAGTACTCCTAATAGAAATGAGGGGTGGGGGGCAGCATTCAAAGCAGATCAGTGTGCATAAACACGAAAATGTTTTTACTTACCACGTACTTGACATTCGACAGCTTATGATATTTGCTATTAAAAAACCATTGAAATTCACTGAAAAAACCATAGGTTATAGACCATATATAGTTAGGAATTTGCATTTACAAAACCTTGAAAATTCACTGAAAAAACCATAGGTTATAGACCATATATAGTTAGGAATTAGCATTTAAAAAACCTTATTTT
The DNA here is from genome assembly GCF_964261635.1 of Lissotriton helveticus. Lineage (NCBI taxonomy): Eukaryota > Metazoa > Chordata > Amphibia > Caudata > Salamandridae > Lissotriton > Lissotriton helveticus. Next base: position 504,460,261 of record NC_136069.1, on the reverse strand, counting down.
ACTCACACAAAACCATTGAAATTCCATATATAGTTAGTTGCACTAACTATATATCGCGCACCCGCAATCCACTGCTGATCATGTCACATATTACATCATTCATGACATGGTCAGTGACATCACTGATGACATCACTGATGACATCTCAAATGACATCACTGATGACATCACTGATGACAACATCCAGTGACTGTATGTTTCTGTAAAGTTAAAATATGTCTTACATATTGAAGAATGAGTGGATGTATAAGTGTCTGGATGAAGGATTTAGTAGGTGCGTGACTGACTGTATGAGTGCGTGATTAAATGTGTCTCACTGAATGCATGGGTTAGTGACTAAACTGTCTTAATTTGTGCATCATTATGTCTGTTGTGATGTAAACTGCTGCATGTGTTGATCATTAGCTATACGAGAGGCTATATGTGTTATTAATTGGTTGCCCAAGTATTTCTATGGGAGATTGAGTTTGTGTGGGGGTGGCTGGAAGGTGTGTGACTCTGTGCATAGATGTGTGAGCAGTTTATTCACTAGGTGTATGAGTTCAAGAGTGCATGTGGAAACAGCTACATGGGCAGTTGACTGTGTGCATGAGTGTATTGATGAGTGAATGGATATCTCAATGCTACATGTCATAGTAAGTACATATGTAAAACACAGTACATGTGAGAGTTGGCATATATAAATAACTGTGCATGAGAGCCACTGAATGAGTGAGTGGTTGTATCGATCATTGTGAACTTGTATCAGGGATTGTATAAGAGAGTAAATATGTGTTAGTATATGTTTCAATAAGTAAGGTGTGTATAACTGTATAGTTGAAGAAATGGAGGTGAGATTGTTTCTTTGCATGACTGACTGGGTGTGCGAGTAACTCCATGGATGAGTGGCAGTGTGTGAGTGTCTGTATACACTGAGTGTATCTAAGGTTATATTAGAGTCTGAAGAGGTTTATCGTATTAGCACAAGAAGGATGTCGAATGAGACGTCATCAGTGATGTCATCAGTGATGTCATTTGAGATGTCATCAGTGATGTCATCAGTGATGTCACTGACCATGTCATGAATGATGTAATATGTGACATGATCAGCAGTGGATTGCGGGTGCGCGATATATAGTTAGTGCAACTAACTATATATGGAATTTCAATGGTTTTGTGTGAGTAAAATAAGGTTTTTTAAATGCTAATTCCTAACTATATATGGTCTATAACCTATGGTTTTTTCAGTGAATTTTCAAGGTTTTGTAAATGCAAATTCCTAACTATATATGGTCTATAACCTATGGTTTTTTCAGTGAATATATATATATATATATATATATGTATTTTGAGTCTGCGTGGAAAATGATAATGCTAGCTGCTCCAGCAGCCCCCCTCCCCCCGAGTATGTGCCAAAATGGGCCCTTGATGTACAAAACACTTTTATTTATGATACTTTACTGTAAGCGGATAAGCCAGTCGTGGCCGGCATGACTCTCAAGTGGGGGGGGGCAGGGGTCGCACAGGGAGGGGGGTGATTTAATTAATAAATAAAAAAATACCCTACCATCTCCTCCGTTCCCACTTCCTGTTGCGTCTCTTTTCACTCTCTCCTCTATATACAGGAAGCAGGCAGCCTCCCTCCCTTCCCCTCAGCTAATCACAATGCTACAATGGCAGCGTTGTGATTGGCTAGGACGCTGGCCCCACAGGCATCTATGGTGAGGCCATTTTCTCTATGCCACTACATAGAGAAAATGCAAAGTGCGCATTACTTGTGTTGGTTGGCCTGTGGGCTGACCAATCAGTCAGCGCCCACAACAAGGGGCTAGCCACACCTCCTCTGCCTGGAGGAGGACCACCCAACTGCCAACCAAAACCTGCTTTCTCGCAGTGGAAGAAGCAGAAACATATAATGGTATTTAGAATACCATTTTATGTTTCTGCTTTTCACACTGCGAGAAAGCCGCAGGGCGACGCTCCTCTGCCCACATGGAGGAACCGCCCCTGGGATAAGCGCTTCTCTATCTACCACTTAAAATATTTTAGTCGTCTTCAAACTTTCTGAAGCAACGCAAAACTCACATTTTCACAAATTCTGCCTAAACAATGCCACAGCTTATTGTTTCTCCTGTTACCAGTGCTTTCCTTTCAATAAAATTAAGGAACATGTTCTAATTATGAGCAGTTAAAGAGACAACGAATGTGGCGCTTGCGAAATTTAAATGATTTTAAGAAGCACACTGAAAGCTATTTCTTAAAACATAAGCATTTTTCAGTTTAATGCTTCTGCAAAGAAGCCCTTACTCCATTAACTTCCCGTAAAGGTTTTTGGCACGATGTATTGATAGCTAGAGCTGTAGTGGTAAGCATTAGCAGCATTATTCATTTGATTTAAGAGGAGAATGCATGGTGCTGAGTGTAGAAAATCTTTAACTTTTTTTATTTAAAGAAATATGTTGCTTTTGCTAGAAATGCAGTTCCTTCATTTTTGTTAATTATTTTCTTTCTCCATTTTCTGAATATCGTGCAATTGTGTTCAAGTTGCGCAAAGATACACGGTTCATTCTTATGCAGCTCCAATAATATTTTATTTTAAACAAGATTTTATTTGACTTTGCTAATAGTAGATTGCACAATAGGCCCTGGGGATCTCGGCAATATGAAAGACCTGAGCACAAATTTATAAATATTTGACGCAGTGTTGTGCAGCAAGCCTCCTTGTTGCACTGTGTGAAAGAGAGAGTGAGCATGAATGTATCATATGTAATGTTATACAGAACTTTCTTGCTATTTACTTGCACCGGCTCAAAAACTTCTGCCTAGCACCAGCACAGGCAGCCTTGCTCCAGGCTGCAATGGTGCTCGCGTTGAAGGAAGAATTGTTTTTTAGCCAGAAAGGAGCAATCCTTAGCGGCATTTCTATCTTTCTACATGTACTGCAGAATACAGGATGCAGCACACTTAAAAAGAGGAAGAAATGGGGAAAAATAAAGATATTTATCCTCTTTATGCCTCTGGTGGGGAGGCGTACAATTCTGATGCATTCTCAGGTCAACCCATGCAAGGACATGCAAAGCCAGGCAAGATGGCCTTGAAGAGCTTGGCAAATCTCATGTAGGTTTTGCTTCACACTTGCATCCCCTTGTTTGGCACAAGGGCGATACAATACCTTACTAAACATGAGCCCTGGTTTTAGAAAGAAGTCAGGAAGGTTATCATAAAGGAGTTTAACTTTCAGTTTATATTTGAGCAAGGCACCATTTTCCTAGACTTAGACTCTTAGAAGTTAGTTTCATTCAGCCAAAAAGTCATTTTAATATAAAGTTACATTTATTGGGTAGGAATAGCTTATAATTTTAAAGTTCTTGCTTTAAAGGTAGCAGCATTTCTGGCATTTTTGTTTGACATTTCATTTCAATTTGTTGGTAAGATAAATCCTTTGCATCATTGATTTTGGAAAGATAAGCTACCATTCTTCCATTCTTTAAAAGATACATTTAATTTAAGGAATGTGATTTATCCCCTTAAATAGGCCAACAGGCTAACATATTTAGGAGACTATTAAAATAGGCTATGTATTGTGATCCATCAACAAATAGATTCAAGTCACAAGCATGTTAAATTGGTTGCGACCTTCAGACACATGAATCAAATACTCCAAAATAATTCCCTTAAGATGTTTTCTTCCTCCTCATGTTCTAAAATCATATTGTCTTTCAGGCATGATGGACAAAATGAGCCAGATTTACTTTTCTTTTACACAGCACAACATAGGAAGTTAACTTGCTGTGACGAGTTATGTCAAAGAGAGAACAGAAATGCACCATATCTGCTAAAATATGGTGCTCTTCTGCTCTCTTCCAGTGTTGGTGCACTATATGCTGCCTTCCACCAATGCAGACACCTTTGCACAATTGTGTAAGGGGGTAAGGATTATGGACAGGATTGTGTTTGTGCAGGAAGAAATACCTTCCAGCGCAAAACAATGCTTAGTAGCATATTCCTTCTTCTACATGTGCTGCAATGTGCAGAAGGAATAGAAAGATGAAGTAACTGCGAGAAAAGAAGATATTAGTCCTTGTAATGCCTTTGTTGGGTAGGCGCACCTTTTTGGGGTTTTGTCAAAATAAATGGATGGGTGCAAGGGAACACCCATACTCCACCAATGGAACACCTATCTGATGCTAAGTAATGCAAAGCAGCACTAAGCACTGTGTTAGTTTGTATTTACTAAACCATGCAAAGCCTTGCAAAACAACTTTGCATGTCTTAGGAAATGCCAAAAAGAGTTTTGCCCCGGGCTGCGCCAAAAAAGTAATGCAACCCTTGTACAGCATTTTTGTAAATCCGGGCAAATGGGTTTACAATATTCACTGGATAACACGCATTATACATGATGTAGGCACATTTTACAGTGCAGAGTTTTACAGATATTTGCGATTTTGCAGCAGAGCAAAAATGAGTTTTCTGCTGAAAGACTAGTGTATAAAGAGTTTTGCGAAGACTGCACTTTGAAAAAAATGTGTCTTTTCTATATATAAATGTTGATTTTGTACTTCTGTTTTAGAAAAAAAACAATCCTGCAGTGGTACTAATGTATTTACTCGGTGATGTGTATTGCTTTTCATAATGGCTATTTGATTCATCATGTACAGTTATACATCTTGCTGTATTGTATTCCCTTTCTTGCCTTCTCTTTCCTCAGTCTGCTTAGAGTTTTTTATCTCAGAGTTTCTTCCTCAGCCTTCTTGTAATGTATCTTTTTTAATGCTCCGACCATTATAACAGGAGATCGCAAACAAGTTGGAATCGTTAATTGGTGTTTCTTGTGTGAGCCAACGTTTTTTCAGTGTGCTCCTAGGTGAGTATCACTTAGACTATGAGTGACCTGTAGCAGTATGATGAGGGAGGCCGTTTGGAGGGGATGGGGGATGGTGAATTCTTGGGGATACTACTGCAGAACATTCCAAATTTACCTGCAATTCTGGTCCAGAAATTACAGTTACTGCAAACTCCGGATCCAGTAAATGGAGGCCAGTAAACACTGAAATCAGAGCATTGACTTTAGCTGTGGGGGCTGAGTGTAGCTGCTCCAACTCCACTTGTGCTCAAACTGCGGCAAAGGTGGAGCGGTAAACAATCCCCCATCTCTCCATTCACCATTCTGTTCTCCTTGCCACTTCCCACTCTACAGCCCTCATATTAGCCCCTGCATACATGTAACACCTACTCAAAGCAGGTGATAGCATGTGTGTATTAGGGCATGATATGTTTGCTGGAAAGGGGAAAATACTAGAAATTTGACACATTATTCCCAGGTTCTTATGTATTCCTCCTTCTAGGGGATATAACTGGTAATCCACAGATTTAGGGGAGAGATATCAGCTGGGATAAGAGATTCAGCCCATTGTGGCTCATTCCGGGCACCTAAAATTGGCGTTATTATTTCATGAATAGAATTTGTTCCGCTATCCAAGAGTGGGCTCATTGGGTGCACTGTCCTTCGGATACATTGAATTAGAAGGCTCCCTGCATTTCCCATCTACTGATCAATTATTCTGTGACTGTGACCCACTTTGGAAATCTTCGTGGCTTGCCTAAAATAATTAACCAACATGTATTTAAATACAACTGTAAATTTTATTCCGCCAAGCATTCTGCAAATGTTTTCCTTTTTTGTGCAGTGTCCTCATTATCACGTCGCAAAAAACACAGTTGATGGACAGAATGTAGAACAATGTCATACATTCACCCCAGTACAAGGATCTGGGCCTAAATCCATCGTTTTTTTGCACTCCACACCACCCTGGGTTAGACAATGGCTATATGCAAAGCAGCTCTGACCCTGTGCCTCATGGGAACAGTCCAGTCCGAACTACCAAGCCATGTCTTTCCCAGACCCGAATCAAGCATCCAAGGACCGGTTTCTGGCTATCAGCCTTCATCAGCCTGGATAGCTTGACTTCAGTGGTGTTGAGAGCCTGGGACTCACGTCTGAGCATACCCAGCCCACTCGGGGTGAAAATTGCAAAAAACACAGTTGATGGACAGAATGTAGAACAATGTCATACATTCACCCCAGTACAAGGATCTGGGCCTAAATCCATCGTTTTTAGCACTCCACACCACCCTGGGTTAGACACTGTCTATATGCAAATCAGCTCTGACCCTGTGCCTCATGGGAACAGTCCAGTCCGAACTACCAAGCCATGTCTTTCTCAGACCGGAATCAAGCATCCAAGGACCGGTTTCTGGCTATCAGCCTTCATCAGCCTGAATAGCTTGACTCCAGTGGTGGGGAGAGCCTGGGACTCACGTCTGAGCATACCCAGCCCACTCGGGGTGAAAATTGCAAAAAACACAGTTGATGGACAGAATGTAGAACAATGTCATACATTCACCCCAGTACAAGGATCTGGCCCTAAATCCATCGTTTTTTAGCACTCCACACCACCCTGGGTTAGACACTGGCTATATGCAAATCAGCTCTGACCCTGTGCCTCATGGGAACAGTCCAGTCCGAACTACCAAGCCATGTCTTTCCCAGACCGGAATCAAGCATCCAAGGACCGGTTTCTGGCTATCAACCTTCATCAGCCTGGATAGCTTGACTCCAGTGGTGTGGAGAGCCTGGGACTCACGTCTTAGCATACCCAGCCCACTCGGGGTGAAAATTTGCAAAAAACACAGTTGATGGACAGAATGTAGAACAATGTCATACATTCACCCCAGTGCAAGGATCTGGGCCTAAATCCATCGTTTGTTTGCACTCCACACCACCCTGGGTTAAACACTGGCTATATGCAAATCAGCTCTGACCCTGTGCCTCATGGGAACAGTCCAGTCTGAACTACCAAGCCATGTCTTTCCCAGACCGGAATCAAGCATCCAAGGACCGGTTTCTGGCTATCAGCCTTCATCAGCCTGGATAGCTTGACTCCAGTGGTGTGGAGAGCCTGGGACTCACGTCTGAGCATACCCAACCCACTCGGGGTGAAAATTGCAAAAAACACAGTTGATGGACAGAATGTAGAACAATGTCATACATTCAGCCCAGTACAAGGATCTGGGCCTAAATCCATTGTTTTTTTGCACTCCACACCACCCTGGGTTAGACACTGGCTATATGCAAATCAGCTCTGACCCTGTGCCTCATGGGAACAGTCCAGTCCGAACTACCAAGCCATGTCTTTCCCAGACCGGAATCAAGCATCCAAGGACCGGTTTCTGGCTATCAGCCTTCATCAGCCTGGATAGCTTGACTCCAGTGGTGTGGAGAGCCTGGGACTCACGTCTGAGCATACCCAGCCCACTCGGGGTGAAAATTGCAAAAAACACAGTTGATGGACAGAATGTAGAACAATGTCATACATTCACCCCAGTACAAGGATCTGGGCCTAAATCCATCGTTTTTTGGCACTCATTCATTATCACGTCATTCATCTGATCACTTCAGAAATTTAGAACTGTCATCTTTTGACCTGCATCAGTCTGGAAACGTTAAGTCTTCTCTAAGTAGTATTAGAATACCACTCCTTTAAAGCTTCCAAGTTATCCTTAAAGTATGATTGCATAGCTTGACCCATCTTATATTTTTTCATGGATGGGTTATTTGCCTATTCTCCCCAAACTGTGATAAATTCAGGTGTGTTTAAGTCTCCCAGATTATTGGGTAAAACTCGTGTCCTATCTATCTATCTTCAGGTTGATTTGCAGCTGTATGGCTGAATGTTCTGTTTCCGATTTTTCGAGATTCTGCTTTCTTATCTCTTCACTTGTTCAGATATTGAATTAGCTCTTAAAGGTGTCTAGAGGCACTCCTTGTAATAAATGTGTTTAGTGGTTGAAGGAGGTGGACATCCTTGCCAGAGAGAACCACAAAAGTCACTAAATTAACCTGTTCTTACCCGTCTGGTAGACTAGAGAACGACAAATGTCACTAAATTAACCTGTTCTTACCTGTCTGGTAGACTGGCACAAGAGCTGTCACTCAAAATAATCCCAAACCAATTGAAAAAAATGTAATACATTTGTTTAAATGAAATGATAATAGAATAACAAAGCATCAAAGCAGCAGAATTAGAGATCTTCAATTTTAAAGTTGTAACTTGATATAGTGCCTAAAAACACAAAGCACTACTCACAGCCATCTGGTTGTGCTGGACCAGGGAAAACTCATAAATTCAGGCCGACTATGATGGAGCACTGGTCAGGTGCAGAGACCAGGTTAGTTCAACTAGAAGAGTTTACTTCCCAAAGTCCAGCACAAATAATTCCGTTTGCTGTGGAGGAGATCATGAGGAGCAGGAAGAACATTGCCGATGGTCGTCTCTGTAGCCCGAAGAGCAGACTGGGCGGTGTAGTGTGACTAGCCAGTCTGGTGATGAGGACAGTTGTTGCAGGGGTTTTGCGTTTTAGATCACTGTTTGACCTGGCACCATTGCCGTGGGTCTCCCTTCCATTTTTGCTGTTGCCTCCTATGTTTTTGCTATGTTTTTGCTGGTCTAGATGCGAATGACACTTTACTACTGCTATTCAGTGCCAAAGTGCAAGTGCTCCCTATTGTAAATTGTTGTATGGATTAGTGATTTCATGATTTGGGTATCTGATTTACATGTCAGAGCCTAGTATAGTGCAGCCTGTTTGCCCAGGGTCTCTAAATCAAAAGGCTGCTGGTGGGCTTGCAGCACTGGTTGTGCCACCCACAGAAGCAGCTTCTAAAGTGTGGCTCAGGCCTGCCATTGCTGAGCCTGTGTGCAGTCTGGGACTGCCATCTCGATTTGGCAAGTGCAACCACTTGCCAGTCCGTAAACCTTCCCTTTTCTACATATTAGTCACCCCTATGGGCTGGGTGCATTGTATGTGAAAGATAGGACATGCCCTGGTGTGTGAGGAATGTCCTGATAGTGAATTACAACCAATTTCGTTTTTTATTATTGCAAGGAACCTGTTCCCATAGGTCAGAATGGGCAGTTTGATGATAACATCTTATAATTCTAACTGACCCAGGGAACATGGTAGAAAAAAATAGAATGTTAAAATACATCTTTTAGTGTGGGTAATTTTTACATTCTGTGTTTGAAAATACCACTTTTAGAAAGTAGGTATTTTCTTGCCTAATCATCCAGTATGCCTCTGCTAGGTTTGTGTATTCCATGTCTGGTTTGTGAGTGACAGGAGGCTGGAGAGGGCTTTGGCTCCAGCAGTCTGATGGGTCAGGGCTGGGCTGAATAGGACCTGCATTGAATAGAGCCTACGGGGAGGAGATTTCCTTTCACTTGCCTGAGCCTTCATAGAATAGAGAGTAGAGGGAGGACATTTCTTTTCAGCTACATGGGCCAGGTCTGCTTTCAACAATGCTGTCTCCACCTCTGCCAGGAAGCTGCACCAAGGAGTTCAGAACTGGTGTTGACTAGGTACAGACACTCTCTGCCTTCAGAGAACAAAGAATTTAGTAGTATAAATTTTGGGGTCCAGACCCCAGAACTTTATATCACTTCTAGGAATCAAGACGAACCTTTGTCAAGGAGAGAAACCAAGAAGACTGAAGGAGGAGACTGTCCCTGTGCTGTGTGGTATTTGGGGTTGGCCTGCAGTGGTTTCTTATTGCCAAGGAAAGGAGAAAAGGAACTTTGTTTTGTACATTATCATCTTGAGGAAGATCTCCAAGGGCTTGAAACTGAGATTGCCTCCTGTTCTGAAGTCTCAGTGACACAAAGACTTCACCACCAGCTACCCTGAATTTCCTTGCTGGGAATTATGCCTGCAGAGAGGTGCCTGCTGCTGTTTGTGGGACCTTTAGAGTCTGTGTTTTGCTAGGAGCCGGAAGCGCGACGCAACGAGGTAGAAGCGTGTTGCTGCCGCAGCTGTTGCTTCACATCACCAAAGAAGAGTGCTGCCACAGCTGTTTGCCGACGCATTGCCAAAGAAGCGTGTCGCATCGCCAAAGAAGCATGTTGCATCACCGGAGAAGTGTGTCGCTGCGGCAGAGGATGCCGTCGCGTCACCGGAGAAACGTGTCACAGGGCCTGTTCAGGCCCAAGAATCCAGTGAATTCGCCGCCCGGCCGTCGGGCAGGCATTGTATCCAAGTTGTGGCATTGCATCAAAGTCGCCATTTTCTCGCATCGCACCGGATCATCGCATCGAGGTGACATTTTGTCACATCGTAACCAGAACGCAATAAGAAACCGATGCAACCCCTCCTCTCTGGTAAGGAACCAACGCATCACCTCCCCTGTGCTGCAGTAAGGAACCAACACATTAATTCCCCTGAAGCAAGGAACCAATGCATCACCTTCCCTGTGACCCTTTTGTTTGTTTTGCGTTACGCATCCAAGGTACTTTGAGAGTAAAGTGTTGCATTTACCATCTACATTGAACTAAGCTATTTCTACCATTATAAAGTCATATTCTTGATATTGCATTGTAGATTTGTGTCGTTTGGTCTTGTGTTATGTCTAGTAAAGATTACTTATGTTTCTAAACTGGTGTGGTGTTTGTAGTGTTTTCACTGTATTACTGTAGGTGTTCACAAATGCTTTACACACTGCCACTGAGATAAGCCTGTCTGCCCGTGCCAAGCTACCAAGGGGGTGAGCATGGGCTATTTTAGGAGTGTATCCCCCTTTCCCTGACTAGAAGCAGGGGTCCCTATTTCGACAAAGGTGCAAACCATTGCCAACCAGAGACCCCCATTTCTAACAATCACTGAGTGTTATTGTTGCTGTATTGCGAAGTGTACCTCTCGTATTGTCCTGTCATAGCTGGCAGTTGCTGTAGCGCTAAGAGCAGGCCTTCAAAAAGCTACACATTGAAGGTTGTGTTGGGCAGCGGAGTCTTGCTGCAAAGGTCCTGTTTGCAGTCGCGAAGAGCTACATTTTCAAGATTTTACCTTTTCTTCTTGGAAGGAGCTCAGACTGATGCCAGCCAAGGGTCCATTGGAAGCACCTCTTGGGGAGCAGGAATTCACTCCATCAGAAGCCAGCAGGGCTCAGGCAGGTCCAGTTTCAATAGGGAAGCGGGGTATCTGCTTGGAGGACTCTGGAGCTTGCTAAGTTCCTGTAGCTCAAACAGGGTCAAACAACTGACCCTTGGAGTCACTCAGTTTAGCCTGGGATGAAATTAAGCTGGTCTACTCTCGCTTTGCAGATAGCAGGGCAGTCCTCAGCAGCAGAGCAGTGCTACTTCTTTTATGTACACAGGTCTAGTAGTGATGTGAATAGATGGCCTGAGGGTTCAATATTTAAGCCTGTGTGTTGAGAGGTCACCTTTTCCTACCTCCACATCTGGTTGTGTAAAGCTCTTTCCTGTTCTTTCCTTCCCCTGTCAAATCTTCAAGAAGTGTTGGGTGACAAAAGACAGGGCAGGCCTGGTGTCAAATTCCTTTGTGTCTGCAGAAGGCAATGGTACTCAAAATGTAAGTGGGGCTATGGAAGCCCCTCCCGGTCATCCTGCCAGAATAGCCCTTTCTGTCCACACCTAACCTTTTGTGTTACTATCTTGGAGTAATACACAGCCTCAATGGGAGATTTATTCACAGTCATGTGACCCAGGCGACTGGCAGAAGGCACAAATAGGAGAAAAAAATTACCACTTTTCTAAAAGTGGCATTTTCAGAATTGTAACTTAAAATCAAACTTCACCATTAAAGAGGATTGTAAATCACAGTTGATTTGAGTGTAAACTGTATATTTCTACCTCCTCCCGATCTAATTATATCACTTATTCAATGTAATAAGGTATCTCAGTGTTACTTAATAGGATAAGAGACCTTACATGAGTAAAAAATGACTTCGGGAGTTTTTCACTGTCAGCAAATGTAAAACTTGAGTACGCAGGTCCTACATTTTAAATACAATGCACCCTGCTCTGTGAGTCTTTTGGGCCTACCTTTGGGATGAATTACAAGTATTAAAAAGAAAGCTTTAGGCTAGTCAAAAGGTTTATTTTTCCAGGTTGAAATATTAGTTTAAAACTGCACTACAGGCTACGGTCAGAGGACTGTGACGTTTTAAAAGGCTACTTTGGTGGGTGGCAAAATGAGTGCTGCAGGCCCTCTAGTACCATTTAACATACAGTCCCTGGGTACATGTAGTGCTATTTTCAAGGGTCTTACGGGACAATTAAATTTGCCAATCCATTGTAACTCAACTTTATTATGTTTGAATGAGCGATTACAAGCACTAAAGTTAAGTCAAGCAAGAAATCTAACCTGGAGCCTACATGCACCTCAGATACTCCTTCGAAGTGCTGTTACCTTAGGAGATTTTGTCATACCCTCCTTTCTTGTATTTCTTTGCCTAGGTCAATGTTGAAGTGCAAGGCACAATGTGGTGAAAACTGATGCACCCAGTATTTTTACAGTCAACCCCTCATTATATAAGGGTGTGACCCTGCTGCAAATCCAGCTAATTCTCCATGCCACCTCCCTTAACCACTATAGATAGATAGGGGATAGGTATATTATTATGTGACGTAAAGTTTGGATATTGCCATCTGAGGTTCTACACTCAATGCAATACATAATGACAAATTGATGACAGTAAGTAGAACCCATGTCAGGACAGGGACTACATTGACTAATAGACAAATAGGCAAAGAATGAACCAAGCAGGAATCGAGCAGCCAGATCTGTCCTGATATAAACCTAAGCAAGAGCTAGTGAATGTTTGGGCACATTTAAAGGCCACTAGGGAATATTTAAAACGGTGAGGATGTCATGATTTTGAGGCAATCTCAAACTAGCCTCAAGGCAATCACAAATCAAAGTCAAATTAGACACTTCAGAACATTTAGTTGAAAAAGAGATGCAACATCTTCCAGCATGTGTGAATGTTAGCAAATACCATAACAAGATGGCAAAACAGAAACAAACATATTGATAATGTAATGTGATTCTCAACAGTTTTGTACTTGTTGCATTTGCTATTTTAACATTAAGACCCAGATATCCTAAGAGAGTCATCTTTACTCGACAGGGTGTTCTTTTTTTTAACAAAACAATTTCTTGGGTTTTTGCAGATCAGCATGGCAGCACAGGCCAATAAGTACATATAGGATAAGGAAATTGGTATACCCATGAACATAAACAAGAAACCTGCACAGTTGACCCCCACTTCCTGAATATCTAGTGACAATGCAAATAACACACAAGTCCAGCATCAATCATTAATAGCATTCCCCTGTACACCCATTCTATTATCCAACATTTCTACCTCAAGGATGGAGCGTATTGTGGTAGTGGGTCCCAAAACAATCCAGGAATAGTTGTCCCACTTTTGTCAGATTTTGGAGTGCGTCTTGAGGCATCCGCTGCCCTGGTATACCACAACCTCTTGCAGGATACAGTTTTCCAACCCCTTTCTCCATGTTGCAAGAGACAGTGAGGATTCCACCTCCCACTCACTAGCAATATCCCTCTTCACTATTGTTAGACTCAGAAATAGCAGCAAATGTTTATTTCCGTTCTACCCTATGCCATCAGTAATATGAAGATGTAGGAAAGTAGGATCTGCTTCTATGGTTACCCCCACTTTTTGCTTGATGTAATACTGTTTCTGACTAGTCTGACTGGGATCCTGCTAATCTCAACCCCAGTCTCTCTGCTTTCCCCCCCTAAATTGTTATGGTAAGTAATCAGTTATATCACAGATTGGATACTGAGGTACCCTTTTCAGTTCCTATTTTATGGTACTAAGGTACCCAGGGCATAGGTACCCCTGAGGTTCTTCATAGGCTGAATCATGTATTATGCGACCTATGGGAGACCACTCAAACTACCTCTACAGGCCTGCCATTGCAGCCAGTGTAAGCTGGTGCTAGCACCAAGTACGAAAGATATAGTTTTCCCTATATCTAGGGTCACAGCACTTAAAAACTATAAGTAACCCCTACAGCAGGCATTGGGTGCTTGGTACAAAGTGAGAGGGTGTCCTTGCAAGAGCAGGACACCCCTACAACCTTCAGAGTAAATTCTGCCAGGTTGTAAGTGAGACAGCCATATAACATATAGAGGGACAACGCATCATTACGCGATGACCAACTCGAAACTGGCTGTAACGAACCCGTCGTGTTTGGTATCAAACATGTTGGAGTCATAACCCCACATAGTAAATGGTGTGGGAGGTATGATTCCAAGCACTGTAAAGGCCCTCAGTGCTCCCGGTACCAGTTTTCTGGACCAGGACAGCACAACATGGCTGCTGCCGATCAGAGACACGGTTCTGCCCTCCTGCTGCTGAGCCAAGCTCGAGCAGGGAAAGGCAATAAAATAGGCATCCTGTCACAGGGAGGTGTGACCACTTCCCAGACAGGGTGTAGTGTATTGGGACAGGGTGGGAGCGCTTACCAGCGCCACATAGTCTGCTTGCAGGGCACATTTGCTGCCCTCCATGCATAGTCCAGCTCAAACCAGTTCAGGGAGCCATTTGCTCCTGCTCTGGCGTGAAACTGGACAAAGGACAGGTGAGTATCTTCCCCCTTGTCCAGCCCCTCCTTAGGGAGCACCCTCTGTATCGTCCCAACCCTTTCTTTAAGGTATTAAGGGCTTACCTGTAGGTAGGTCCCTACATTCGTCTTGGGACATGATACAATTCAGACACCACTTCAACTTCGACCATCTGGGCACTCTGGACTTCGCTCTGGGCATCAAGGCTGCAACCGGGAAGACTCCTGCTACTCCTGGTCTGGAACAGCCCTTCTTGGCTGCTGCACTCTCCGTGCCTGTGCTCCATAAAGGATCCTGTCCAGGGCCTGTGGACATCCAAGACACCAGAAGGAATCTACCTCGAAGAGAAGGAGTCATTTCCCTGTATCTGCAGGCACTGCAACCAGGCTGACCGGTCTGCTGATCCTGGGCTCCTATAAACTCAGAGAGGCTCAGAAAAACAGGTGGTGGTACCTCACATCCTTCTTGGCCTTCCCTGCCCTCTCACCAAGTTTGAGGCCAGTGTCCCTTGTCAGAGCCGCAGGCACCAAATCCTGCACACCGCGTTGACTTGCATTTGCAAAGGCTTGTTGGGTTCTGTCCACCGAGATCTTCGGGCTCCAAGTATCCCCAACCTCAAGCATCTCCAGTGACCAGAACCTTTGACCACACTGCATTGCATGCATTGTAGGCCTGCTTCTTTGGCAGCTGCTTGAGGTTATCTTGTGACTCGAGTGCCTCCAGCCTGTGGGTCCTACCGAGGGACACATTTCAATTATTTTTGGCTGCCCTGATTGCTCTGGCCTGCCCTGACTCCCCTGCTTGTGGTGAGTCTCCTGGACCTTGCTGGACCCAACTTTGCACCTTCTACTTCCACGTTGTTTGTAGTTGCCAAGTCTTGTTGGTGCTCCCGCCGGACACCACCCTCTCAACTCTCTACATCCAACGTAGGACAGCTCTTGAATGGCTCCTAGTTTTCCACAGCATTGTCTGGTCCTCACAGCTGTTGTTCCAAGGGCACCATCAACTCTCTTAGAACACCAACATTGGTGGGCATTCTTCTTCCGTGCCTCCAGGTCACTTCCAATTGGCATAGACTCTGTTGTCCCTGCATTCAGGTACTTCTCAACTTGAATCCATCTTTGGGTTCCACCGGATCCTTTCACCTTCTCCAGCAGTGGCATCTTCCTGAAGTCTTCCATTGGGTTTGACAGCGGTTTCCGACGCCACTTCACAACTAGGCACCTGGCTCCCTGGGGCAGGTATCCTGGTTCCTAAGGTATCCATGGGTGGGATGGCTCTCCAACCGTCTGTCTTCCGCTAGGTTTCCTCAGGATCCAGTGGGAAGGGTCCTTCTCCTCTAAAACTGCAATTGTGACGTACACATTGATTTGTATGGAGAACGCGCTCATGTACCTACACAGCACACAACCTCCATGGGGCACGTAGATACACACCTTGAGTGGTTCCTTGAGTCCCCTGCACTTCTACCTCCTCTGACTATTGTCTTGACCTGAGTCGTGTTTCACCTACCACTATTTTAGTATATGGTTTAGTCTCCCCCTGGGGACCACTGTGTATTCTGTGCTACATACCTGTTTCTATTGAAAAGTATTGTGTGCTTTGTGTATTTCTCCAGGTAGGCAATATCTCTATGTATTAGCGAGTGTATAATAATAAATACATATTTTCATAAATACAAAGTGGTTCTTTTTCACTTAATCTATACCTGTAAGATTATGTTCTGGTAAAACAAACTACTTTACACTCCTTCTGGACTAAGCCTGAAGGCTGCTCTCCACAGTACCACTACGAGAGCTTTCTAAGGTTATCTAAGACCACTAAAATCCCCATAAGGGTTGTCTGGATCAGTACACAAAGACAAAGAATGCTTGCAGGGTCCTCGCACCTCATTAGGGGTGGGTTGTATGTGTTCTAAGTGCTGCAAAGGCCCAGGAAGGGGTATACACTGGGCCTCTGCATTTCAACCATGTAAATATACAATGTCTCCTAAATCATACCCCCATATTTTACTAAACAGGGAATACTTATTGCGGAAGGCGGCAATGCGTAGCCCCAATGGGGGGCACCTCGTGACCATTCCGAATGTATTCCCACATCCCACTAACTAGAACTACTAGAAATTTGAATCTGTACATCTATCGGTGTGGTCTTGCATACTGTGGCTTACACTGTTTCCCATGAAGACATTGCACACACAGTAGGATGATGGACAGAGTGCTGAAACCTTCCAGACACTCACCACCAGTCAGAGATCTGGGTTTAATCCATCACCGTTCTTCTGTTCACTAAGACATCCCAGTTTGGACTCAGCCATATGAAAGTCAGTCTTGACACTGTTCCTCATGGGAACAGTCCAGACTGAACTCCAAGACCAGATTCTCACTGGACCGTAAACAAGCATTCTGAGATCAGTTTCAGGGTTTCACCACTCATTCGCCCGGCTAGCTCGAATCCAGTGGCAAAGTGAGCAAGGGGCCCAGGTTTTGTCATGTCCTGGCCACTTAGGCTGAACATAGCAAACACAATAAGAGGATGGATGGAGTGCAGACACTCACTACCAGTCAGAGATCTGGGTTTAATCCATCATCCTTCTTCTGCTCACTAAGCCACCCCAGTGTGGACCCCGCCATATGTAAATCAGTCTTGACCCTATTCCTCATGGGAAAAGTCCAGATCGAACAGCCAGACCAGGTTCTACCTGGACTGGAAACAAGCATCCTGAGACCGAATTCGGGGTTTCCCCCCTCATCAGCCAGGATAGCTTGAATCCTGTGGCACAGTGACCAATCATCTTATTGTGTTTGCCCTCCCATGCAAACATTACCAGGCACCCCAAAGATACCAGAGCCTCTGCACAGTCCAACTGTTCAGAAGTGAGCAATCCCACTGACCTAGCTGGGCCCAAGTCTACAGCCTCTACTTAAGCCAAAAAATGCACCAGGAAGATTGGGATTTGTTGTGCCACTTTTCTGAAGTCTTTGCTGAGCCGCTTCTCTGAAGCCTTTGCTGAGCTGTCTCTCTTGTCCCCTTGTGACGCATCAGAGTCTATGCATAGTGAGGTGTAAGGGTTCAATGTCACAGTTTTGTCCACCTAATGGAAGACCTCATCCTGCGAGTCGAAGAACAAAGTCTGTGAATTGTACACTACTCTCAGGTGCACCAGATATATAAGAATGTAAATTTTTCCATTTTACTCTGTTTGACAGCTGGGGGTGCCTGTCCCTTGTTATAGTGAGTGGTGATCCTAGTGGCAAACCCAAAGACACTTGCATGGCTCCAGCCATGCAGCCAACCCCTTGTAGGAAAGCACACGTGGCGACATGAGTGACCCTGCTGTAGGCTACCCATACTGAAGGGTCAAATGCCCTAAAGCACGAGCAGGTCAGTCCACTTCCAGTCAGTAGTGGACACCCTGCCACAAGCTGCACAGGGACCTAGCCTGCCCACTTCCAAAGTGAGGCACACAATCTCGGTCAGGCTCCCTAAAGGAGTCCCACACCAGCTAATCCGATCTCAAGCCTGAGTGCTGGGGGCAGGTAAACGTGCCTTGAGGAAATTGTCCTCTACAAATCTGTTACAATGATGCACACTCACAGGACTAGCCGACCTGTTTCCCTGCAGGAGGTACGGAGGGCCAACTCCTTTCTGATTCACCTCACACACCCATGGATGTATCACACTAGAGCCAGGTGCCAATATGCAGCAGAAAAAGGAGCATCCAGTCTGTCATAAAAGGAGAAACTGGGATGCCGCCGGCATGAGCCATAGAACACCCACTGAGCCAGGAGATCAAAACAATAGAGGCCCAGGCTCAATTTAGGTTTGGGCGGGCGTTAGAAGTCACCTCGAATATCGAATATAAAGTTCAGTGGCCGGGCTGGCCACCTGTGTCAATAATCGTTCCAGAGGTAGGCATGGGGCCCCTAGAGGTAAAGCACCCACAAGGTCAAGTGAACACATGATCTGGCACATCTGGCAGCAAGGAATCCACTGCAGTCCATATCACTGGTGGGATGACAAGCACAGGCCAACAAAGAGATCTCAGCTCAGGTAGGAGGTCTCGACTGAGCACTCAGGGCCATGTCGTTGTCCAGAAGGGGCCCGGTGCCAAAACATGCCCAGCGCCATACCTGGTATGCAGCATCAGCGTCTCAAGAACTGACGTGGTGCTTATTTATCTTGGGGTCATCTAATCTTGCACAGGGCAGGCGTGGGCTATCTCAGTCTGGTCCATTGCCCACTCAGGTTGAGCAGCCCCTCCAGCCACTGTCAGCCCCCTGGTGCACTGGGGATTCAATTTCAGCAATTTCACCTACCACAGAGGGCGGGTTAGTCCAGGGCAAAGGGAGGGCAGCTCCTGCAGCACAAGGCAGTGCGGCCCCCGCAGGGGGAAAGGCCAACAACGTTATCAATCATATGTGTGGCAAGATCATCAGGTTCTGATCAGGCCACTCAACACCCCAACTAGTGCTCTCTGCCTAAATCTCCTGGGATGGTCAGTTTTCAATGCCTCCACGACCCTCCACTGCTCAACCAGTGCTCCCAACTACCAAATAGCTCACTGCCCAGGGCCAGTCAGGAGCATCAGGGCCTGCGGGTCCCAAGACAAATGGCGTCGCAGCTGGCTTGGCACATCATCTGTTGGCTCACTCTGGGGCCCCGCTGAGCCCAACACCTCACAGAAACCCACTGGTCTCCAGGTGAGACTGCCACCCTGAGGGGGGAGTATTATGGATCATGAGCAGTTGTGCAATGTGGTACAGGATACAGAAGAATCCGTGAGTGACTGCCAGGAGCACTGATAGAGCGCAAGCTCATCTGCTCATCATACTCACCTGGGCCCATAAAACTAAGTATATATATAAACAGGTAAACTTACACTCAATCAATTTTTAAAATTTTACCATTCGGGATCTATACCTTTAACTTACCAATCCAAATCACCGATACCTAAAGTTCTATAGGATCAAGGGAGTTAGCAAGAAAATAGGTAGAATAATAACATTTAGCATTTTGTAAATAACCACAAACTCGTGGAAAAGTTTAAGTTATTTTATCTAAGTAAACATCTTTAAATGTTGAAACCATGAAATCAATAATTTCTTATTTAAAATAATGTTGAAACAAACATATGCAATAATTTGGGAAGAAATATTGTTTAAGCATTAGACAGAGGATGGGTAGAGAAGGGAAAACAGTACAATGACAAACCCACACTTTATAGTTACCTAGAATGGTGTGAAGACCGTCCTAGGCCACAGGCTGAGACAAAGGACAAGAATCCCAAAGTGCAGGTGCCAGCAAGAAAGAACAGGTGCAGACCAGAATCAGGACAGGTTATGGACCAAATTGGATCTGGATAGGACCACAACAGTCTAAGATCGGCACCACAGTTAAAGTTCAGAACGCCAGCGTTGTAAACCCTCTCTGCAGCTAACAGTCGAACCCCGATTAGGTCATCGAACTCCTTCCCAGAACCCCGATTGGGTTATCGAATCTTCTGAAAGAGTGCTCCGCCAGCACCTCTGCTCTGGATCACCTATTGAGTGCGTTGGGTCAGTCATACGTCATAAGTCATATGCTTTTGTATAGCGCACGATTCACCGTAAGGTCTCAGTGACAGGTCAGCTATTCGGACAAGTCGGACAATCTAACTAACTAAGCCTACCCTAGTTATACTATTTTTCAGGTCAGTGTACCACCCCCAAATGTTGCAAATGTGAAAATCCCACAATTTTATTGGTCAGAAGACGAGGAGAAGTCATCACACCATATTGATATGAGGTAACTTGTCAATCATGCATTAAAATGTTCCCTCCCATGATTTTATCTTCCCATGTACTTTTATTCCACCCGGCAGTGAATGTAAGAATAACATTTAATATTTTAACATTTTATTCAATTCAGCTTCCTTTGGCAGGGTGCGGAGGTCGCTTTTCATAGTTTCTTAGACCATATCAGTTTTCTGGCATTGATTCAAGGCCATTGGCTTCAGTGACTTGAGTTTCTTTGCACAGGTGCAGTTCCTCCAAAGATGGAGTTCAGAAATACATTTCAGGCCCAAATACGATACATGCAAAAATGGAAGAGAATTAGTTTTAGAGACACAGAAAGAATAAATGCACTGTATACCACTTATCTCTATTCTATTCCCATTATTTTATTTTAACTATTGCATTAGAGGTTAAGCAGAACAAACAGCTTAGCAAAAGCAGCAATGCAAGCTTCTTGCACATTAGGACACAGAGCAGCCATCTTAGTTCTAGTGCACAGAAGCAAAAGTTTCCCACCAAGCGAGATAGTACGTCACATCACATGATTGTGACCGACGAATGCGCAGTAGAAAATCCTGCGTAGAAGCAGACATTTTAATGCGAGTGGATTATAGTGTGTAAAAGCACATTGTCAAGCTTCCCTTAGATACTGGTAATGTTTTGTAATGCAAAATTAATATAACAAACCTGTTAGTTAGTACATTAATATTATTTTCGAGAGGGCTGAATACAAGCAGGTCACTTTACGTGTGCAACCTTGCTCCTTCAGCACACACAGTATGCAGCCACCATGTCAGCCAGTCAGGACATGCTCCAACAAGGTGTTCTGATGACCTTCAGGTTAATATCCAGTTTGGCACTCATCCTCTTAATTGGAGGCCTAAAACAACAAAAAATACCTAATTTCGTCCACGGTTGCTGCTATGACGTTTGAAAGTGTACAAACATGGTCCTTTGACAGTAATTACCATAATAAGATACCTAAATTGGGCATTATTGTGATCCCACTCATCTTCAAAGTCCCCATCATAAAAATGGATACAATGTGATGACTCGCCCCTCCAGTGACTATGTTGTCAGTGTTAATTTTCCTTGTAGGCTGCTGGCCCATTCACTAATACAGGGCATGTCTCTTCTAACTTATCCCTTACCACAGCCGTCTTAAGATCAGGGAACATGCAGTATGTGCTCGTTCACTGTCGCTCACAAACTTTTCTGGATGATGTTCAAAACGGAGATTACAATATGTAGCTATTTTCCACTATCCATAATTCCTCCAGTCTATATCGTTGGTAAGAATGTGTGGTGCTATCTTGAGAAGTTGATTGGTAATACATGCAAAAGGCTGGTCGGTGGGCTTCACGATGCTCCAGTGTCACCCCACCTATTCGGGAACCTTACTAATCTGTGCTGAATGAGCTGGCAAAAATTATTGATGTTTTCCAGATTTCTCGAAAGTCCAGTTAAACTGTTCAATAACTCCACGCAGATGCGAGGCCATTTCTAATAGTTTCTAATTAGCTAAATTGGAATGTGTAACTGTTCAATTCTATTCAACAGTTACACATTCACAGATTCATAGGCACACATCACAGATTCACCTGACTCTAAATAATGAAATATGGGGCGTTTAGCGAGAAATGATTGCCCTAAAATGGTATCTGCAAGAGAAACGATTATTTTGTCCTGTACACAGGTCAATACCACAGGTTAGGTCTATACAACATAGTCTATACATGTTACTAACGCAAAGGGGTTAAAACTGCTGCCATGTACATATTACACTTTTCACTCATTTAAACGCAGACCTCTCCCTTTTGCCAGTGGGAGGCAACTGCTTCTAGAACAGAAGATGTGAATAATTCACACCATCCCCCATCTAGAATGTGCTCTTGACATCTATGCTATCAATCATTAGCTTTTGTTCCAGTACTCTTCTTTTTCCCAAATGCTATAATCACCCATCGTCAAAGTAGTGTTCATACACATAATATGATTTAGTAATTTAATTACTTGTTTATAACCATCATACATTCCTCGTTTTCTCTGGAATGATTATGAAAGAACATGGACATATTTACACTGCCTGGAGAAACATATAAATAAATCAAGACATCAAAAATGGAAAAATAAATTGCGTAATTCCTGAGCAACCACTCACTCTGAATTTAAAGAGCAAAAAAGGTGCTACATTGTTTCATATGCGTTTGTGTAGAGGCGGTGGCAGCACCTCGGAACAACGCTTGAGAAGGCGAGCAGATTGCGAGGGCTCTCCTCTGCTCCCACCTTATTCCCTTTGATGCATTTGAATTGACTCGTTTTTAGCAATTTTTAAAACATTTTATACATTGCTGTGTTGAATACTGTGTGTTCTTTTAAAAACCGACCACTACCTGCACTTCACTAATTTGGTCCCCCTCAGCCCCGTTCCACCGCGGCTTCACTTGCCGTTTGTTGTGGAGGGCTAGGACGGCCGCCATCTTTAGTGTGGGTCGGACCCTGCCGGACCAGAGTTAGCGGTCCAGCGGAGGTTGGTTTTTTTTTGCCTACAAATAGAACTGATGCTCGTGGGGCTTTGCGTTTGTGTAGAGGCGGTGGCAGCACCTCGGAACAACGCTTCAGAAGGCGAGCAGATTGCGAGGGCTCTCCTCTGCTCCCACCTTATTCCCTTTGATGCATTTGAATTGACTCGTTTTTAGCAATTTTTAAAAATGTTATACATTGCTGTGTTGAATACTGTGTGTTCTTTTAAAAACCGACCGCTACCTGCACTTCACTAATTTGGTCCCCCTCAGCCCCGTTCCACATCGGCTTCACGTGCCGTTTGTTGTGGAGGGCTAGGACGGCCGCCATCTTTAGTGTGGGTCGGACCCTGCCGGACCAGAGTTAGCGGTCCAGCGGAGGTTGGGTTTTTTTTGCCTACAAATAGCCATGCCCTTTAAGACGCGCAGCGGGTGCGCCGTCTGCGCGCCGAAGGAGTGCCAAAGGAGGGCCCGTCTGTGCCCGTCCGTGTCCCGGACGCGGCCAGCGCCAGCCCCCCTGTCGGTGCACCACTAATACCCCACAGACCCAGGACTCGCTACTCCCGTGAGTACCTATTGGCACTTAAATTGGCTTCCTGCCCCTGCAGTAACACATGGGAAGCAGCTGGCGATCCCTCGCGGGTCTGTTAAGCTTGCAACTTTTGCTATCAGCCCACTCTCTCATCCCCAACTCAGCTCCCCGGCGATCCGTCACTTATTCGGGCAGGCCTGATCAATGCCAGATCACTGGTTAAGCACTCTGAGGACATTTTTAAAATACTGAGTGACAACCAGTTTGATCTCCTCTTTGTCACTGAAACCTGGCTAAATGAGACTTGCGGACCGGTGGTCGAATTTACCATCCCACGGGGTTTCAAAATTGCCAGGAACGACCGCCCGTTAGGCAGAGGTGGTGGCCTAGCAGCCATATTCAGAGAACAATGGACTCTCTCTCTAGAACCCCAAGGCCCCCCAGCGGATGCTGAGATATTGCATTTTTCACTTTCACTTGGGGCGCACTTCACTCTAGGGGGTACCCTGATCTACCGACCACCAGGCCATGTTGGTAGATTCCTAAGTACATTGGAGGACATAGTAGTCCCACGGGCATTGAGATACTCCAGATACCTTCTTCTGGGGGATTTCAATATACATGTGGATAATCTGGACCTCCCTGACACGTCCCGCCTAAGTGAAGCTCTTGCCATGGCCCAGCTCAAACAATGGGTTAAAACTCCCACTCACTCAGGTGGACATGTCCTCGATTTGGTCTGCACTAATTTCGACATTAATCTATCCAATCCCGAAATTGTGCCCTGGTCCGACCACATGCTGATTAGATTTTCTTGGACCCTGACACGCTCGGCCAAGACTAACGACTCAACTGCTCATAAACAAAAAATCACTGTAGAGATCATGTCTGAACATCTTGACACCTCCCGCCCCACTCTACCGATGGAAATTGAGTCGGCCGTTAGCACATTTAATTCCTGGATAGAAGGTGGGTCGGCCGCATCAATAAAAACAGGTCGGGTTTGCCGACTGCGCACCACTCCTTCTAAACCCTGGTTCACCCCTACCCTCCGTGATCTTAAGTCAGGTTGTAAAAAACTTGAACGGGCATGGAGACAAGCCTATCTCCCCGAGGCTAAAAAGAACCTAAGGACGGCGCAAAAGAAATATTATGCGGCGATCAGATCCGCAAAAAGCCAATATTTCGAAGGGCGCATAACTAATGCCAATAACAATAGCAAAGAAATCTTTGCTATAGTGAAAAGTTTCACCTCACCCTGCGCTGCCCAACCCATACTTGCCTCCACGGAGAAATGGTGTGAAGAACTCTCCGTTTTCTTCGTTGACAAAATCTCCAAAATCCAGGACGATCTACTTACTGTATGCAACAGTTTTCCACCCACACTGGTCATCCCGTCTCCTGTGTTACCTACCCCCACGGAACGGTTTCACCAGTTCACCCCAGCAGAAAACACGGACATTGTCAGTATCCTCGCCTCCCTACATTCAGGATCCCCTTCTGACCCTTGTCCTGCCAGAGTGCTTGCACCTCTCGCAGACACAGTTGGCAATGAGGTAACGCATATTATCAATTGCTCTTTCCTCACTGCCACGGTCCCGACCTGTTGGAAGCAAGCAAAATTGCTCCCACTTCTAAAGAAAAATGGATCAGATCCTGCTATCCCTGCTAATTTCCGGCCTATATCATTGCTGCCGGCTCTAGCAAAAGTATGTGAAAAGGTCGCCTTCACTCAGTTAGACAAATTCGTCGAAAAATCCCAGGCTCTTCATCCAGCACAGTCAGGCTTTAGAGCAGCCTACAGTACGGAGACGGCGTTGGTGGAAATGTCCGAGGCCATCCGGGAGTGTTTGGACGAAGGTGGCAGAGCGGCTCTGATTTTACTAGACCTCTCTGCCGCCTTCGATACTGTCCCTCACTCCCTTCTGCTTACCAGACTAGCGGACATAGGCATCACAGGCTCTGCCCTTGACTGGTTAACGTCTTTTTTGGACAATAGATTCCAACAAGTCTGGATGCCGCCTTTCGCCTCCTCCCCCAAGAAACTTGCAACGGGTGTACCCCAGGGCTCTACCCTTAGCCGCATGCTTTTTAATATATATCTAACCCCGCTCATTTACCTCGCTGAACAACTGGGAGCAAAAATAATGGCCTACGCTGACGACACTCAACTCCTGTTCACGTGGCCCAAAAACAACCTGGATACATCTGGAGCCCAAACCTGCTTGTCATCTGTCTTTCGCTGGCTTGCCCTCGCACAATTAAAATGCAACGAAAGCAAATCTGAAATTCTGCTATATGGCTCTTTCCCAGATAACTTTGGCAACTCTCTTTGGCCGGCCGATTTACTTTGCCCTAAATCCATCGGAGGCCCTGCTAAAAATCTTGGAGTCCGGTTTAACAATGACCTCAGATTCGAGGATCATATAAAAAAACTCACCGGGATCTGCTTTTCTACACTTAAAACTTTACGCAGGTTCTTTCCACTCCTCCCGAGAGCGGCCAAAGAGACCGTCATCCGTGCCCTTATATTATCCAGACTGGATTACACAAAAATGGCCTCTTCTGCGGCCTTCCTGCCTATCTGATCCATCGCCTCCAAGTTATACAAAATGCCGCTGTACGGCTTTTGTTTAATATCCCAAAAAGTTCAAGTGTCCGTCAACCTCTCCGCACCCTACATTGGCTCCTGGTTGCCCACAGGATTTTATTTAAAATCCTTGTCCTCGCCTATCGAGCTGTCCACCAAGCTGGTCCAGTTTACCTGCGGAAAAGATTCTCCATATATGTTCCCAACCGCCCCCTCAGATCAGCTAATCTGCACCAAATGACTGTCCCAAAATTCAAATACAGCAGGCTCGGCGGCCAATCCATCTCAGTCAGAGCGGCGAGAGCATGGAACACCCTCCCGCAGCAGTTAAGAACAGCTCCATCCATCATTCTGTTCAAGAAGGGATTGAAGACCCACCTCTTCAACATCAATGTATAGAGTTCCCCTCTGCCTTGCCTCTCACTTCCTTCGCGCCAGGATACTATTTTCTTAGTAACAGAGCGCGCTATAAAAGCCTATAATATTAATAATAATAATATGCAGATGTGGCACAGTGATAGTGTGATATTGTATTGTGAACCGTCTTGCACAAAAGCAAAGTTCTTAGCTGCTGATATAGCAATATGTTGAGCTTGGTAATTTTGCAAAAAATGTGGAAACAGGTAAATGTTTACGATAGTTCTTTCCAGGTGCAAAAAGCCGAAAAATATAATGTCTGTACTAAAGAACATTACATAAAACCTCAATTGCTGCTCCGTAAAAGATGTTAAGAGAAACCAACCACAAACTGTAAACAGTGAGCACTGATGGTGAATGAAGGAGAGGAAATTCTGGCTCAGACAATAGGGATCCTGCTACATTTGTGAGGAAAAGATACATATGATGTACAGATTTTCAAAAGAGGTGTTACTTTACCTCATTCAAGATTTTTGTTCTTCAGTGAAATACCAAGTGGTAAATGTTTGGTAAATGTTTATTGAAAATGGCAGGCATATTTATGTTTTTTTCCTTTTTTTTCTAAGCAGCTGTGGCCTATGCGGGTAAAAGCGGTGGGCCGATTGGGGGGGATTTCGACGGATGAACACGAGGAAAAATTAATTATTTATGTAATTTCCACTGGCCCATCATCCATTGAAACCCTCCCCTCCGCCCCCACCCAGACCCACAAACCCACTGCTCTTCCCTGCACGGCCCGAGGCTGTTTTTAACACAAACTTTGTTGCGTTTGTGTTATACAATAAGGATACAGCACTTTAAGCTGTGCATTGCATTGACATATTTCAATGGTGATATATATACAGGGATCAGTCAGTATGAAGAGTAATAGACATGTCATGAAATATGCGATATTAGAACATTGGAATGATGAGTGCTCCATTGAAAACAATGGAGTTCTCCGGGCTTCTAATGGGCAGTAGAAGCCCAGAGCATCAAAATGCCAAAGCTTAAAAAAGGCCCCTTCGAGCGTGAGGGGTATTCAACCCCCTCAGGCTCCATGAGGCTTCCGTTTTACAAATTAGAACATTCTGCCCTCGGGCAGAATGTTCTAATAGTCTTAAATCCCTCCATAGCAGGCTCTACCTGCCATTAAAGGCCTGCTCCCTGGTTAAAGCCCTCCCATTTAACTTGGGCCTTTAACGCTGGAGCAGGCCTTTAATGGCTGATAGAGCCCACTATGAAGTTCTCTAAGGCTATTTAAAAAAACACAACTTCCCCCCGTTAACTGTAATGTGTCTTGTCATTAATAGTCTATGATCGAGGAGATGTGTGTGCAATAGGGCGTGTTCCACAAGATATATGCCGGTACGTGATCGTATCGTCCATTTAATACCTGACCAGGCCAATGTCCCCACATCCAAGTTAACAGTGCTTATGACATACCTGGGCGGGTCCTTACAACTTTCATCATCCACATGCAACAACAATTGTCGTTGTACATACGTTTGGAGTTTTTAAATATAGAATCCGTGCATTGAAATAGAACTTCCCCTGCAACATCATACCTACATGAGCAATCTGTAAAAATATAGCAATGCATGGGAGCGCTGGAAAACACGTGAATGGGGATGATACATTGCAAGCATCTTCAAGCACATGTGCAGGGCAGTAACACAGCAATGGAAGTATTTTCTTGGAGAAAGAAGAATTACAACCATTTCAGAGGAAAGTATAAATACACTGTAAACACAAGGACACTAATTTCAAATAAGGGCTTGCTTTGTGTCACCTTTTCATACACAATTAACTTGTTTTAACATCAGTCCAACTGGTCATTTGAGAGCTCTCTAAAGAAAGAATAAGAACTTGCCAAAGGCAAATATTACCCTAAGTAAAATATTAACAGAACGCATATGCGATTAATGCTGGATTTGGACGCAGTCTTGTAACCTGCTTCCATTCGAGACAGAAAGAGGTGAAAGCCTGTGTAGACATTTGCATAAGATGGTGACTAACAATGCACTAATTGTACCTAACAGTTGCAAATATCAAATAGTTGCAAATATAGAAAATTGTGTGTCTAACATACCATCAAGTGGAAGCAGGTGGTAACTAGGTGCAAAGTATAAGAGGTCACAAAAAATGCAAAGCAAACTTTCACAATGACAGCCCCGCTATGGTTCGGCGAGAAGGATGCACTCTCTAAGAACACAGTAGAGGAGGAGGGGGAGAGAGGGGAGACTTTTCAGGTAGAGGGGGACCAGTTTGAAAAAACTAAGGAGGAGGCTTATTTAAATATAAATTGAGCAAGTGTGAGATTTTCAACCCGATTAATGAGATGGAGAGTGTTCAAGGCAAGTGCACTAACCACAGCAAGGCAGTGCCCACATATATTCAGGATTTGTTTTTACATCTACTAGAATCTGGTAGTTAATATCATACATTAGAAGTTGGTGGAGCCATATCAAAGTGCCCTGCCAATGGTTTTAATTCATTTGCTTGATGCTATGGGAACAATTAATAATCTTTTTATCGTTTTCCAAGCACCACTCGTCAGTTACAGGTTATAATGATACAATGCTATTTTGAAAATTCCTATGTCATTGGATGCGTTGAAGCGGCCCATGTCCTCCTAAACTTTCTCACCCCCATATTTCAAGGAGTACGTTCAATTACCAACATTGTAAGAGGCGTCTCTTAATGAGTATGCAGGAAGGACACAAGCCTCATATGTTTTGTCATTGTGGGCCAGATGTAGGAAGCCAAATAGCGACTGCAAACGCCGAAAATTGCAGACTTTCAGCCTTTGCGATCGTAATTTGTCTTTGAGCAATGTAGGTAAGATTGAACCTACTCACAAAATAAGGCATCGCAAAAATTGTGATTCCTTATTTTGCGTTTGCATTTAAGGAATCGTAAATTGCGATGCCTTAAATGCAATATAAGTAGCACAAAATAAAGTGCACTTTTGCATTAAGGAATCGCTAATTACCACCAACTTCAAGTTGGTGGTAATTAGCGATTTCCTTTAAAAAAGCACTTCATGCAGCACACATTCATGCAGAGTATATCACCTTCAAACGCGCCAGGATACTCCTGAGTAATTGAGCGCGCTACAAAACCACTAATAACATAACATAACATGTATGTGCGCAACATGTGCAGACATGCACATTTCAGGGGTGCAACAGGGTGTCCTTTTGGAACTCTTGCACCCTTAAAATTGCACCCAGAATTTGTGAGTGCCTCTTGGTTACTCACAAATTGGGGGTGCAATGGTATTCCTTGATTGCGAATCTCAATTTGCGATTCGTAACCAAGGAACATTAAGGAATCTGTAAAAATCGCTATGAAGGACTCCCAAAATTGAATTTACCGACATCTGGCGCTGTGTTCCGTATAACTGACTAAGGAGAGATCTTGAAAAGGGGTAACAGTGTGTATGCCCTAGTGCCATGGCGTATGACATCGTACTTAAATCTTCTGACAGCTAGAGAAAGCAGGCATACCACCGCTTACAAACAAACAAAATGTATAAATAATAGAAAGTAGATTTGGGTTTTTGAAAGCTGTATTTCACTGTGTGCACAAAAGTAGTAGTACGCTAAGGGCCAGCCGTACAATGGTTTCTTTTCACATTTCCTAAATAGCGATTCTCAAGAAATTGCTGTTTAGGAAATGCAGATTGTTATGTACATACCCTGCGATTCCCTAATAGTGATTCCTACAGAGTAGGAATTCTTATTAGAAAATACTAAACCATTCGTTCTAAGGGCCTGAAGGCTTATAGGTATGAAGGGCTGTGCATTTCCTGAATTGCGATTTTATTATAGGAAATCACAATTTAGGAAATCCAAACCCAAGGGTGCCTCTGGCCTTTAGGCAGCCCTGGAGGCACCCCTAAATTTGCAGTGCACATGTCGGTGCACATATGTCCTAGGGGCATATGTTTGTTTCATGTCGCATTAAAAAATTTATTTTTAATTGCATTTTTTACATTTTACACATGCTTACCATCTGCTTCGAGTCCATGATGTTAGGATTTCCTAAATACCCAATTCGCTTTTAGGAAATGCTTTGTACATGTGCTTTAGAAATTGCAAATAGGTAATCCCTATTTGCAATTCCTAAATCACAGTCTCAATTTGTGGTTTCCACCAGGTTGAAATCGCAAATTCTTACCGATTTCGGGCTTTTGTACATATGAAAATGCCTTTTAGCATTTCTTAGGGGGCTGGAATTGTGATTTGGGTCATTAAGAAATGACTAGTGGTTTTGTACATCTGGCCCTAAAATTTTGACCTGTTACTTGTTGTAGAATTATTCCCATATGTTCATGTCAAGAATCGTTTGTATGGATTAAAAAACAATTGGCAGGTCTACAATTATGAAACCTTGTGGTTCAAAGCTTGCTTGTTGTATCGCTGTAGATGCCTCTAGCTTTGGTTTGGGTGACACTTTGACTAAGGAGAATGGGTCAGTGAAGAATACCATATGTTATGCTTCCAGGGTGTTGAGGGAGGAGAAGCCAATTATTCTACCATTAAAGTAGAATTGCTGGCTTTTGGGTGGGCGATATTACTGGGGTACCAAGTTCCTTGTGAAAACAGATCATACACCTTTGGTTGCCATTCTGTCTGAGGAGAGAATTAAAGAACAAACTCACAGAATCACAAGATTGTCATTCAAATTGCTACAATTTCATTTTGACATTGTACATATCAAAGGAGGCAAGAATGTCCGAGCAGATTTTTTGTCTCGATTTGCCATCCAGGCTGATGGGGTGGAAGACATAGATGGCATGGAAGTGGGTTGGGAGGGAATGTGTGCTGTCACAGCCTGTGAATGGTGAGCAGGCATGGCTTCTGATGAGGTTACAAAATCTGTGTTGATTTACAATGCTAAGGGGTGGCCAGGTGAAAGGCCTCTTTCTAATTCATGCCAATGTTTCTGGAAAGTTGCTGATAAACTTTTGGTGAATGATGGCCTCCTTCTCAGAGGTGATAAGCCGGTACCACCTATGGGGTTGAGACTGAAGTTCATATAGATCGCCCATGAAGGACACATGGCAGCCATCTACACAAGAAAACGATTGAGGCAGATGTTGTGGTGGCCTTCTATGGACAGAGAGATTGAATCACTCAAAGGCAAGTGTGCGGTGTGTCTTTCTTCAGAGAAGGAACTGAATATGAGGAACCCCTTCTGCAGCCTAATTAGCCTAAGAGCCTGGGAGAAAATTGGTGTTGATTTGGTTGGCCTGTTTATTAAGTTACCCAGGCGTACCTTTTTGCACTGGTTGTGTCGTGCCAGAACTCAATGCCAGTGCTGTCATTGATTTCCTCAGGGAAATCTGTCTCAGGGAAGGTTATCCTCGGTTCTTGATTTCAGACACTGGGGTTCAATTTGTTAATGAGGAGTTAGAAAGGTTTCTCAGGGCAGGTGAGGTCATCTGTGTAAGGACATCTGTATATCACCTTCAAACCAGTGGCCAGATAGAACGCATGAAACGAGTTTTAGTACATTGTGTTTAGTGGGCAGTTGACAACAGGTGTGTGGTGGTTAATGCTATTAGATTCTATGTTGCAGTTCACAAGACCACTCCTCATTCTGCCACCTAAGTGTTGCAGTTTGAAATGCTGAGGGCAGGAAGGTTGGATCTAGCTTGGATGAGAAAGTGGGTAAAGTTTGGTGTGTGGATGTTGCCATTTTGGGCGCAAGGGCACGAAGGAATGTAGAAGAGGCTAAGGCGAGGCAAAAACATGATTTCGACTGTCACAATCATGCTTTTTTAAAAAGGGTGACAAGAAGTTTGATGGTCCTTTTGTGATTGATAAGGTTTGTGGGAGTGCTGTGAGAGTTTCTGGTACTAATTGGTGGAATGTAGCCGGAGTTGTCAAATTATCACAAAGTTTGAAGTCAGAGAATTCGAATGAAAAGTGTATGGTTACCGAAGCACATAGAGTAAGTGAGTTGAAGGAGAGAAGACTAGAACCTGAGGTGCATAGAAGTATTCGTTCTATACGGATACCCTTGAGGTTCAGGGAATCATTTTCTTTGTTACTCTTTTTCTCAGGATTGTATCTTGGGTTCACGATCTGTTCATTTGGTTCTGTATGTGTATTCAAGCAGGTATTCCATACTATGCAGGGTTTTTTGGGGGGGTTGTTTTTTATTTTTGGGGGGTTTGTATGGGGAACGTATTTTTGGGCCTGTTAACGTTTTCTGTTGCGTTTAAGGGAAAATGCAAAATGTAGTGCTATTATACTGTTTATGTCAATGCTGCTTGTCATAGGGGGACTGTAAGAATGTGGAGTGTTGGGTTTGATTCGATTGTTTTTTTTTGTCAGTTGCTGGAACTACGGAGCGGTGTGACAGGCAGCTCTGTTGTCAATAAAACAACTCGATTTTTACTCACCATGTGGATGTGCTTTTGAAGAGTACCACAAGAAGCCTAGCAAACTTGCAAATTTTTGAAAATTAAACACCTGGGGAGTCCAAGGTGGGATGAATTGCATGGCTCTCACAGGGTTCTTTTCCTAAGAACCCCTTGAAAACTTCAAACTTTGGCTAAAATAACATTATCCTCACATTTCTGTGACTGACAGTTCTGGAATCTGTGGGGAGCCACAAATGTCCCTCCACCCAGAATTCCACCAAGTCTCCAGACACAAATGGTACCTCACTTGTGTGGGAAGGCCTTGTGCGCGTGACTGAAAGAGATCAAAACCAAAATGGATATATCATATTTTCCTCTCAAAACTGATCCTTTCTTTGCAAAGTGTGTAGCAAACTTGCACATTTCTGAAAATGAGACACCTGTGGTAATCCAATCTTATCAGTTTTTTTTCACCAAGAATCCCTTGTAAACCTCAACATTGGAGTTTCCTCAATTTCTGTGGTGAAAATGTTATGTATCTGTGAGGAGCCACAAACAACCTTCCAACCAGCATTCCTCCAAGTCTTCGTATAAAAGTGGTATGTCAGTTGTATGGGTAAGCATATTGACATAGTGAGAAATGGCCCAAAACGCAACATGGATATATCACATTTTTCCACTAAAAACTGAACCTTTTTTGCAAAGTGGGTAGCTGTGGATTTTGGGCTCTAGCTTATCAGCATCTGGGGAAATCCAGCAGACTTGTTTGGCTTTTCTTAGGTAATTTTACCCAGAAGCCCTAGCAAACATCAAACTTTGATTGCAGAAAACTCTGGAATTTGTGTGGAGCCATATATTTCCTAGTACTTTTCACTCAATAAGAATGGTACTCCACAACAAAAAATGACCCTAAAGCACTACATTGAGACGTAAGCAGTCCTGGTAACTGCGATATTTGGGTCCGTTCTGTGCTGTCATCCATGCACAAACCAAGAGCTGCAGACACTTTTTAAATCTAGGCAACCAGGGATTCTAGGATGGAGTGCCTTGTGTAGATACCATGAGACTTTCTTTCCAACAATGCTCAGCAAACCTCAAACAATGCCTGCAATCACACATTTTCCTTACACTTCTGTGATGGAAAATCCTACCACTCATAAACCCTCTTGCACTGATAAAAGCTCTGCATCATTTGTGTGGTTGGGACTACTGCTCATGACAGGAATGGATCAAACTGAGCTGGTTTAAACCCCGAATCCCCCAGCTACACTTATCAATGATCTCTCTACATAGCATTTTAGGGGTATACAACCTTTACATGCAAATTTTACCACGACCTACCATTACCACGCATGTTTTACAACGCAGGATCCATTACAACGCATACCTTTACCACGCATGTATTTACAACGCAGGTACTTTTACAACGCATACCATTACAACGTAAGTATTGGTAAGTATATTATTTTATTAAAAATATTATTTGTTTTTTTTTGTAAAGGGGTATTTTTTAGGTTCAGGGTCAATTTTGGGTTTTTGGGTAAAGGGGTATTTTTAGGGTTCAGGGTCAGTTTTCAGTTTTTGGGTAAAGGGGTATTTTTAGGGTTTAGGGTCAGTTTTCAGTTTTTGGGTAAAGGGGTATTTTTAGGGTTCAGGGTCAGTTTTCAGTTTTTGGGTAAAGGGGTATTTTTAGGGTTTAGGGTCAGTTTTCAGTTTTTGGGTAAAGGGGTATTTTTAGGGTTCAGGGTCAGTTTTCAGTTTTTGGGTAAAGGGGTATTTTTAGGGGTTAGGGTCAGTTTTCAGTTATTGGGTAAAGGGGTATTTTTAGGGTTCAGGGTCAGTTTTCAGTTTTTGGGTAAAGGGGTATTTTTAGGGTTCAGGGTCAGTTTTCAGTTATTGGGTAAAGGGGTATTTTTAGGGTTTAGGGTCAGTTTTCAGTTTTTGGGTAAAGGGGTATTTTTAGGGTTCAGGGTCAGTTTTCAGTTTTTGGGTAAAGGGGTATTTTTAGGGTTTAGGGTCAGTTTTCAGTTTTTGGGTAAAGGGGTATTTTTAGGGTTCAGGGTCAGTTTTCAGTTTTTGGGTAAAGGGGTATTTTTAGGGTTCAGGGTCAGTTTTCAGTTTTTGGGTAAAGGGGTATTTTTAGGGTTTAGGGTCAGTTTTCAGTTTTTGGGTAAAGGGGTATTTTTAGGGTTCAGGGTCAGTTTTCAGTTTTTGGGTAAAGGGTTATTTTTAGGGTTCAGGGTCAGTTTTTAGTTTTTGGGTAAAGGGGTATTTTTAGGGTTCAGGGTCAGTTTTGGGTTTTTGGGTAAATGGGTATTTTTAGGGTTCAGGGTCAGTTTTGGGTTTTTGGGTAAAGGGGTATTTTTAGGGTTCAGGGTCAGTTTTGGGTTTTTGGGTAAAAGGGTATTTTTAGGGTTCAGGGTCAGTTTTGGGTTTTTGGGTAAAAGGGGTATTTTTTGGGTTCAGGGTCAGTTTTGGGTTTTTGGGTAAAGGGGTATTTTTAGGGTTCAGGGTCAGTTTTGGGTTTTTGGGTAAAAGGGTACAGTGTAAAAATTAAATATAATTAAATTTAAATTACATTAAATTAAATTGATTAAATTAAATTAAATTAATTAAATTAAATTAAATTAAATTAAATTAAATTAAATTAAATTAAATTACATTACATTAATTTTAATTAAATTAAATATTAAAAAATATTATATACTTACCAATACTTACGTTGTAATTGTATGCGTTGTAAAGGTATATGCGTTGTAAATACATGCGTGGTAATGGTATGCGTTGTCATGGATCCTGCGTTGTAAAAAATGCGTGGTAATGGTAGGCGTGGTAAAAGTATGCGTTGTAACGTCATACATCCCATTTTAGGACCCTTTCTGTCAAGGTCTCCTCGTATATCAACAAAAGGGTGGTAGTTGTTATTGAAAGATTTGGGGAAATGTTGGGTGGTAGGGAATGTGTGGCTCACCACAGATTCCAGATATTTTCCTCACAGACATGAGAAGAAAATTGGCTTTTTTTAGACAAATAATTGCAGTTTGCAGGGAAATGTGGGTCAGAAAATGTTGTTGTGGGATTCACGCAAAGCACACCACCCTGGACTTCCCCCAGTGTCTACTTTTCAGAAATGTCAGGGTCTAGTAGGCTTTCCCAGGTGGGATCCTAACACGTGCAGCTATTTAGAATTGCATGTGGAATGATATTGGGAGTTAGCCATACTCTCCTAGCCTGCACGTAAAAATGGCACCCAAAGGCATCAAATATCGTCCTGTTTAACATTGGGATGGGATTTCATAGAATGCATGGGAGCAGAAAGACTGTTCAGGATTTCGGGGTGAGTGAGGGGTAAATGTGAGGATGAGCAAGACCCACACCAATATTGTATTTAAAAATATATTCGTTGCATAGAATAGGCTTTCTATGATGAGGGGGCAAATTGGGGTGCACCTCGTGTCTGCAGCCAGCAGGGCTAAAACACTGAAATGCACTTTATTTGGGGTTGGGATTGTAGCCAATTGCAGAATGCCATACCAGCACCACAAAGGCAAAATCCCTGGTGTCAGATGGACCTTTTACTCCCTATTTTGGGCAATCTGTCTAATTAGGGAAAAAAGCTCCGACCTGTCCCCAGGGGAGCATAAAGACACTATTGAACTTTCCGCTCAAGGGCTATGGCTTGATGCCACGGTAGGCCACACCCTCCATTTGCTTGTTTTGGCTTCTTTTTGAAATGCCTATTGTTTAGTGGGCTTTCTGCCCCCCAGGGGGCAACTTCGGGTGACTATCCCTATCCACCCCTTGGGAGGGTAGAAAGTCTACTGAGGCACAATGTGGGTGAGAACATCAGCTTATAGCCATGCTGGCTCCTTTCTCTCAAATCGAATACTGTGCAATTGTAGTCCCTGGTATCTAGTCAGCTTTATGCCACTGGGAGCACATTGGGGTAATTGCCCTAATCCAACCTGAGGGAAGAGAAAGGTTGTCCGGCTTCTTGCTGGTGTGGGGGCATAGCCATCCCGATGGTGGACAGCCCCCACCCTATACTCTTTTTTAAAATCATTCCCTGGTGACTAGCAGGCTTTATTACACCATGAAGGACAGATCAGTGGTATTCCCACCAAATGCCCTCTAGGAGGACAGAAAGACTGACTGTCACTGTTGTAACACTTTTCCCTTTGGCTTTCTATATAGACCCTCATATTTGGCCAACATGCAGCCCTGTTTTGAGGTCCACTACCTAGTAGTATATCTGGTAATTATAACATGCCATGCAACAATCGATATGGACCTCGATGGGCTTGATTGACTATATACAATAGTGTAAATTGGGAAACAACCATAACAACGCAACTTTTACAACGCACTACCATTACGAAAAAACTTTTACAACGCAAGATCAGTTACAACGCATGATTTTACAACGCATGCCATTACAACGCAGATGCTATTACAACGCATGCCATTACAACGTAAGTATGGGTAAATATTGAATTAAAATAATATTAATTTAATTTTAAATTAATTTTCTTAAAATAATTATAATTAAATTTATTAAAACAAATTTTAATTTTTTAATTACATGTCATTTAAATTAAAATTATTTTAATGAATCCCCCTGGAGTTAGAATACTAAATGTAACCCCTACACTATCCAGTACTTACCCTACTATTACACCCCCCAGGAGTTAGAATAGTAATTTTAACCCCTACACTATCCAACATTTACCCTATTATTACACCTCCCTGGAGTTAGAATATTAATTGTAATCCCTACATTATCCAACACTTACCCTACTATTACACCCCCCTGGAGTTAGAATAGTAAATACAATTTTATTAAATAACATTAAAAATTAATTTTAATAATTTTTTTTTTTTTTTATTAAATTAAAATAAAATAAATATTAATAAAATGATATACTTACCTATCCTTACGTTGTAATGGCATGCGTTGTAATAGCATTTGTGTTGTAATGGCATGCGTTGTAATGGATCTTGCGTTGTAAAAGTTGCGTTGTGATGGTATGCGTTGTGAATGTATGTGTTGTAACATCATACATTCGTGTAAATTTGCTGGGATGTGAGGCAGTGTTCTGCCTACCATTTCTGTTTAAAAAGCTCCCTTGAGCCAATGAGCTGACAAGCTGACCTGGGATGCATCCGTGTGCCTGTGGAGTAGTACTGTAGCCTGTAAAGACTTGGGCAGCTCTTCAGCAACCGCAGATGACTTCAGTCTGCTCTCTACTACCTCTACTCTCTACTGATGAAGGGCTAAACCCAGAAACACGTGTCTAGAGATAACAGCACTACCCGCACCAACTTTGGTGAAAAGTTAGAGCAGTTTAGAAGTAAGCCTACTGCATATAACAGAATGCAATGGGGTGAACCGTTATGGGATGAGAGGCAGTGTGCTCTTATCTAGCATTTATAAGTCTTTCAATATGCCTCTATTTCTGCTTTTCAATTGCCTCTAGGAAGGCCAGTGAAATCTATCCAAAATGTTTGCTATTTTCATTGACTAATTCCTCTGGAGGATTTTGAGTTCCTGGTCACTGAGAATCCTCTTCTTTCTCCCCTATTGTTCTGGCTCGAGACTTGTCGTTTTCCTAACTTTGGTTTGTTGACCAGTGGTAGACAAGTATGCTCCTCTCTAAGGCTCAGCTACAAAGCTTTTTGCGCAATTCCATGTCTCGTTCTGCTTTGTCACGTGTCTCTCTTGCCAGAGGAGTCACGAGGATAAAGCAGAGCGGGAACCTGTTTTCATTTAAAATGCCAAGCTCGTGTTGGTTTTGTGCGAGCTGTTGACTTTGTAAGTTCAACCATGTCTAGTTTGAAAAATCCTAACGTTACTTGCTTTGGCAGGACGCTTTACTCTTGCGTCCGGTTGAGTATAAGAATAAACTTTTATTTTAAACTATAAATTCCAATAGATGGCATACAAAGTGCACACGCCCCATCAACATTTTCTCCCCTCCTCTCAAGGAGACACCTGAGTCCTGTTTGATTTTTGCAGTGTGTCCATTTTATTAAAATATAGTTTCTGGCCAATTACTCCATTGGCTTCATTTATTTATTGTAAAGCACTTTAAAATTGTTTGTCCAAATCACAGTATTCAAATTACTCACACGTATATACATAGACATAGTCATTCTATTTACATCCCGTTCTCCAACGGGGCTTTGCTTAACCTTCGGGCTGTGCCAGCAGGTCACAACCAAGTTATCCTGCTCCCTTTAGGTTAACCGCCCTTCGGTCAACAGGGCCGCAGGTAAATAATCTGCCACCACTTGTGGCAACCAACGGCCTCCAGGGTAGGGCTAGAGAATCCAGGGCCACCAGCAGGTCAGCCCCAAATCTCCCGCCGGCCCAGAGCCCATGATGATTTTAAGACCTGTTCTAGGGTAAGAAATGGCACTAACCAAAGGAGTCCCTGTGATACCTCTTGTCCAGGACCCCGCCTTCTTGAGGCCTTAACTCAGGGATGGGTGGGTGGGCGACTTCTTCTCCGACGTCCAACTCCCGGGAGGTGAAGTGAACAAAAGAGGGGGTGTGTACAGAGGTGGTGGCTTTTCAAGCCTCGCGCTCTTGAAATGCTTCCGGGTTCCTAGGACCCCCCTTCTGACGCGTGTCCTGTTTACCTACGCTTATCCCTTCCGGGTCGGGCGACCCGGAAAGGGACCCCCTGCACTACTGGTTGGCCCTTTGATTGACACTAACGGAGCCACGCCCCTTATGTGGGGTGGCCCCTTGCATAGATGGCATACAAAGTGCACACGCCCCATCAACATTTTCTCCCCTCCTCTCAAGGAGACACCTGAGTCCTGTTTGATTTTTGCAGTGTGTCCATTTTATTAAAATATAGTTTCTGGCCAATTACTCCATTGGCTTCATTTATTTATTGTAAACACTTTAAAATTGTTTGTCCAAATCACAGTATTCAAATTACTTACACGTATATACATAGACATAGTCATTCTATTTACATCCCGTTCTCCAACGGGGCTTTGCTTAACCTTCGGGCTGTGCCAGCAGGCCACAACCAAGTTATCCTGCTCCCTTTAGGTTAACCGCCCTCCGGTCAACAGGGCCGCAGGTAAATAATCTGCCACCACTTGTGGCAACCAACGGCCTCCAGGGTAGGGCTAGAGAATCCAGAGCCACCAGCAGGTCAGCCCCAAATCTCCCGCCGGCCCAGAGCCCATGATGATTTTAAGACCTGTTCTAGGGTAAGAAATGGCACTGACCAAAGGAGTCCCTGTGATACCTCTTGTCCAGGACCCCGCCACGGGGCGAGGCGCTTACTGGCAGACTCGCCCCCCCCTGCACTCAAGAGCTTCAAAGATGGCCCCTAATATCGTTTGTATGAAGAGTTCATTGCCCATTTCAGACAGGTGTACTCCATCTGCAGCATATAGCTCTGGCCTTGATGTGTGTATTAATTTGTGCCTAATGGTACGAATGCTCGATTTCCGAAGAATTTCCGCAACTGACTGGTTTAATCTTTTCACTGACTTATTCACCGCTTTTAGAGGGGTGCCCCTTCCCCACTTCTGCCTTGGAATAACCTCGGACCATAGTAAAATTGTTTTAGGAAGCATATTCTTAACTGCTGCCAAGGCAGTGAACAAAGCCTCCTTTACGCCCCTCCTGCCCGCCGGAATCATGTCGTTACCTCCTGAGTGTAGTACTAGTAAGTCAGGGATGGGCATACCTCTGTTCATGGCTGCCCTCAGGTTGCTAGGAACATCAGCTGAATGTTGTCCTCCAACCCCCACCCAATGATGGTCGAGTCCTTGAGCCTCCCCCGGTCTCAAATTGGGCGAATTCGTGAAGACTGACCCAGCCCTGCGGATAAAGGAGTGGCTGCACCAGCATATCTGGGGTCTGTGTGTTGTGGTACCTAGGGCAAAATCGAGATAAAAGCCGGTCAGGACTACCTATGTGCTTATCAGAGTGAGGGGTACAATACAAGATTCAAACTAACTGTGGACGAACATAACGCTCATAACAGGCTGACTTCCAACGACCTAATCTCTTAATGGTTTCCTCTGGAAGACCCAAGCCTGCTGCTGTAGTTGCCGCCCCAATACGGAATGAATGGGAAGTGAAGTCAGCTGAGTCAACAACTAGCCTAGCCAGAGCCAATTTAACAACCCTTGTGAACTGAAATCTGGTGAGAGGTAAACTGTTGTTATGTAACAGGACTCTGTCGTCGCCTCCATGCGGCTGTATTTGTAAGAATTCCCTTGTCAGTCTTACCGGGCAATATGTCACTCCCGCTACATTGCCTAATGGTAACCAGATTCCTTTACCCAATGGGTCTGTCTTAGATCTCCGGACCCTGATTTTTAGGACATCCTCAGTCAAGATCAGGTCTTCACACCTTAAGCCACCTTCCCCGTCAGCTTTAGAGGCAGGTAACAATTCAGATATCCTGAGAGCCCCACAAAAAGCTAGTGTGTAGGCTACCCTGAACAAATGAGTTTCGTATAGGGAGAAGCAAACCTTAGGCAGAACGTTCAGGATATTTACCAACCTGTTCAAGTCTATAGGTCTTCTCACATCTTTCGCTCCCGGTGTTAGACGTTCCCACCCCTTCACAGCTTTCCTCACTCTCTGGTCCTTTGTTGGGTCTGCCACCCCCTTCAAGGCAGCATAAAATGCCAGTGCCGACAATTGTCTCCTCATCATCGCTACTGATTTCCCGCTAGCTCTCTGGTGCAC
Organism: Lissotriton helveticus; assembly: GCF_964261635.1. Lineage (NCBI taxonomy): Eukaryota > Metazoa > Chordata > Amphibia > Caudata > Salamandridae > Lissotriton > Lissotriton helveticus. The sequence continues at coordinate 504,418,907 of NC_136069.1, read as the reverse complement.
TATGAAACCCAAGACATTCAGGGGAGAGAAGATCTCTACTGCCCCTGCCCCTATTAAGTAATCTTGATAAAACTGCCACGACCTCTCATACATACTCTTGGTCTTGGGGTCCAGGGATGCTGTTATCAGTTCAGGGGCTGCGGGGCACCAAGCTTTCATAGCCCCACCGGGAAGTTTGTCATCTCTCTGTCTGCTTGCGGCCAGTGTTTGCGGAATTCTGCCAACTTAAAATGGGACAAAGTGTCAGCAGCTTTGTTATCTACCCCAGGAACATGTTTTGCAGTAAAATGTACATTACGACGCAGACATTGCAACACCAACTCCTTCAGTAGTCGCAACACCCATGTGCATGTTGCCCTCTGGTTGTTGATCACCATCACCACCGACATGCTGTCTGACCAGAACACAATGTGCCTGTTAGCAAGCATAGCCCCCCACAAGTGCAGTGCCACCACTATGGGGAACAGTTCAAAAAAGCTAACATTGCGTGTCAAGCCCTGTCGTGACCATTCTTCCGGCCAATGCTGCATGCACCATTTGTGACCCAGGATTGCCCCAAAGCCTATGCTACCTGCTGCATCTGTGAACAATTCAAGCTCTGTGTTCGAAGTACTCGGTCTTCGCCATATAACGGAGCCATTGAAGTTTTCCAAGAAGTCCTTCCAAATGTTCAGGTCCTTCCTCACTTCCGCAGACAGCCTAACTCTATGATGCTTCGCCCTCAGCCCTGACATTGCCCTGGCTATGCTCCGGGAGAAGGCCCTGTCCATTGGTATGACTCTCAAAGCAAAGTTTAGTTGTCCTACTAAGACTTGTAGCTGGTGTAGAGTGACCTTCCTTGCCCCCAAACAGGCGTCAATAGCATCCTTGAAAGCAGTCACCTTTGACCTGGGCAGCCTGCACACCCCTTCTCTCGCGTCAATTTCAATGCCCAAGAATGTTAGACATGTAGTTGGTCCCTCAGTTTTTTCTGCTGCCAGCGGAACTCCAAGGGCTTTTGCCAAGTGCTGGAAGCCCAGCAGGGCCTTCCTGCATGACTGCGAACCCTGTGGACCCATGAATAAAAAGTCGTCCAGATAATGTAACACTGCGTGGGATTTGTCTGTAGAGAGAAATAGTTCAACTGCCCATTCTAAAAATCTGGCAAAAGACTCAAACACTGCACAAGCAATCGAACAACCCATGGGCATGCATAGATCTATGAAATAATCTCCTCTGAAGGTGAAGCCTAAGAACTTAGTGTCATCTGGGTGCACTGGTAAGAACCTAAATGCAGCCTCAATGTTGGATTTGGCCATTAAGGCCCCATCCCCCATGGCTTGCAACTTTTGGATTGCGGTGTCAAAGGTCGTGTAACGCACTGTGCATAAATCTGGGGCAAGTTTGTCATTAACAGACTGGCCAGGAGGGCTAGACAAGTTGTGTATCAATCGAAATTTCCCTATCTCTTTTTTAGGTACTAGCCCCAGAGAAGAGAAAACAAGATCAGGTTTTGGCAAGTGTTTGAAAGGGCCCGCTACCCTACCCAAGGCGACTTCCTTCATTATTTTTAATTCAGCAGTTTCCATGTTCTCCAACACCGAGCTCTGGTTGCGCGGGGGGGCCTTGCCTGGGGTAGCCAAATATGGGATACGGAAACCAAACGTGAAACCATTGTGTAGAAATTGGGCATCTTGTGGCTTGTCATATTTGCTAAGGAGGTGTGTCAGCACATGAGTCTTAATGGGAGTTGGCAGTTTTTTCGGATGTCTGAGCGGGCCGCCCTTTAGCTGGGGCCTGGGGCAGCTGTTCCTTGGGCCTTCCTGACTTCTTGAAACATTTGACCTCAGGGTGTGAAGGACCCCCACAGAAAGAGCAGCAATGCTTGAATCTACACGTATTTCCTCTAGTGCATTATATAGCCAGCAGGCCTGTTTTTTATCTCCTGCCCCCCTGTCGCTCCGAAAGGACTGGTTGTGTGAAGGGTAACTAGTCTTAGCCGCTGGAGAGGAATGAAATACCGCATACCACAAATTAATCTCGCGCTGATCCCATGCTATATTGGGGTGTACTACCTTCATTTGCCTAAACTTAGTGTCATACTGTAACCACCCTGTGCCTGGGAACTCTGATGCTGCACCGTGTATCAAAGATATATAACTGATTATCTGAGGAGCCAGCACGGGGTACCTCTCTACCATGATAGTAGCGTAAATGGCGAAACCTGTAACCCAATTCTTTATAGACCACTCAACCCATGCTTTCTTCTGTTTGTACTCGCCTTCTTTACCAACCCTCGTCTTACCTGGGACAACTCCTGCATTGATGAGGTCGAATACGTCAATATATTCGCCCTTTAGAATCTTTTCTTTGATGTCAGAGGGTACATGCCAAGTTATCCCGGCAGATGGCGATAAAGTCATGGACGAGGAACCGTAAATTAAAGGGCTATAAGCTAATGATGGCTGATTTGTCTGCACTGGTCCTCCCTGAATCTGATCACCTGCTGGCCCTGTCATATTTGCACCGCCGTTTGTTGTTTGCACCTGGGGGGACAAGGTTAGTACGTTTGGGGGTGCACCCATTGCCATCGGCCCTACGAATCCAGGGTAGGCTGTTGATAGAACCATTGCTCTGGCAGGACAATTACTAACTGCCTGCCCCTGTGAAGTTGACGCTAGCACGCCTGGGGTTTGTGCTACCCCCCCCCGACTGCACCCAAACTTGTGCTATTCCGCTACCCGGCTGAGCGACCACTGGGGGTAAGGATGTTTGCACCACGGGCACCTCCGCATTTGCGGCAGGCGCCAGGCCTGACTGCGTAATATTAGTCTGATTGTGGCTTCCGCCAATTGCGCCTGCCTGAGGGATATTGTTTTCCTTCATAGGGTTCGGTATCAAGTCTATTGTTTCGAGCACCTCATTCTCACCTGAGGCTGCTGAACGGGTCTCAACTGCCCTCGGCCGCTTCGAGGCCTCTTTGAACCTTTCCAGTGTGCGTCGCGCTCGCTTGCCTCGTCCTCTTTCTTCTTGAGAATCAGCTTTTGCCCCTTCTCTCATAGTCTTTAATGCCCAATCGACACCTTTTTCTTTTGTAAACTCAAGCAGTTCCGTCAACGCCAGGTAGTCATCCCCTTTGGCCATTGTCCCCGTGCCCTTTGTTAGCCTTTTCGGCGGCATTCTGCACTTAATAGAATAGAAAAAATGTTAGACCTTCATTTTGACAAAAACGCGTTATGGCTAGCCACCCATTTGTTAACTGGTGTCGAAAACCCCAATTTTGATTACACACAATAATAAGCACTCGAGTGATGTGGGTATACTGTTGGGTTTAATTAGGACTCAGTCAATACGTCCTATGATAAACCATTCATTTGCCATCCTACGCTATCTCATAAGCCCCATTACCAAAGATGGCGGCCTCCGACATGCATTCGAACCGCTCACATCCGCTCATGTACACGGATCTGATTCCTTTGTGCCCTCGCCCGCCCGCATGCACTCGGTTCGCTCTCTTTCACGAACATGCTCTCATGCAAACTTTCTCTTACGCTAGTCGCATCGGGTACGTTCACCCGCCACAACCAGCGCCAGTCTCTTCATGGAAAGCTCGCACATACCAATCACGCACGCATCAAACATACTCTTTCCACCCCTTAGGACACTGAAAGGCCCACTCACCTGCCCCTGAAGTCGAATGGCTCGACTCCCTAAGCGCTCTGACTGCCTCGACTCAGCTCTTCACGGCGACTTCTTCTCCGACGTCCGACTCCCGGGAGGTGAAGTGAACAAAAGAGGGGGCGTGTACAGAGGCGGTGGCTTTTCAAGCCTCGCGCTCTTGAAATGCTTCCGGGTTCCTAGGACCCCCCTCCTGACGCGCGTCCTGTTTACCTACGCTTATCCCTTCCGGGTCGGGCGACCCGGAAAGGGACCCCCTGCACTACTGGTTGGCCCTTTGATTGCCACTAACGGAGCCACGCCCCTTATGTGGGGTGGCCCCTTGCAGTGTATTCACTACACTTACATTTTGGCGTCCTGGGAACTCAGCCGGACTGGATCCATGTACATTTCTCTGTTTTCAAAGTTTTCTTCTTGTCATGCTTGTACGGATTACAGCTATCTTCATCGGCAAATCGTCACCAGCTTCATTTGACACCATCGTTAGAATTGGTGCCTCTTTGTTTTGACCTGCCTTCCCTCTGAAATTCTTCCGGTTTGGATTTTCTTCCGATTGGCTATTCTTCTGATGCCCTCCTTCAAAGTCCTGTTTTACCATGGTTTTAGGCCTTCCAATCTCGGCGTTTACAACCCTGCGGTGAAAATCCGGATGGTCAATTATTCTCTACAAGGAGTTGCGGTAAGAGAATTTGAGGTTTATTCATGTTTTGGGGCAAGAGCTTTCGGCTGCGGTCTGCGATATATAAGAGGTAACCACAGTAACAAGTGCTTAAAGCAAGGTATTTTTCATGTGCGCATGTGTTTGTAACTGAGAATTACATGAAGCACAATAAGTGAAAATTCTGTAAAATTCCTCTTTGAATTTGGAACTGACCACTCAATGGTTTTGTTCTGATTCGGGCATTTTAGGAGAAAGATTTCCAGCCTAGTTTTCACGTGAAGAACTGTGATCCTTTCAGGATGTCAACTATATTTTTCAAGCTATCGTGCGCATTATCCCAGCGCAAAGGTCATGTCTTCTAAATATGTTCAGTGCACGAGGAAGCGTTTGATCTTTACAATCTACAACCATTGCCCTAAAAGGTGTATGGAAGCTTTCGTGTACATTTTTCCAGCACAATATTTCTAAAACTTCCTTCTTCCACCTGCACCCTCCAAGCTAAACTTTTGCAGTTTTTGTGCCACTTATTCTACAACAAAATTGCCATCTTTTCAGCAGGTTTCAGCAAGTGTTCACTCTAATCTTCACAGTTTTCATCGGGTATACCTCTGTATTCATGCACAAAACATATGTACTTTGACTTTAAACTGTTCAGGATGCTCTAACTACCGTTGTCTTAAGTATTTAGAATCTTGTGAGTTCATAATATTATTAACGTTGTTTTACTTGCAGGATTTCATCTTTTAATTGGTAAGAATTTTTTTAGTATTATGGCAACTCCCGTTACAAACATCACTATTAACCCACCAAAGAAATTCCTATGTGTTCCTGGTGATCCCTTGGTCACAGTGGAAAGAATACTTTTTTATTTAACACTTTATTTTTGGAAGTTTTAGGCGACAATACATCATCAAAGGGTTCATTCACATGTACACATTTTAGTCCAAAATATACAATGCATGTATAGAACCAGGGAGGCAGAGCATATATTTTCTCAACCTAATATTACTTTGCTGTAATCGGTTAGACCCACATTATCCACAGCCGGAGTCCACCTTGCATTTCAGGTGCCTGGTATCATGAGCACATTCCTACGAAAAGAGAACTCTAACATTTAACATTCAAGAAAGAAGCGCCCGAAATTCCCAGGCCCAGTTTCCAAAAAACATGAGAGCATGTTATGCAATACATGTTCGCACATCAGAACAGCTCTATCCTCCACAGCTATAACTCATACATCACTCCTTCTATCTCAATCCCACATTCTTAGTGCCGTGTGCTCTCATGTGTGCCTAAAGAATATCTCATGAAGAGAACCTTCAAGACTCCACAACGGGAGTCATTTCTTCTTCAGTAGCGACGTTCCCTTCAAATAGGTAACATTGCAACGGGGCCCAGATATCTGTAGGTCGTGAGGTGGCAGTAACTCAGAATATGTATTTATCTGTTCTTGGCAATAAGTAAGGTCACGCAGCCAGTCCTCAAATTTTGGGGCTCTGCCCCTGCCCCATCTACATGCAACTCTCCTTTTAGCCACTAATAGGGCTAGTGCAGTGAATTTACGATGTGCTGCCTGTATGGGCTCCACATATCCCAGTAGAGCCAGAATAGGGGAGGGGTCTATCTCTGTATTAATCATTTTGGACAGTGCTGCGAACACCTGGCGCCAGTATAGCTGTACTGCGTCACATGCCCATGCCAGATGCAAAAAGTCAGCCCCTGGGGCGTGGCACCTGTCACAATTGTCAGTGGTGCGAAGTTGAAATCTACACATTCGGGCCGGGGTGTAATACAGTCTATGTACAAATTTATAGTGTATAATTCTGTATCTGCTGCTAGAAGAAATGCGCTCTGTTTGTTGGAGACAAAATTCCCACTGCCTGTCCGTAAGTGGCACCCCCAGCTCCTGATCCCATTGTATTCTAGCCGCTAATGGTGGGGTATCTATTTGTGTGTGGATTTATCGGTATATGTCGACACCAGTTTATTAGGCGTATCATCTTGGAGTATGCGCTGCAATGGAGTAAAAATCTGAGGCTCACGAGGGAAATCAGGCGTAAGCGCTTTCAGTCCCTGCTGTAGCCGAATATACAGAAAGACGTCAAGTGGAGATGGTTTTATGCATTCATATAAATGTTTCATAGAACGAAATATTCCATCCTGATATAGGTCGCCCCATGTCGTGACATGGATACTGTGGAGCAGCCTGCGAAAACCCGCTTCCTGCAGTAGTGGCACATTTGGGTGGTAAGCGAGAGGCAATAGCGGCGCATATAGCATTTCAGCCTTCAATCTAGCCGCAAGCCGGGTCCACGCGGTCACTGTGCTCATCACAGTCGTGGGTGTTTTGTCTCTGCCTGGGACTAAGGCATACAGCGCGCCCTCTATGGGGATTGGATGGGCCAACCGGTGTTCCGCCGCCAGTTGGGGCATATACCTAGGCTGATGCACCCAGAAGAAGGCAAAGTGAGCCTGAGCAGCTTGATAATAAAGTTCAAAGTCGGGAACGCCAAATCCGCCCTGATTGTATGACCTAGTGAAAATGTCCCATTTTAGCCTAGGCGATTTTCCGCCCCACACTAATCTGATGAGTTCCGTTCGGAGTTGTTGAAAAAAATACCTGCCTGGGTAAAAAGGAATGTTTAAAAACAGATATATCAACTGTGGGAGGATCACCATCTTTATCAAAGACGCCCTACACGCCATGGAAAGAGGCAGGGTGATCCATCTCGTAATGTTCTCCACAATGCGAGTCATCGTCGTGCCATAATTGGCTCTTAATAATACATCTCAGTCTTTTTCAATGTGGATACCCAAGTATCTAAAGTCTCCTTGACACCAAGCAATAGGGTAATCTAGTCCGAATCGTCTTGTAGATGCCGTGAGTGGGAATATACACGACTTATCCCAATTGATTTGAACTCCTGAGAGTCTACCAAATCGAATAAATTCTCTCAAAATGGGATTCAAGTTTTCGCTGGGATCTCGTACATATAACGTAATATCGTCTGCGTACATGGATATTAGTATTTGTCTTTGGAAACATCTCAGTGCTCTTTCCTTGTGATGCTGCGGCAATTTTGCCACAAGTGGCTCCGTAGCTATGGCAAACAGGAGCGGCGACAGGGAGCATCCCTGCCTAGTGTCTCTAGTGATGGAAAATTCAGAGGAAAGTCTGCCATTAATAAGCACTCTGGCCACTGGAGCCTCATATAGTTGCTGTATCCATGAAATAAATATTGTCAGAAAGCCCATATGCTCCAGTATTCGGAACACATAATCCCATTCTATAGAGTCGAAGGCTTTTGTGGCGTCAAGGAAAATGGCCGCCATCGGTTGGTCTTTGTGTACCGAATTTAGAACTGAAAAAAAAGTACGTAAATTATGTGACGTCGCTCTGCCAGGAACAAAGCCCGATTGATCGGGTAGTATTAGGGTAGGGAGTAAGAGACTAATACGAGTAGCAATCAATATGGCAAGTATTTTCACGTCACAATTAAGCAGGGAAAGGGGCCGGTAAGAGTCACATTTATTCGCTGGTTTCCCTGGTTTCAAAAGCGATGTGATAAGTGCTGCACGCATAGAGGGGGGCAAGTGGCCTACCTCAAGTGCATCTTCGTAGACCTCCCGAAGTACCAGAGCCATAAAGTCAATGTACGTTTTATAAAACTCTATTGGGATCCCATCTAGTCCCGTAGCTTTACCCGACCGCATGTGCATAATAGCATCACGCACCTCATCCAGCTCGAAAGGGGCACTTAAAAATGCCCTCTGTGCATCACTCAGCCAACCCAGGGAGACATCGTCAAGATATTCTTGCAAGCGGAGGTCATCAGTCCTAGTGGACGTGTACAGTGCGCTTTAATGCATCACAAAGGTATTGAGGATTTGCGCAGTGTCTCTAAACACCTCTCCCTCTGGATTTTTGAGCTCTAGTATAACGTTAGGGGTTCGTGCCAATTTCATCATTGCAGCCAAAGCTTTCCCTGGTCTTTCTCCTTCACTATATTGGCGAGCTATCCAATACTTGCCCCTAAACTTAGATTCCCTAGCGGCTTCATCGGTGTACTCAGATATTTTCTCACGTATACTTGAGAGGGTGGCATCATCAGGACAGATAGCCAACGACGACTCAAGGTTTTTAAGCTCCATTTCTAGTGTCGTCAATCGTGCCATTATGCTCTTCAAAACTCCCGATCCCTTAGCTATGCAGATCCCCCTCAATGTCACCTTGAATGCGTCCCAAATAGTTTCTACGTCATTGACAGAATCTTTATTCCGCTTGAAAAAATCTAAGCACTCTTCGCGTAGCTCTTCCTGAAATGCAGTGTCAAGTAACATCGTGGGTTGCAGTCGCCAGGCAGTTTTCGGGGGGGCCTAAATCCACTGACCGCAAAGTAATTTTCACCGGTGAGTGATCAGAGTACATTCTAGGGAGGTGGTGAGATTTAACAAGTGCAGTGTAAAGCTGTGGGGATATAAATATATAATTCAGCCTCGCCCACGAACGTGCTTGTGCCGTAAAGTATGTAACCTCCCGTGTGTCCATGTGTAGATGTCTCCAGGTGTCAATCAGATTGTGATCCGCGAGTGCCGCACGTAGTGTCGTCCTTGCCCTAGTGTAATGGTGGGGGGAGGGGTGAGACCTATCAATGGTCGAGTCTAACGTAGTGTTGAAATCTCCCCCCATATTAGGTGCTGTGGGCCTGTTCCTACAACGGCCACTCATAAATCCGTGAAAAACTGAGGGTCATCAAGGTGGGGGCCATAGCAACATACTAAGGTGACTGCAATGTGTCCTAATCTGCCCCACATCATACAATACCTCCCCTGGGGATCTACTTTGGTACCTGCCATAATAAAGGGCGTACCGCTCTTTACTAGTATGGCTGTGCCTCTGGCATATGTCGAGAAGGACGAGAAGACAGTGTTGATCGCCCACCGGCTGGCAAAGATGTGGGTAGCCTGTGCTTTAAAATGAGTTTCTTGGAGAAAGGCTATGTGCACTGAGTGGTGGTCCAAGTATGATAGAATCTGACACCATTTCCTATGGTCTCCCAAGCCCCTCACATTCCATGTCAATATATTTAAATCAGTATCCCCCACTGTAATGCATAGCATATCGGGTGCGCAAGGGAAGGTCTAAGGCCGCGCGCAACAGCTCTCGGGTCTTCCTTCTTCATAGTAGGCCAATAGTCCTGAAACCCGAGCACTACGGTAATATATACGCTAGTGCAGTGTTGTGAATTAACTCTTGTGTGTACAGAATGCACTGGGAGAGTACCCTCCTGCATGTCGTCAACCAAAAGACTTATCGGATCCAGTTGCAACATCTCTTTGATAGTCATTGCGCCCAAACTTATACCAGAATTGTCAAACATCCAACCCCCCCTACCCCCAACTGAAGCAACCCCACCTTGCTAGAAGTAGAAACTTCTACTACAGTTGCAATTGTCCATGCAATAAATCCTATCCAAAACAATGCAAGGTCTCGTGCCCCACCCTCCCCCCACTGAGGTAATACCTGATACATCTTTCCCTTCCCTACCACCCAGGACAGAACAACAGTTGAGTCCCAAACACACACCATTCTTGTCATTCTTGCAAATAAAACATGCATCCCGTACCCCAACAGACCATCATTATGCATTTTAGATAGAAAGACATCAGCATCAGTCATGATAGCATCGAACACCAACTTGATCTCAAAACCCCCAACCCCACCCCCCTCCCACTGAAGCATCCCCAACTTGCAAGTATCCCCATCCCACTCACCACCCCAGACATTAATTAAACAACCCAACATCCACAATGTGCAAAACAAGACCATCGGGGTATTCCCTATCGGGGTCATCTGAGGAATGCACATATCGACCCCCTACTCCTTGCCCTTCGTCCTGTCCGGCCTCGTTAGGGCACAGTCTAAGGGAAGGGGATGGTGCCTGGAATACGTTACCACCAACAGTCCAATACCCGTCCATGGTATTTTCGGCCAGAAGCGTTGGTTTCCCACTACAGAGGCTTCCCTGTGAGCATCCTAGTGAGTGCCCCTGAGACAGCACAGTACTTCAGCATCAAAAAAACTTCCAAGTTAATTGTCCCCATTCATCGATTGTTCATCTTCCTTCCCCTCGTCGTCGTCTTCCCGCTTTCTCGGTCTCGCCCGCCGCAGAGCTTTCAAAAAGTCGTCCACTTGCTGCGGATTCGTGAAAAAGTGTTGCTTTGCTTGATGGGTCACCCTCAGTTTTGCAGGGTACAGGAGGGCATAGTCTATCTGCAACGCACTGAGTTTTTTCTTGACATCAAGGAATTTACGTCTCTGCTCCTGTACCATGGGCGTAAAATCAGGATAAATGGAAAAGTTGACTCCATCACATGTTAGGTTTTGGTTGGCACGTGCAGCTCGCAACGCAGTATCCCGATCGCGGTAATTTAGGAGCCGAGCAATGATTGGTCTTGGCGTAGCCCTAGGTTTAGGCCGCAGTCCAAGCGAGCGGTGCGCTCTTTCGACAATGAATTGTTTGGAGAACGCCTCAGGCCCAACCGCAGCAAGGAGTATCTTTTCCACGTACTCTTCCATCCGGCCAGTGTTGGTGGATTCTGGCACGCCTATGACACGAATGTTGTTGCGCCGGCTGCGGGCCTCCAACTCCTTATTTTCCGCAGCAATGACCCTGAGGATATTATCCATTCTCGAGAGCTGAGTGGTATGCGATGCCGTGGTGTCATCATTTTCAGAGATGCGCCTTTCAGTTTCAGCAATTGGCTCTTCATGCACATCCATCTTTTGTGCAATGGCGTCCATCCTAGACGACATGTGGTCGACTTTATCCACTATTGTAGCAAAACCTTGCCTCATTTCCTGCATCAGCTGTTGTATGTCCGACGTGGACGAACTAGAACTCGCTCCAGTGGCAAGTGGACTCTGTGAACCCCCTGCGTCAGGTACGTTTCGTAATCCTTTTTTCGGAGTCGATGACTCAAAAGTCAGTTTAGGCTGTCGATTGTCCTGCTTACCCATTGTGAGTCTCCTGTAGGGCCCTGCAGTAGCTGGGGAGGATCCCTTCCCACGTTCTTCTCTGGAAGGGAAAGAGCCTATATTCATGAGCACAGTACAACACGTCTGGACGTATCCCCTATTAATGTACGCGGACTATCGTGGCGATGCTAGGGTACGTATCACTCCGGCGGGAGAAGGAGCACCACACCGCAACCCAAGGAGAATGTTATTCACCTCTCTTAGCCCCATGGCAGCCGAAGTTGTGTACATAAATAAAGTCAGGAGATGGAGGCAGCAATTGGTCACTACAGCCTCAGCACGATCGGCCAGGGGGGGTCCTCCACGGGCTACAGCCCGTGATTCGTGGCAGCCAATGAGCCCTTGGTGACGTGGTACTAATGGCAGCCCTCCACGGTCCAACCAAAGCGGGCAATAGCGCTTATCCACTGTACATAGGGCAATAAAGTCTAGCCAGATCTGTTACTACCCACGGTCTGACATTGCCGCCGATATGTCCACACTTTATGGCGTTGTTATTGGTACCTGGAGGTATGCCAAGCTAGCAGGAAGGATGTACAGCCACTGCCCATAGGTGGCACTGAGGCGAGCAGCACCCAACTCCAAGTGTCTTCGGGGCCCGCTCGCGTAGGTGTAGGTTTGTGTTAAGCCCGAGTTAGGCACTGGGTATATGCACTGATATAAATGAGACAATGCGCTGCAGTGACGCCGCCGGTTGGTGCTTAATCCCTGCGCAGTTTCTCACTTTAATGTCTCATTCTGGCCAGCCTTGCCATCGAGGTGCCCACAAAGAGGACGGTGTAGCATTAACTTCCCTCACCGCTCCGCTTGCTCATGCTGCTGCTCCCTGCCGGTGCAGTCCAACCGCCTCGTCTCCGACTGCATGCCCAGCACCACAGCTCAGGCTCGAGTGCGTGTACCTGGCCTCCACGCGGCAATCCTGCCGAGGCTCCAGGTCATATCATCCGCTGCGCATCGGGCTGCTCCCCAACCAGGCCCGTAGTCGCTGCCTCCAGGCCAGTCACAGCATGTGGTGCTGGGGCGCAATTTGTCTGCTATGCAGGCCGGGGTTCAGCCGCCCGGCCAGGCCTCAGCAGAGGTATGCAAATTAGAGTCCCCGGCCCAAACAAAAAAGACCCCGGATGGCAAAGTCCGAAAATGGCCATGCAGTGCCTAATCCGACCCACTCAAGCAAGAACAAGGAAGTCCGCCAGGTATGTGCAGCAGGGGGGTGGCCCTCCACTCGCCGTAGAGCTCCGGCTTCACGCATGGTTCCCACCGGTGTCGCACCTCCCGCTGTCAGGGCTTTCCGCTCCTCCGCCTAACAGCAGGCAGCGCGCCTTACCGCAATGCCTCGGCCCGTCACCACACATCCATCCGACCTCCAGAAATCCCACAGGGATGTTCCGATAGTTGTAGCAGCTTTCAGTGTCGGGTTGGTGTCACATTCAACTTCGCACCGCAGCAGCGCTGCATGATGGGTGCTTCTCAGGCGGCCTATCTCTTGGGGCCTGCTCGCCTCGTGGGACGCCGCTATGTAGAGTAGTCACTTGCTCCCGCCGTCTCGATTCGCCAGGCTCCGGCGCAGCTCTCGGTCAGAAACTTCGCCGTTTCTAACTTCCGTTTGCAAAATCGAATCGCCTACAAACTTTCACCGGGGTTGCATTTCAATATGTACGTCACCCTTGCACAATTTAATTCGGGTTTGGTGTTGGTAGTTCAGGATAATTTTAGGATCTTCTGGCCAGGCTGCAGGAGCCTCACTACAGTGCGGCCATTCTGCGTGCACGCCCTCTAGCGACCCCCAGTGGAAAGAATACTTCATTAACTACCTATTCACCATTGACCATGCTAATAAGTTATCAGCAGACAGGAAAGAAGGTTTATTAATGAACAGTCTAGTGCCAGAAGGTTTGACAGTTTATAATAAATTGAACAAAGATGTTGTTTCTGGAGAGGATAATGTCTTCAATCAAGCCATTAGACAATTAGATAACCATTTTTCTCTAAAAGTCTGCATAGGTGTCACACGTTACAAATTCTTCCAAAGTAAACAACTTAACAATGAAAGTTTTAATGACTTTGTGACAGCTCTTCAAAAGTTAGCTATTGAGTGTAGATTTGGTGCCATTGAAGAAGAATTAATTAGAGACCAAGTAGCAATGCAGGCATATGACACAGCCATTCAGGATAGAATATGGGTTAATGGGGACAATTCTCTTAAAGATGTTTCAGAAGTTACAAATGGGGGTGGGGTCGCACACTACTCACACACTGGCGGTGTCGCCCCTAAGGACTCTGGTCAATGTAGTAAAGTGTTCGCGATGCATCATCTTTCGATCTTCTGCTATCTTCGCTGTCTGCGCCATCCCTGGACACGTGTTTCGGGGTATTACCCCTCATCAGCAGGGATAGGCCGTGTACTGGGGTTGCCGATGGCTGCCAATATCTGCCAGGTATAGTAGCACTCAGGCGCGTAGGTGCGGGATCCCAGGCTCGTCAGGCCGCTGCTCAAGGGAGCTTTAAAGTTACAAATGGGGGTGGGGTCGCACACTACTCACACACCGGCGGTGTCGCCCCTAAGGACTCTGGTCAATGTAGTAAAGTGTTCACGATGCATCATGTTTCGATCTTCTGCTATCTTCGCTGTCTTCGCCATCCCTGGACACGTGTTTCGGGGTATTACCCCTCATCAGTAGGGATAGGCCGTGTACTGGGGTTGCCGATGGCTGCCAATATGTGCCAGGTATAGTACCACTCAGGCGCGTAGGTGCGGGATCCCAGGCTCGTCAGCCCGCTGCTCAAGGGAGCTTTAAAGTTACAAATGGGGGTGGGGTCGCACACTACTCACACACCGGCGGTGTCGCCCCTAAGGACTCTGGTCAATGTAGTAAAGTGTTTGCGATGCATCATCTTTCGATCTTCTGCTATCTTCGCTGTCTTCGCCATCCCTGGACATGTGTTTCGGGGTATTACCCCTCATCAGCAGGGATAAGCCGTGTACTGGAGTTGCCGATGGCTGCCAATATCTGCCAGGTATAGTACCACTCAGGCGCGTAGGTGCGGGATCCCAGGCTCGTCAGCCCGCTGCTCAAGGGAGCTTTAAAGTTACAAATGGGGGTGGGGTCGCACACTACTCACACACCGGCGGTGTCGCCCCTAAGGACTCTGGTCAATGTAGTAAAGTGTTCGCGATGCATCATGTTTCGATCTTCTGCTATCTTCGCTGTCTTCGCCATCCCTGGACACGTGTTTTGCGGTATTACCCCTCATCAGCAGGGATAGGCCATGTACTGGGGTTGCCGATGGCTGCCAATATCTGCCAGGTATAGTACCACTCAGGCGCGTAGGTGCGGGATCCCAGGCTCGTCAGCCCGCTGCTCAAGGGAGCTTTAAAGTTACAAATGGGGGTTGGGTCGCACACTACTCACACACCGGCGGTGTCGCCCCTAAGGACTCTGGTCAATGTAGTAAAGTGTTTGCGATGCATCATCTTTCGATCTTCTGCTATCTTCGCTGTCTTCGCAATCCCTGGACACGTGTTTCAGGGTATTAGGGCATGTATGTGCACCACGTGTGCACCCATGCCTATTTCACCCTTGAAATTATTCTCAATTTGCGATTAGCAAATTTCGAATCGCAAATTGAGAATAATTTCACATTCATTCCTATGGGCCTCCTGGCCCATAGAAATGAATGGTAAATTATTCCTTAATTGCGATTAGCAATGTGCTGATCGCAATTAAGGAATTTTAAGAAATCGCTAAAAAATAGCGAATTTCTACATACATACCATTTTGCGATTTCTAAATAGCGATTCCTTAAAAATCGCTATTAAGAAATCGCAAAAGGGTATGTTGATACATATGGCCCTTAATGTACAAAATGTTTGGCCATTTGAAATACGTACTCATATTTCAAGATGACATCTTAATAATGGGCAAAAATTCACAAGATCACATAGAAAAGTTATTTTATGTCATGTATTTGTTGAATAAGTTTGGTTTAACGATTAATCCTACAAAGTGTAAATTTTCTGCCAATAGTGTAACTTATTTAGTACATGAAATTAGCACTGTTGGTATTCACCCCAAAGCCAAGTTAGTGTCTGCAATAACTGATGCACCAAGTCCTAAAAACAAAGATGAAGTTAAATAATTTTTGGGACTTGTAGAATTCTTTTCTAAGTTTGTGGAAAACCTTTCTAGTAGAACTTTTCACATAAGATAACTTTTAAAGTCGAAGAGTAAATTTAGATGGTCCACTAGTTGTCAACAAGAATTCAATGATATAAAGAATGCAATTGCTTTAGCACCTGCTCTTCAAGGTTATGACCCCCATGGAAAGAACATAATCACTACTGATGCCAGTGGTACAGACATGGGTGCTGTTTTTTCACAGGTTGATAAAAGTGGTGTTGAATCTATTGTAGCGTATGCCTCAAGATCGTTGTCTCCAGTTGAAACTAGATATGCAGTAATAGAGCAGGAAGCACTTGCTTGTGCCTGGGCACTTGAACATTTTCACACTTTCATTTGGGGTAATGAAGTTACTATCAAGTGTGACCACAAACCCCTTGTTAAAGGTTTAACCAACGTTGGTATGATAAATGTGTCATCTAGGATGGCTCGCATTTCCATGAGGCTTCTAGATTTCATTTACAAAGTTGAATATTTGCCTGGTAGGAAAAATGTGGTAGCAGATTTTCTTTCTTGCTTGCCAGTCCAAATGGTAGAAAACCAGGACGACCTGATGGAAGGTGTGCAGGTTGCATGGTTATGGGACCATGGTGCTGAAGCTATTAAAAAAGAATGGAATGATGCAGTATCTGTTGATGATTGCTTAAAGAGTTTTGGAATTTGTTAATAAAGGATGGCCTCGTAAAGTTGATGATAGTGATATTAAACCGTTTTGGGAGGTCAGAAATGAGCTATCTGTTTTGGACAGTAATTTAATGAGAGGTGATAAGGTGGTTCCTCCGTCTGCTTTAGGAGAAAAAATTCTTACATTGTGTCATGAGGGACATTTAGGAATCTTTAAAACAAAATGCATTGTCAAGAGTAGATTTTGGTGGCCTGGTTTAGATAGCTCTGTAGAAAGAATAGTAAGAGATTGCAATTTGGGCTCTTCGGCTTATAAGACTCTTAAGACTCTAAGACCTCCCATGAGTGATTTTGTATGTCCTAACTCTCCATGGGAGTGCGTTGCTGTAGATATCATGGGTCCAATTGGCAGTTCTGAAAAATATATAATCTCTATGATTGATGTTTTTTCTAAATGGCCTGTCCTTAGGGTTATTAAGAAACTGGATACTGAAACTATAATAGCATTTTTTGATGAGGTTTTCACATCAGAGGGTACCCCTGCAACCATAATCAGCGACAATGGTGTGCAATTTACTTCGGAGGCTATGGCTCAATATTTATCTAAATGTGGCATTTCACACAAGACTACTTCTTTATATAATCCAAGCGGGAATGGTCCAATTGAAAGATATAACAGAGTTTTAAAATGTGGCATTCAATTAGCCTGACAAAATAATGTTTCTTGGGAAATTCAAATAGTTAAAACTTTGTGGGCTTCTAGAGTCGCTACTGTTTATTCTACAACATTTTACCTGTTTGAGGTGATGAGGGGAAGAAAACCCAGAGCCAAATGGTATCCCAGGTGGATTAAAAATTCTAGTGAGGTTTATTGGTCTTCACCTGAGGTAAAAAATAATTTGTCTCTCAAACATGATAAATATAAAAAAAATTATGATGCTAAACACAGTACTAAAAATGTCAAACTCTCTGTTGGTCAATGGGTTAGAATGAAAAAACCTGGTTTTGCTGAAAAAGGTGTTAGCAAATTTTTCTTGCCTCAGGGCATTGCTAGTATAAAGAAAAATGCTGTTATCTTAGAAGATGGTAAGTGCTGGAGCCTAAAGAGAGTTGCATTATGTAGCCCACCAAATTCTAACAGTGTTTTTGCTAATCAATCTAAGTTTGAAAAAAACTCTTTTTATGTTTGACGTGATCATTGTTTTGAAGAAGGTAATATCTGTTCTCAAAAAGGGATCTTCATAAGACAAAGATATCAATGTCAGAAGGAAAAGAAGCATCAGACGTCCAATCTTCTTGAATGATTATCTTTGTGAATAGTTTTTAATATTTTGTGTATAAAGGAGGAGATGTGTAGTGTTCCATGTCTCGTTCTGCTTTGTCTCGTGTCTCTTTTGCCAGAGGAGTCAAGAGGATAAAGCAGAGTAAGAACCTATTTTCATTTAAAATGCCAACCTCGTGTTGGTTTTGTGCGAGCTGTTGACTTGGTAAGTTAAGCCGTGTCTAGTTTGAAAAATCCTAACGTTACTTGCTTTGGCAGGATGCTTTACTCTTGCGTCCGGTTGAGTATAAGAATAAACTTTTATTTTAAACTATAAATTCTAAGTGTATTGACTACACCTGTCCAGGAACAAACATTCTCATGAATATCATTTCTAGGAATAGGGCAAATGTGTATGTTGGAACAACTTTGCAGTACGATTTCTGTGCTGAGCAGTTATCAAACATACCATGAGACAAGACCCAAAAAGAGGCAAGGCTTTTAATGGATTGATGAGCAGATAATGCAACTCAAAAACAGACCTTAAATGGGATAGTCCCAGTAGTTGCAACAAGATTGTTTTGCATTAAAATGGGCAGTACTAACAGTTTTCTTTTTTAAATGTTTTTATTGGTATTTACAGATTACATACAAGTAAACATGAAACATACAAATAGCGTATCTTGGAAGGTCATATAGGGCAGCAGTGGTAAGCTTAACGGTCTATCTTTGTTCGCCCAGGTAGACTGGCTAACGAATAACAGGAAACACATAATCTGTTGCGATTGGCGCGTATCTGGTTAGGACATATAACATAAAGTGATGGTGGTTGTTTTTGTGACAGAACCTTGGACCAATCTTGAGGTTGGGTTGAGCCTGGTTGTTCATTATCTATGGTGGTTTGAAGGAGTCTTTCATTTTGTGAATGAAACAATACTGAATAATCTCTGAAGAGGGACTATGATCTTCATGGGACCAAACACAGTGACTGATCAAGGATGCTGGCAGACATGTACCAGCCTTCATAGCTTGATACTAGTGGGGAACAGGAATAGGGATGGCCCCAGATGCATAGCATACTTTTTCATCCCTGTTCAGATCCATCTGTGGCAGCAAGTCAGATATATATTTTACTTGAGCACCAAACATTTTGCCTAAAGGCTAACGTCAGACTTTTTTTCTAGACATAAAGAGGCTCAGTGGCTTGCCTAGAATCCCAGAATGTCGAGAATACACTAGGAATGGAACTTGGTTACCTAGTTTAAAAGTCAGCAGTTCTAGCTACTAGGCCACATCTCCTTCCTTTTAGTACATGATATATATTTAGCAAATGATGATGACCACATGAATCAGAATGCAATAGTCCACTGCATATGAACTTAATAACTGTTGTTGTGCTCTTCCTCGCCAATGGGTTTTTTGCTACCCCACCTTTAAAAATGTGCTTTTATCTGTGACTGCAGAAAACCGAAGTAACTGGGCAAATGATTAAAAAATGGGCTCTAGTTTTCAGTAAAATGTTTACACGGATCATCTATTATAATATTGCAAGCTTGTTCAGATCATGAAAAGGCATTTCACAACTTCATATGCGTAATATATACAAACTAGCTGTGCTGAGCTCCACATACTGCTTGCAATAGACCAGCAGCACCCCTATAAACAGAGACCAACTCCTCTATGTTTTTGTGTGTTTTATTGCCACATATAAACTGTTTTTTATGTTGGCTGTCTACGTTTGTTGTTGCATTAGGGAGTAAGACTAAGCTTGAATGGTCTATTTTGGATGCAGGCTTAAATGGATCAGAGTGCTCAAAGGTTGAAAATGTTCCAGCGTTTTTCTAATACTTGCCTATACAATTTTCCCGATGCAGAAATTTAAATATTGCTCATGCCCTCTGCAAACTGGATAACGTGTTTATATACAACTGCCTGGAGCTCGCACTCCAATATCCTTCACACCTACACCTTGATATCTGTTCTGCATTGGAACCTGCTAATTGTGCCTCATCTCTCATAACCTTTCCTCCAAGCACCAGTC
The DNA here is from genome assembly GCF_964261635.1 of Lissotriton helveticus. NCBI lineage: Eukaryota > Metazoa > Chordata > Amphibia > Caudata > Salamandridae > Lissotriton > Lissotriton helveticus. The sequence continues at coordinate 504,399,446 of NC_136069.1, read as the reverse complement.
CAGGCTTTCAGGTGAAGGGTGATCAGATAAAGGCCTCTTCTTTTATGTCTTCTTTGTTTGGGCTATCTTATGATGGACTTGAAAGGGCTTTATACCAAAAACTCTTAACCACTCAGTTTCCCCAATGAACTGCATTCAGGCATGTAAAACAAACTACATCTCACTCACAGGGTTCTGTATTGAAACGTAAGCCCACTGTCACTGATTTGAATCCTGTCTTTGTCCAACTTGGGCACTTGGGTAGCCTGGTAGAACTACTATTGTTAGTGCTGTCATCGTACCCCATGGAAGTGACACCTTTACCTCTGGATGGTCTAAATTGACCTACCTGTGAGTTTTTTTAAAGTTGCTTCTGCATGGACCCTGTAGACTTAAATTGTAGGCTCTGTGTTTATTTTCTTGGCTAGTGACATCTACCTTTTTGGGTGGAAAAACACACACCTGTTACAGTGAGATCTAAGGGTACTTCTAGGGTAGTAACAGTTTAATTTCTGGGTGATGTCCATAAGCCTACTTATCTGGATGCCATCAAGGAAACATATATGCATAAACATCTCTATCCAAATAGGATACACACCTGCATGTGCAACTACATCTTTCTTTAACTCATGGGCAACACTCATGCTCATGCCACGTGAAGCATTATGCACCACTTATCTCCTCCCTCCAATCATCATGCAGTACACCCACCTTTTTCCACATTGGCCAAACTACAATCAGAACCCTCCCAACTATCCATCCATAGGCTGGCCAGAAACCACATAAAATTGGAACTGTCAGGCCTAGAAAGTGGTATATAAAAGATTATTTGGCATGCTATGTATTCCATTTATTTTGTTATCTATTTTATAGTTTTATAGTGTGCAAACCAGACCCATGAGGGTATCTAAGCGCTTTACAGGATTGAGGGTGGTATACAAAAGAATTAGGAGGGGAGGGAACAAATTGGATAAAATAGGTAAGTACATTATACAACAAAAAGCACACAGTCTAAAGTCCCGGATACATTTGGGATTAAAAGAACAAAACCGGTAGATACATTATAAAAGAAGGCACGCAGTCTCAACTCTTGGGTGGGATGCCCAGGAGTGCAGGGTAGATATAATCCATAAAAGCCATGGATAATGCAAAAGTGGTAGGTGGAACATGTCGCTGAGGTGATTGTAATGTGATCGTTATGCGAGGAATTTGCCCATTAGGAAAGATTTGGTCTCCTTTATTAAAGCGTGCCAAGGATGGAAGTATTCTGATGGCGGGCGGGAGAGAGTTCCATATACTTGAAGCGGGCCCAGAGAAGGCCCAATTGCAGTTTTTTTTCATCCGGAAGCGTGCTGGTTGGAGCAAAAGGTCTCTGGCAGATCGGAAGTTTCTGGCTCCTCCGGATATCACGAGTTTCTGGGAAAGAAATGCAGGGGAATTGGAGTAAAGAGCCTTGTGAGTAATGTAGACCAGTTTAAGTTGAACTCTGGCCTCTACGGGAAGCCAGTTCAGAGTTTTGAGGTGGGGAGAGATGTGGTTAAATTTCTTTGATCCAGTTAGGAGTCTGGCGGCGGCGTTGAGGCAGGCTTTCAATGGGGCTAGAGAGTTCTTGGGTAGCCCTGCAAGAGTAGAGCATCCATATTCTGGAAATGACTAGTGCCTGGATTGCCGTTTTTAGGTCAGAGGTGTCAAGTAAGGGTTCAGTTTTCTTAGGTAACTCGGGTGAAATCTGGCAGTTTTGGCCATTGAGTTGATATGGTCTTGCATGTTCACGCAGCCGTCAAGGGTTATTCCAAGGGATTTCGTAGAGTCAACAATGGTAGGGGGGCAGTTTAGCGCTGTCGTAGCTGGCTTGGTTTTGGGTGGACAGATTAGAAGAGATTCAGTTTTATTTGCGTTACATTCAAGCTGGTTGGAGGTGAGCCAGTGGACAGTCAGCTTCTAGGCCTCATTCAAGGGGAGACTGTCCTCAGGGGAAGAGATTTTGATAAAGATCTGTGCATCGTCAACATACATAAGGTAGGAGATATTCGGGGACAGTAGCACCTCTGTGAGCGGTTCAAGGTAAAGATTAGAGAGGGTAGGGGAAAGGGTTGATCCCTGGGGGACTCCAACCATGATCAGAGAGGGAGCGGATAGATTACCAATGATGAGGACTCTCTGTGAGCGATTTTGGAGGAAGGACCTAAACCATTCAAGGACGTTGCCATCCAAACCCATCCTGAGTTAGAGGTGTTCAAGCAGAATTTAGTGGTTAACTGTATCAAATGTTGTAGATAGGTCTAGGAGAACTAGGAGACAGGTTTTGCCTAGGTCGAGGGCTTAGAGGGCGTCATCCACGATGTGGAGGAGGGTGGTTTCAGTGCTATGTCCAGGTCTGAACCTGGATTGGAAGTCATCTAGAAGGTGGAAGTTATTATTGTAGGCTCAGCTGCTGTTGCACAAATGTTTCCTGAACTTTGGCTAGGAATGGGATGTTAGAAATGGGTCAGTAGTTGTCGGCGGAAGCAGGATCCAGCGTAGGTTTTTTTAAGATGGGAACAACTTGGCCAGCCTTAAAAGAATCAGGTATTGAACCCTGTAGGAGGGAAGCGTTGGTTATTACAGTCCAGAAAGGGATGATAGCCTGAGAGGCGGCAGCTAGGCAGTTAGAGGGGAGAGGACCATTGAAGTGATTGTTTGGGTTTAAGGAGGCTAGAATTCTCGGGATAGAGTGTTCATCATAGACTTTAGAGTTGGACCAGCGCGCTTGTTTTTTGGGTGAGGTTTGGGAGGACAGCACGGAGAGAAGAGGTAGAGCTGACAGATTTTGGTGGTGAGTTGCGGACTTACGTTTGTTTCCTAGGGCTAAGATTTTGTCGCAAAAAAAGGATGAAAAAGCCTCGCATGATATTAGGGGTTTAGGCATTTCTTTTTTTTTGCTAGTTTGTTGGATTGGTGTTTGACTAACTCAAATAGCTTGCAAGGTCTGTTCTTGGTGTTCTCTGTTCTGAAGAATTATTTTTTAGAGTTGAGGATTTTCTTATTGTAGGCATTTCTGGCCTGGCGGAGAAGTTTTAGATGGGTTGCTGATGGGTTCTGTTTCCAGTTTCGTTCAGTCTGTCGAAGGGATCTCCTCTCCTTGTTGAGGGATTTATTGAACCAGGGATTACATAATCCAAAAGTGCTTCAGTACTCCCTGTGTTGTGAAAGTGCTATATAAATGCCAATACAATACAGAACAATTCTCTTTTAGAAGACAATTGGACACATATAGATCTCATTGATGCAGGTCACCTGTCTCCAGACATTGGTCTTAAAGAATTTCTAACAAAGCTTGACCACTGCCTACTGGTTGGTGTGCATAGACTGTCACACATCATAGTTATTGCTGTTTTCAATTGAGAAACCCCATTTGGATAAACAGAGGAAATTTGTTGCTAAGCATACAGTTTGTTTGTGATTGTTTCACATAATTCACGTGTTACATTTGGTTTCTGGTGAGTACATGTGCTAGAAGACATTTCCCTTATTCCATTGTAACCTGGATTTAGCACCATATTTTATGAAATCCAATCAGAACGCCTTTGCGGTAAATTTGGTGGATGATGTTATCTTATGATCAATCAGATCCAACTCTTTTTTCTAAGCTGGTTGTCCCCCGTTTCATTTATAGACAACGCCAGAAAGTCCACATACTGCTGTTTGAGTTATGGTACCCTGCCCTAGGGTTACATAGTTGAGTGGGAAACATGCTCTGAGGGCCCTCCACTGTTCCACTGTCCTCAGGTACATTGATAGCAAGATTGTCACACCCATTCTTCAATGGTTTGGCTCCTTGCTGACAGGCAGGACCCTGTCAGTCAGTCTGGTACCGTAAACCTTGGATTCACTAGAGCTCATCTGTGGAGTTCCACAGGATCCTGCTTGAGACCTACCCTCTTCAATGCATACATGATCCTCTAGCTAGCATTATCTGCTCTCATGACATCAACGCCCTTTCTTGCACTAATGAGATGCAATCTGTTCTCCCCCTCACAAACAAAATGATCAGCACCTGTGTAAAATGAAGTACTTGCAGGACTGATTTCACCCCATGGATGAAAACCAAGGGCCTTATTCACAAGAATGTGAACCATCATGTCACCACTAGCCATTTGGCTGCTCTGTGTTGCATTACTTTCAAAGCACAGGGATGCATCACATTTACAACAATATGTTGCATCCATGTGCTTTGGCATGTGTTGACTGTCAATTGGCTGCTTTGCACTGATGCAAGCATGCTTGCACCATGGTGCAAGGGTCTCTGTGTTGTAGGGGAGATTGTTTTTGTGCAGGAAGGAACACCTTCCTGCTTAAAAACAATCATGTGAGGTGTTTTACGCTCAATGAAAATGGTCAGAATTTACAAGGCACGAAAGCAACGCAGGGTGCCTTTACATGGCCTTGTAACTATGGAGCACCGCATTGCTCCACCAGTGCGTCAAAAAAAGTGACACACCGGTGGCGCAAGCGGCGTGTAAAAATGCGCCCAACTGTCTAAAAATAAACACTGACAGAAAAAAATCATGATGTTTGTTAAGAGCACATCTCTGTGGGACTGCATCGTGTGGCCAAAAGACCAAGGACCGACTATGCCAAGAACATCTGGATCGCCATCAACAGCAAACTCGACATGACACCCAAGTCAATGCTGTTGCCGGCTTATGCTTCCAAGCACTAAAAATGATGTGGATTTTCAAATGGCTCCTAATTGGCACCCAGATACCGTCATGCATGCCCTGGTCATAAGCAAGCCAAACTTCAGGAACACCCTCTATGCTGGGATCAACGAAACACTAACCAGAAGGCTGCAAACCATTCAAAAGTCAGCTGGCAGAATCATTCCCAGCCTCTCACACAGTACTTACATCACACCAGACCCGAAGGAGCTTGTCTGGCTCCCTATTCAGCTAACTCAATCCAAACTATTCACCCACGCTTTCAAGATACTACATAACACTGGCCCACATACATCAACAATCGCACCTGCTATCACAAACATTTCAGACATCTCTGCTCATCTGGACAGCAAGTTACACAAATCCCAGGCATACGGAAAAGTCGATCTGGTGGTCAAGCCTTCTACTACACCAATCGTAAAGTGTAGAATGACCTACCGCTAAACATAACTGCCTCCTCCTTACTTCTTGAATTTCGCAGGAAGCTGAAGACCTGGTATTTCAAGTAATGCTACCAGGGCCAGACTGGCCATAGCAGGCACCGTGCATTTCCCCGGTGGGCCGCCAGGTTGGGGGCCGGTTTTAGGCCTCTGGGAGGCTGTTTTTGTTACCGGGTGTTGGACCTGGGGGTTCCAGATCACATAGGGTAGCCTGGCACAGAGTAGGACAGTCAAACCTAAGGGCAAAATTGTTAAGCTTGCGTCACACCCTTACAGTAACTCAGCGTCCATCCATTCAAAAACAACGCTACACCAGTTGTAGGAAAATACGGTTCACTTTTATAAAAGAATTCAGTATACTCTCACTTATTTCATCTGAAAGTTTTGTCACTATTCACATCAAATATTCCACCATCAGTCTCTTTGCCTCAATAAACAGAAAACTTAACATTACATTGCATTTGATGTTACAAAATCCCCTTCTCTCATCTTTAAATGAAAGGAAACTAGATGAAAAATTCCGCAGATTAAGGAAACATTACATACATTTTACGATCCCAGAAAAGGTCTCAAATCTTGTTAAATCTCTCTACAGGTGGACAAAGTTGTACATTACCCCTTAAGGTCTCAAGAACATTATATTTCGGTTGATTCAGGTTCTCAGCACAGTTCCAGCAACAGGACCCTTGTTTCACAGTGCAAGCAGCTAGGGATCTGAATGGTGACAAACACGTTTTTATTTCACTGAATCAAATTACCCAGCTTGCTCTGGACTCTCAATAGATACTTGGAATCCCTCACTCTCTCCTCCAGGGCCCACAGTACTCTGTGTCAAGACAGTAACAGCCCCAAACTTTATTACACAGCCTTGACTTTGGGGTTCTGCTTCTGGCAATTTAACCTCACCCAATTAGGGAAACAATGCACCAAAAGATGTGGTCCTAAGGGGTCTTAGAAGTGACTCAGTACTTCACTTGGGGGGTATCCTGTAGACGAATGTAAGATTGGCAGTCAGAACTGGTGTCCCGTTGTAGACCCAGTTTCACTCTCCTCCTCCCTCCAGCCAAGAGCCCCCCTTCGCTTACTTAATTTTCCTGCAGCTGACAGAGTCTTGGATCGCTCCGGTCACACTACCGGACTCTCTCCACCAAGTGGCGCCTCCCTCGCAAGCCAGGCCGTGGCAATCAAGCCGGTCTTGAAGGGAGGACGCGCTGGGTTTTGGGTTCCGATGCTCTCTCTTCTGCCGATCTCACTGACGAGCCAACTCCGTCGTCTCGCTGGTAACCGGCGTCTCTGAGCAGGCGCAGGGGAGTAGCGTCGTCAGGCGGGAACCTCCTCCTTCTCCCAGAGTGCTCAGTGGCCCTTCTCTGAGCCTGCGCAATCGCAGGTTTCTCCTGGCTGAATCTCCGGCCCCTGTTTGAGTCGGCGAACACTTACTTCACTGGACCGGCGTAGCGCCGCGCCACCACAGCAGCCCTCAGCCACCCTCAATCTTCCCACCAGATCGGGCTGACTGACGAGCGGAACACACCTCAGGAGCCCTCAGCTCTCCTCCTCCAGGCCACCGACAGCGGAGGAAGAATCTTCCAGCTGCGCCACTGAAGGAAGGTAGGGGGAGACTTGGTGGGCCAAGCGCAGGCGTCAGGTGGGCACGAAGCACCAGGGGAGGAAGGAAATAATCAGTTCCCCCTATCCTAACACCAGCCTTCCAGTGTTTCTTAAGGTTCAATTTACTTCTTCAGTGCTGGACAGGGGAAGGGGGGGCGACTTCCACTCCCCTTCACTCCTTGATAAGTCTCTCAAACTCACCCCAGCTTAGGGATTAACCCTTTTTAACCTGAGTAGACTTCCTGTCCAGGATCAACAGAAGCGCAGTCTAACCGGGACAGGTCTGCAGGAACAGGAGGTGGTGATGCAATGAGGAGGCAACCCTTAAAAGGCAGTCCACCCTCTGAATGTCCTACCCCCAACTAGCGCCCCAGCCTGTACTCTAGCTGACCCTCTCTGAATGACAAAATGGCCGCCCTACAGTTGGCCTTTTATACCCCTAGCCTCAAGTGTCCAGAATAGGCCAGAAGGTTCTAGATTCCCTTTGTTAATCCATGAGTCCCTTTCCTGATCTTATAGTTATGGCAGTTACTGGCCACCATTTTGGGTAACTAAGCTTGCCCTCAGAAAAGGAGGGATTTCTGGGCCTGTGAGGAACCATGGGGTCAAGGAGCACCTAACCCCCAGGTCAACACCTAAAAATTCCAGTGGACATCAAAAAAATGAAAGGATTGAGGGGCATAAAGGGGACAAAAATAAATTAATAAAAGGAGGGACCACCCAAAGGGCTGACAGGTCTAACACCGGGGGCCTGCAATATCGGCCCCATGTAACAAAATCGGCCCTAGCAAACAGCTCGGCCGCACCGCCCTCATCTCCCCCTGGGTATTAACATGCAATGCAGCTAAAATATATATTTTCTGACACATAAGAATCTGACATTTCATATCCGTGCAGAAATCGAATGACATCAGCAATCTTTACTCCAGTCTTAGAGTGTTCTTTAGTTGAATATTTTAAATAAACTTTTAGAAACCAAATTATCAGCTATAACCTTCAGATGAAAGAACACTCCACACATGTCAGGACATTGCTGTACTCAGATTCTGAGAATCCTTAGGTTGAAAAACAAAATGTAAATGCAGAAGAGAGCTTTTTAACAGAAAGTAAAAAGGCAGCTCAATCATTGAGGAAAAATTGCTTCCAGCCTTGGATAGCCGTAATAGCTTACTTGACATGACAAATGCCCAAAATTATCTGCAGCATATTCTGCTTGACCCTCAATTTCCTAGGTATGTCGATTCATGGACCACAGATGTGAGCATCACTAGAGCTTTTGATAGCAAAACAGTAAATTTGTGTAAAAACAGCGAACCCTTTTGCAAAGAAAAGCACTGCTTGAATATTTGGACTCGTAGCTGGATGCATATAATCAATCGCGATAAACAATATTCTAAGTTGTATATTGTTTATTTTCATTAGCATGAATAAGACTAAGTATGCAGGAGATATGAACAAGCAAAGCAGTCCCTTGTCTGTGCAGGCAGTATAGCCCTGCAAGTCTAATAAAAAATGCTGTAAAAACGCTGCTACTTTTAAAAATTGAAGGAATCTTTTTAAAATACTTGTACTGTGCACTAAAGTAAAAGTAAAGTCCACATTTGTAAAGCGCACAATCACCCGTAAGGGTCTCTAGGCGCTGGGGGGCCGTCGGGAAGATTAAGCGAGCTATTGCCCAGAGTCACATGGTGCTGGGCTAACCTGCTGCCGGAGCCGGGGATCGAACCGTGGTCCCCAGATTCCAGCGTCAGTCGCCCTGGCCGCGGCGCCACACCTCTCCCCTATGCACTATGTTTTAATCGCACTCAGCGCTCCTTCACTTCCGCTACCCTCTGGCACTTCCACTTTACTTCTTCGGCATATTTACAGAGCTGGAAGTAGCGTGCATGCGTACAGAGGGCGCACAACTGATGCACCTAAGGCAAGCCCGTCTGCGCCCGTCCGCGACCGACCGGGACCAGGGGATAGTCCCCCTGATCCCCTCTACCCGTCCTCTGTGGAGGAACTCCTGACCTTAGATCAAGTTATGGCGCTACTTGATAATAACGTAGCAGACACACTCAGGTCGGAAGGGCTATTAAGGACACAAATGGTTGTAGGTAGCACAGGTCTCATACCTTATCCATCTAGGGCGTCCCGGCCCACTGGCCCACGGGGACAACAGGTGGCTACCCTCAACACTCGTTCCTTGCAGAAACATAATCTTGAGGTTTTCTGGCTCCTCCAAGATGATGCCCTGGACATCCTAGGAGTCACAGAAACTTGGCTCGATGAGTCCTCAACTCCGGACTTGGTAGCAGCCTCGCCCCCAAGCTATGTCGCCCTTTGTTATAACAGACCTGGCAGCACTAGAGGGGGTGGATTCGCAATCCTGTATAATCAACAGATAAAGACAGAGAACCTATACGCTCCCAGACAACCTGCTTAATCGTTCCGATAGTCTATCGCCCCCTCGAAAGCCACTCAAATTTGTTGAGCTCTTCACCGAATTAGTCAACTATATCCGCTCGCGGTATCAATTTATCCTGGTGATGGGGGACTTCAACTTCCATTGGGTTCAGATACCCACAGACAGCCAGGCCAAACAGTTGGATGAGGCACTGGTATCTCTGGATATAAAACAACTGGTGAATGTCCCTACTCATGAGAAGGACCACATACTTGATTTGGTCTGGACGTCCCATCCATTTACTAGCCCAATATATATCAGTCCCTGCGCCTGGTCTGATCATCATTTAATCAGAGGCCTATTTTCGCCCACAAGACAAGCAGTCCCCCCCCCCCGGAGTGTAAAGTGCTGCGGGGATGAAATAAAATTAGAGCTGATGACCTGGTTAACATGCTACATAACTCAGCCCCCCAAAGTCCAGCACAGGAAAGCCTTGACCTAGATAGCGCCGCCCTTTCCATGAGGCTGAAGCACGCCATTGATATAGTATAGCCCCTGCATGTAGGGGAAGAGTAAGGAACAAAGGCAAAGGGGCCCCTTGGTTCAATGAGGCTCTAAGACACAAGAAACAAACTTTACACCAGTGTGAGAGAGCCTGGCGGAAAACTTATGACCCAGGTGCCCTGGTGAAATATAAATCAATGTTCGCAGTTTATAAGAAAGCGATTTTAACAGGGAAAGCAGCATTCTATGAAGCTCGGATTCGGACAGATGACAATACACAAAAAGAGACCTTCCAGATTCTAAAAGAACTGAGGCAGTCTCAGGAATAGAAATCCCCCACCTGCCCTTAAGATTGTAACAAGTTTCAGTCCTTCTTATAAAACGTGAAAGATCTGCTGACAGAGATCCACCTTACTCCTACTGTCCATTGTCCCCCACCACCAGAACTCCTGCCACACGCATATGAGAAACCACTCACTGTCTTCCCAATGCCTAATCATGACTCCCTGACCCCTTCAATGGGCCGGGTTAAGTCAAGGTCACCTGCGGACCCCTGCCCACCGATGGTATGCAGTATGGCATTACCAGGGGTAGAGTGTGAGGTCCTCACGCTACTAAATCAGTCTCTTGAATCTGACCTCGTTCCCATTAATTTTAAGCAAGCACGAGTCATCCCTCTTTTGAAAAAAATGGGGGCAGATCCCTTTCCTGGCAAAAGTGCTGGAACAGCACATCCTGAAATCCTTGTCACACCACTTAAAATCAACTCAACTTCAGAAACCAATAAGGCAGGTTTTAGGGCCCATCACTGTACAGAAATGGTAATGCTGGCAGTATTGGATGAACTAAGGCTCAGAGCCGACAAGAAAAAACCATGTGCCCTGGTTTTGCTAGACCTAACCGCGGCATTTGATACGGTCATCCGCAATCCAACTTTTTTCACGGATCTTGAAGTTAGGCATCCAGGGAATGGCCCTTAAATGGCTGACGTCCTTCCTTACCCACCAATCACAGAGAGTACAGCTGGCTGACCAGGTATCCGACGCAGCCAAACTCATGTGCAGGTGCCACAGGGTTTGGCGTTGTCCCCTCTCCTGTTCAATGCGTACCTCCAGCCCTTGGTAGCCACGCTGACTCTCATGGAGTGCCAGGTTTATAACTACGCGGACGACACCCATATCATCATCCAAATAGACAACTCCCCCGCTGCCTACACAGGAATGCAAAACATTTTAAAATACACAGTCAACTGGATGACGGCCAATTCCCTCAAAATCAATCCTGATAAGACCGAGGGACTGGCAATCACCAAGGATACCAATCCCTGGAGCAACCTCTTTTGGTCACAAGAGCTGGGCACAAATCCTGAACCTGCCCAGGCCGTAAAAAGCCTGGGCATCAAATTCGATGCCAAGCTCTCCCTCACCCACCAGGTATCCACTGTAGTAGTAACATGTGTTGGTCTGCTAAGACAGTTACGGAAACTAGTTCCCCTTCTCACCTTCGCAACACACAGAACAGCAGTATCGGCCATGATAATGTCACGACTGGACTACGGAAACTCCCTGTACATTGGCCTCCCAGAAAAGCTGCTTGCCAGATTACAGGTAATCATGAACGATGCTGCCAGATTGATCTTTAGACTGCCTAGGAGGGCCCACGCCATCCCCCTCCTACGCCAGCTACACTGGCTTCCGGTCAGTCAGAGAACTAGGTTTAGGGGACTCTGTATTGCACACAAGGCCATATTATATACTACTTGTAAAACTCAGGATGCCCATTGTTTGGTGACCTGTATAGAATTTTAAGTACCAACGTGGATGTTAACAGCTTTGTTCTTACAATTCTCAATTGTAGCAGGGTGCATTCCGGTCTACCTAGCAAATATTGATGAGGTAAAATTACAGCTCACTACTGGGATGGTGACCTGATGGGTACAGCACAGCACCATGTCTGTGATCGCCTTTAAAGAAAGCAAACCTTCTTTCGTTAAAAGGAGCCCATTTTCCTTAAAGGAAAGTGGACTGTTTAATAAAAAATAGTTTTTGGAGTAGGAAGTGGTCCTTTTGACATGTGTGGCATTCATATCAGTACATTCTGAGTCAGCCAGAATCTATTCAGTTTCAGCGATCTAACTGCAAGACTGCAGAATCATCAAATTTGCCCTAGTTACCCTTCTATATGGAGAAACTAACATCAGGCATAACAGTGATGGCAATGGGAAAAAACAAAAAAATAACTCTAGAGCCAAAAGAATCAGGAGGATCAATACTAAAGATATTTTAATACACATCCTGAGGAAAATCTCTACTGCACATGAACCACTTTAACTTCAATTAGGCAAGAAGAATAGTACACCATTTGCTACTTACTGGGAGCTAGGCTTGCAAAGATACACACCCTTTCCCTATGAGCTGCTGAATGGTGAGCGATGAATATAAAAATACTGACATTTTAGTACTTTGATAGAAACCAGAGAAAACACAGAAAGCTCAGAATAATACAAAACATTTTGTGATTTAGGACCACAATCTTTGCAAAGATTCTACCTGGCACAATAGTGGTCCTCAACACTGATCGGACTGATCATGATAAATTGGTGTTTGTGATGATAGAGTGTGAGACTGTGGCCAATTGTAGATAAAGTAGTTAATTTGATAGAGGAAATAGTTCTAGGCAAGTCTTAGGGTCTAATTATAACTTTGGCTGCCTGGAGCGGTCCACCTTTACCGCACCGCCAAAGCTCACCCCCAGTCATCCGCCACATTACAAGTATTTTTGTAGTCTGGCATTCCAACGGAGGTGCCTTTCAAAAAGGCACTGCAATAGGAACGTTAAAGGCCATTTCTGCACGGCATGGACTGTAAGACCATGCCATGCAGGAACAAGGGGTGCATGCACACAGGGGCTCACAACATATGCCCCCTGCATGCATCCCCAAGAGCACAAGGGGGCCCTTTAGGGGCACTTTAGTTTCCTCCCTGCCTCACTTTCACAACAGGATCACTGCCCTGAAAACTGAGGCAGGGAGCACAGCCGAGCATATTGTGGCCTCAGGACTGTCACGCCACCAATGGGGATAATGGATTCCTGGAGGTTGCAGTGGTCCCCGTGCGGTCCAACCGCTGCACTTGTAATGTTGCGGCCACACCACTGATGCTGGGGCGCACATCCATCACCAGTTTGGCTCTCACGTGGACCTGCAAACTCGTAATCAGACCCTTCATCTTTTTTCCTTCCTCAGTTGTGAACAATGCTTTTCATAAAGGAACTGGACAATCCTATCAGTCGATTTTTTTTCTTTTTATTATAAAAGAAGAAACCATAAGTATGAATATATTACATATCACCTTACTTCAAAAACAGTATTGCATATGAAAGTAAAAGCTAAAATAAATATTAAAATATCTAACAAGCTGTGCATTTGCAAAAATGTATATAGAGCCCCAGGTGATGCAGATATAAATGTCTAAAAATAAATGTAAAGAAGTACATTTGTATATCCTAACCTTTCATGAACACAGCTAATGGCACGTGAAATAGAAAGCTGAAATAGCAAAGCATGAATATATCACATACTGACTAGTTAGAAATTCCACAAAAACAGAGGCTAAATATTTTATCCGAAAGTAATCCACAGAATTTTCGTAATAAGGTCCAACATTATATGTATCCATTCTGTGACTTTTGCATACTAAGGACCAGATGTATGACCATTTTTTGCAGTCACAAAAGAGTATTGGGCCTGTTTGCGACTGCAAAAAACGTGTGGCCTACGTACCAACACTATTTTGCAAGTCGCTAATCAATTAGCAACTCGCTATTGGGAAGGGGTGCTCCGAGGGCGTCTTTTCCAAAAGCAATGAATGACTGTTTTTCGACCTCAATTGCGGTCGCAAAACACTCACAGTTTATCACCCTTCTCAGAAGGGATGTAAGGCACTCACAAACAGGAAAGGGTCCCCAGGGGACCTCTTCCCCTTTGGGAATGCATGCACAATTATTTATTAAGGGCAGGCAGTGGTCTCAGGGACCACTGCCTATCCTTAAAAAATGAAAATTAATAGTTTAATTTTTCTTTTTTAAATGCATCCCATTTTCCTTTAAGGAAAACGGGCTGCATTTGAAAAAAACAACTGGTTTATTTAAAAGCAGTCCCAGACATGGTAGTCTGCTGACCCCAGCAGGCCACCATTCGTGGGAGTGCTAGCCATTCCCAAAGAGCTCTCAAATTGTGATTGCCTAATTAATATTCATGAGGCATGCTATTTGCGACCCCATTGAGAATCGCAAACAATGTCTGAGACACTCTTGTACATTGCATTTAGCGAGTCACAAATTGTGAGTCGCAATTTGATGCAATTTGCGTCTCGCTAAATGCAAGCGTCGTACATCGGGCCCTAAATCCCCAGCTTTTGTAAAAAACACTATCTCTAGATTTTGTATTTGACGTGATAACCTAAATGACATTAGCCAGCATCATATTAAAAAACTTGGCCAGAAAAGTGGGATGCTAATAAAGATCCAAACAACCACCAGGAAAAATATAGATGGAATAGTATAACCACAAACACCCATAATATTTTGCTGAATTTATACCCAAAAGAGATGAATTGCAGGGCATCCAAAATATGTGCATATAAGTGCCAAATGTTGTTTGAAATACCAAGAAAATGTCCTGTTGATTAAGGCTCTCAATAGATGGGAATTCTCAAACAATGTTTGAGTTGGAGTGAATTATAGAACAAATCCTCTCCAACAAGTCAAATGTAAACTTTACTTCCTTAATCTATTTCACATTTTCGTTCTATATTAGTTTTCTCCCTTAAACATGATGTCATAATTACGTATTTATAGATTGTGTAAGCCTTCCTGCCGCCAACATGCCTAATACCATTCTGTTGTATCAATGTATGCTCAAAAGGAAGTGTAGGGGGGCTTCGGAGACAACCAAGGAGAATAATAACCATTATATCATATGTATCAATTAATTTGGAGAAAGGAATAATCGTAGACCTGTGGACATGTTGAGAAACATTGCTAATTCCTCAACCATTCCATACCGTCCAAAATAATATCCTATTATTGGCTATCACCGTATTATGATACATCAGGGTACTAGAAGGGAACCTATCTTTGGTGAAGCGATCTCAATAAACCTAGACATTGTGGGCCCTAGAAAATGTGTTAGGGACGGTGCATAAAAGAGGCTGTAGACAATGGCATCCAGTCACACCAAGAAGGACTGCATTCTCAAGGAGATGCTCACTAATCCATCGGAGAGCACATCTGCAGATCACCCCTCCATGCTGTACCCCATGCGGTGCCAGGACAAAGACACGGTGGAGGAGACAGTGACATGCTCCTTCCTGGATTCTCTCTGGGAGGCAACCTGCAAAGTGGTCAAAAGAGACCTCTTCAAGGACAATAAAGAAATCAGGAGGCATGTGGAATCCCTGGGGGACTGCAATGCAGTGCTGGAAGAGCAGGGAGACGGAAGGGATGAGGTACATGAATCCCTTCAAAAGGAGGACATCCGCCTCGGTGAACAACATATTGATTTGCAGGCCCACATGTAGGATCCTGAAAACAGATCCCGCCGGAACAACATCCGCATGCGAAGCATCGCTACTAAAGCAGAGGGGGAGTTCATCTTTAGCTACATCCAGAACCTCTTCTGTGACGTTCTGGGAGTGCCCCCTGAAACTGAAATAAAGATTTACTGAGCACACCATGTTGGACAGCCATGTTCTGATGCCCCCCAGGCTGACATATTAGTGTGTTTACACGACTACCAGGTCAAGGAGGACTTTCTACGCAAAGCCCAGAAGAAGCACCTGTTCATTTACAGAGACCAGACTCCAACACTCTATCAAAACCTGGCAGCTATCACATCTCAGGAGCAGAGAGAGTTTCAGGCCATCATAACGTTCCTACGAGTAAAGGGATATCATCATGTGGACATCGCTTCAGCTTCATATTCCATTGAGAAGGGAAGACATTTGACCTAAGATCACTAGCAGAAGCATGCCAGATACTGGGATTTTAACTACCCAATGGCGGGGCATGCATTGACACCTTTCTTACCCATCTAAAGGAACACAGATCACAATGGTAGAGACACGGAGCACGAGGGGGCAAGACGGACGACACATAAGAGGACCGGTAAAGTTGCAGATCCACATACAGCTACTGGGCCGGGTGGTGGGTGGGGAGAGAGGGGGTTATTGGCCACGATTTGGGCCCCATATGGCCAAACTTGCATACTTGCAGTAATACAGGACTAAATATAAGTTGATGCCCCAGTTTTCTAGTTCTACCTTTTTCTGTTCTCAATGTTCCATTATTGGGGTCTACACTAATTTATATAGCTGAAACAACGACCTACACGCAGGACTCTGATTAGAGACTTCCATAACACCTTGCTGCACCCCCAAATTCGGCAGACAGCCGCATCCCATTGCATACTTCTATCTTGTCAGTTCCAATACAGGCCGAGCCATTTAAGGTCCTCACTCTAAATGTGAGAGGACGTATCCCAGTAAAACACAGGGTGGTAACATAATTTCTAGAAAACTCTGGCGGACATTTGTCTCCTTCAATAGACTCACCTTCTCTCAAAGGACTGCCACCGCCTTAGGACACAGGCCTTCCCCCACCGGTGTTTCTCCTCTACCTCCACAAAGGCAGCAGGGGTGGTCATACTGGTAGCATGCTCCTTCAGGTGGAGGGTAGGACAAAAAAGGGGCTGAAATTAGGGGCAGTCTTCTCACTTACCACCTCATGAAAGGGGGCCAGTCATCGATGGAGAGTTCTATTTACACCCCGAATAAAGGGCAGGAGGCTGGAGGCTGTTTAACGCACTGCATTAACTGAGGCAATGTCTACTACCGAGAGGAGAGTATTGCTGGTAGGGCCTTAATCTGGTGTTTGATACTGTCCTATATAAGTCAGCTTAGAGACATGGTCAAGCAGGGGCACTGTAGGATGGTGGACAGGAGTGGCTGAGGAACCTAGGTCTCAGAGATCTACAGAGGACCCTCAATCCACTTGCACATGAATATTCAAATGCACACAACACGTACTCTAGGTTGCTTTACCATCTGGGCACAACAGACATACAAACACTCGCCACAGAGACAGAAATACTCATAGTGGTGTTCTATGACCACCTAGGGTGATACTCTCACTGTCACTTCCCCCACATGTCAGTGATAATTGCAAAACACCATATTACAACTCCCTGATGTGGTGGTGCAGATTCAATGAGCCATCACTGAATTCCTTACACACAACAACACCCCTGACATCTCCATTGTGACACTGTGGGAAGCACTCAAACAGTAGTTTGGGGAAACTCATCACAATCTCACCTGTTAACAATAAAGTTTGAAAAGAGAACCCTCAGTAAGCAATTTACAAAGTTCAAGCATAAGCACCAAAGCACGAGAGATGGAAGGATGTGGGGTCAACTATCAGCACTTTACTCCCAACTGGTGCAAATCGGTGTAGATCGAGCAGAGTATGATGTCCTTCGACATTCTTGCTATGTCTGTGGAGACCAATGCAGCCAGCACTTGGCAAAAAAACTATGTGCTCAGCGGCAGTGTCTGAGGGTGCCCTCTATACACACATCGGGGGGAGTTGGCTACAGATAACAGAGAGATACTGAATATCATTAGGAAATATTATAAAAACCTCTACACTGGGCAACATCTAGATCCCATGGATATGGCCCAATATCTCCAAAATGTTCATATGTCCCCTCTCCCCATGGAACAGGCAGTCATTAGAAAGCAAGATACATAAAGAGGAAGTTATATCAGCAATCTTCCGTCTGAAACTTGCAAAGTCCCCGGGTCCAGATGATATCGCTACCATCCTAACGCAGCAATTTAACTCTTTCACAGCCCCCAGGGCGATTCTGGCCTCGCTGATGACTATCGCTGTCATTGTAATTCACAAGCCGGGCAAAGATAAATCGCAGTACAGTTCATACTGGCCCATTTCCCTTTTAAATGTGGACTTGAAATTATTTATAGGTATCCTAGCCAGCAGGCTCAGTCCATATATCTCGACTGGACCAAGCAAGATTCATCCCCCAGAGAGAGACAAGTGATAATGCCAATTGTACATCACACATCATAGAGAAGGCTGAGTGCGCACTGGATGAACTCATGCTCTTGGAGATTGATGTAAAAAAATGCCTTCATAAAGGTCAATTAGCCATTTAAGGAGCGGGTTCTCACATATTTTGCACTGGAGGATAAATTCAGGACAGAGCTATTGAACTGCTCCCACTTGGCTATGGTGTCCGTTCAGATCAATGGTTGCACCTCAGCTCCATTTTCAATAGGCAGGGGCACACGACAGG
Organism: Lissotriton helveticus; assembly: GCF_964261635.1. Classification (NCBI taxonomy): domain Eukaryota; kingdom Metazoa; phylum Chordata; class Amphibia; order Caudata; family Salamandridae; genus Lissotriton; species Lissotriton helveticus. The sequence goes on along the minus strand of NC_136069.1, from coordinate 504,381,452 downwards.
GGTGTTCCCTAAAACTCCTGGTCTTTGCTCTTTACATGGAGCTCTTAGCTCAGAGTGTCCAGAAAAATCCTGAGATCACCGGAGCAAACTTCAGGGGTGTCAACATACCATAAGCCTTTATGCCAACAACATGCTGGTAACTTTGGACAAGCCGGCCCCAGCCTTGCCTGCCTTCCTGAGGAAGCTTAAGAACCTTTAGTGCAGCATCAGGTTTCTGGGTTAATGTGGAGAAATCGCAGGCACTTCACCTCTCCTTGGTACCCCAACTGGCATTCCAACTGGTGCGGCAATACCCAGTCCAATGGGATACGGTGGCAATTCCACACCTAGTGATCCAATTAGCCTCCTCCATACAATTAACAGTTTCTCTCAACTATCAAATGCAACAACAACAAATTTGCAGTGAGTTAAAATGCCGGAAACACCACCAGATCTCATGGCTGGGAAGGGTGGGCCTATTAAGATGTCAGTCCTCCTGAAGATACTGTATCTTTTTCAAACACTCCCACTACTACTGCCAAAGGGCACAATCCCGAAGCTCCAGCCAGAACAACTTCAATTAGTCTGGGCTGGGATAACCCCACATGAAGAAGGACCTGAGCTTTCTCTACCCAGGGCTGGGTGCCTGGGCATCCTTGACCTTCAACTGTACTACCGGGTGGCCCATCTGCGCTACCTAGTCGAGTGGAGCCCTGCTGAATCTTAGAAGCATCTCTGCTATTTCAAGACAGAGCAGTGGCGGGCACATCACTCTGGAAAGTCCCCTTTCTGAAGCAAATACATAGAACCTGGAATCTTTACATGTCTCCCATCACGTAGGTGAGGATAACAGCATGTGACTGGACTTCGTTTAAGTGAGGATTGATCTCCTTCCCCTCACCCAGGACCCCACTGCTGGACACCCCAGACTTCGGCCCAGGTATGGAACCAGAAACTTTTGTGAGATGCGGCAGTCAGACTGTTGCTCAAAGGAGCAATTATTCGATGAGGAAGGAGTGATCATAGTGAGGCCATAGTCCAAGGAGGACTATGGCCTCCCTGTAACTGAACAACTCCATTATATGTAATTATGGCAGTGGATACTGCACCCACATAATAGGGCAAATGCACAGCTTCACCTCACCCGTATGAGAAATGGCTGATCACTCAAGTATAGGATAAAAGACTTATCTCTAAGATATATGTACTTCCTAACCAAAGTAACAAAGCCAACCATACTAGATGGGAAAAAGACCTGGGGAGACAGCTGAGTGACAGGGAGAGGGAAGAAATGTATAACAGAGCTAGGCACACAGCCAGCAATGTGGCCCTCACCAAAGTAGTTATGTATCGGTATTATAGTCCTGCACGCCTACATAGAGTCAACCCAGCTCAGAGCGGAGACTGATGGTGGGGGTGCGGGGTTCAGGTGACCTTGGTACACCTACTGTGGGACTGTTTGCAGCAACTATCATACAGGACTTGATAATATAGATCTACATTTCGATACACAGTTGCCAAGATTTCCAGCTTATACACTCTTAGGGTTGCATAATGCATTAACGTACCCCTGAAAGTCCTGGCGTGGAACACAGATTGGCTTGGCGCTGGGAGTAGCTATCCAGAATATTCTCCTGCACTGGGGCACTTCGCAGAGTCACACCCACACTGGATGGCTCCATTGGGGTATTCAGTCAAAATATCAAGTTGGAAAATCAACTTACACTAATATTGCATTTTAAATATTGTGGCACAGAAATATCAACAGAAAGAATATCGTGGACAAGAATATCGACTTTAATATCCATTTTAAAAATATAGAAGTCATTAATATTATTTACAAAAATACCGTTATTAAAAATATTGAATTTTTAATTAATGGTTTGTATTTTAGTGTATATATTTTAATGTTTGTGCAGATTCTTTTGTAAAATGATATGTTTTAAAAACATTTTAATTACATTTTGCACTTTTTAGTTCGGTAGCGTGTAGTGGGTTAACAGAAGAATAGGGTGTGAAGTCATTTAATTTAAAAAAATGTATGAATATTTGTTATTTATTAATATTTATGTAATTGAGATTTTATAATATTACCTGTGTTTTTATTTTTGGTGGGTAACGTTTGATTGTAGGGTTTATAGGGGCAAACTGTGTAATTGCTTTTTAATTAATTAATTAATAATTAGTTGTTAACTAATATAAATTAATTAATTGACAATTAATTATGGTAATTGTGTAATTAATTTTAGGTGCAGGTTGTGGGGTTTATAGGCAAAGGGTGGGAAGTCATTTATTTTTGATCCATTAATAGTTAGTTGATAATTACTTCATTAATTGATGAATATTATGGGTAACTGTTTAATTATTTTTTTGGTGTGTGAGTTTTGGGTTTATAGGGATGAAGGGTGAAGAGTAAATTATTTTACTTACTTTATAATTAGTTTTTAAACACTATTATTTATTTAATTGAAAAAAGTTTTAATTGTGTAATTATTTGTTTACATTTTAGTTTCAGCTGTGAGTTGCAGGGATTAGTTACATTTTATGTTTTTAATTAATGATATTTGTTTTATTGTTAATCAATTATGTTGATTATGGAAATACATCCTCGTCTGATAGAATCCCATGACCAGTTAATTGGCCAGCTCAGTGAGATCTTGACCAGAGTGGTAAAAAGACCAAATAGCGCCCACAAATGTAATAAAACGGGTAATTCTTGGTATAACCAGGAATGCCGGAGAGCCAAATCGGAGTTAATTACTGCAGTCAGGGAAAACCTATCAGACAATGTTAAAATCAAAAGAGCCGAGTACAAAAGATGTCTACTCTTGGCTAAAAAAGAATGGGACGAGAGGGTATGGTCTGACCTGTTAGATGCTTGTAAGCGCTAAGACCAGACCTCTTTCTGGAGCCTTATTGCCAGTGGTACCAAAGGGGCAATAGATACTAAAGATAGATTCCTTGAAGAAAGCACTTGGGTTAGGCACTTCTCCCTACTATATGCTTGTGCAGACTCAGGTGATAATGGAAACCAGACCAACACGTTTTTAGAGATGGCACTACAAGAATCACCTCTTGTATTTACTCTGAATGAAACGGTTTTAGCAATTAAAGCAGTTAAGCCAGGAAAGGCCCCTGGTCCGGACAGAATACCAGGGGACCTCTGGAAGCACGAGGATTACATTTGGGCTCCCTACATCAATCTATTATCTAATGAAATTGCTAGTGGAGCCTCTGTCCCTGAAACATGGAAGGGGGCGGAGATTGTAGCGCTATTCAAAAAAGGTGATAGGTCGAACCCTGCGCACTATCGTCCTATCAGCTTGATTGACGTGCTGCAAAAAAATTTTGCCCCCCAAGTTCTTAGTCGACTTGCCTCATGGATCGATGATCACTCTATTTTTACAAGGTACCAGGCTGGTTTTAGATCAAAAATAAGCACAGTGGACCAGGTTTTTAGATTTTTATGTTTAGTCTGGAAATACACTATTATAAGGAGCTCCCACATATATGTGGCTTTCGTCGACATAAAAGCAGCCTTTGATATGGTTCCTAGGGCAGACCTATGGAAGACATTAAACAACATGGGCGTGCCTGGAAACATTCTACAGCTATTAATTAGACTGCATGAGAATAACTATGCACAAGTCAGATGGGGACCAAACGGGGAGCTAAGTGAGAAAATAAATATATCTAAAGGGGTCAGACAAGGGTGCGTTTTGGCACCTACCCTATTCTCCCTTTACGTTAACGATATTCCCGACACCCTTTTGGGCTGCGAGCATGACTCTCCCAAATTGTGTGGTGAAGCCGTTCCGGCATTGTTATTTGCAGACGACATGATTTTAATATCTCAGACACCCAGAGGACTTCAGAATCTTTTAAATAAATTTAACTTGTACTGTCATGACAGGAAATTGGAAATTAATTCCTCAAAAACAAAGGTCATGACAATTAATCCCCACAAGGGTTTTAACAAAGTTTTTAAAATAAATGATGAAATTATTGAAGAAGTCCCTAATTTTAAATACCTTGGTATCATTTTAGACAGTAAAATAACATGGAAAACACAACTTGAAAATGCTAAATTGAGGTTGACCCAAAACCAGTTCCCAATTGTAAAAAAGCATAGGAACAGTCATTTTAAAGCTGTTTGACCGGCCATTGAACTATTCAAAGGCAAAGCACAGTCATCTTCCCTCTACGGGGCAGACCTTTGGGGTTATGCATTGAAGGACACCTTTTTAGTTCGTGAGAACTCCTTCATTAGACAGCTCCTAGGTGTACCGGGCTCCACACCATTGACTCCCGTACTGTGGAACCTTAATTTCCGACGCACTGACGACTATGCTTCTCTTCGCCCGCTGCTCTATTGGGTCCGTCTGTGGTCCACAGAGGAGCTGGTGGATTATAGAGAAGCATTGCGAGAGATAATGGCTATAAAAAATACCACCTATTTGCCATGGTTAGTGTATGTCGAAAAATGGTTCGGGAAACTGGGCCTGAGTAACTTTTGATTTACAACAAGGGGTGGTGATGGACAGAGCCTCTGAATTAAGCAGAGTACTCTCACCCAGTCAAGAGATCAGGACTAGATCCAAAACCGTTTCTTAGCTCATTGCACCATCCCAGTTTTAGAACCTGGCTGTATGCAAATTAGTCTGTCCCTGGCCCAGTGCATCATGGGAACAGGGCAGACCAGACTACAAAAGCCAATTCTTACACTGGGAAGGAAACAAGCTTCCGGGGACCGGTTTCTGGCATTTCAGCCGTCTTCGGCCCGGCTTACTTGAATCCTGATGGTGCAATGAGCAAGGGACTCACATCTGAGTATACCCTTCCACGCTTAGGGTGGACAAAATAATTTACAACAAGGGGTGGTGATGGACAGAGCCTCTGAATTAAGCAGAGTACTCTCACCCAGTCAAGAGATCAGGGCTAGATCCAACACCGTTTTTTAGCTCATTGCACCATCCCAGTTTCAGAACCTGGCTGTATGCAAATTAGTCTGTCCCAAGCCCAGTGCATCATGGGAACAGGGCAGACCAGACTACAAAAGCCAATTCTTACACTGGGAAGGAAACAAGCTTCCGGGGACCGGTTTCTGGCATTTCAGCCGTCTTCGGCCCGGCTTGCTTGAATCCTGATGGTGCAATGAGCAAGGGACTCACATCTGAGTATACCCTTCCACGCTTAGGGTGGACAAAATAATTTACAACAAGGGGTGGTGATGGACAGAGCCTCTGAATTAAGCAGAGTACTCTCACCCAGTCAAGAGATCAGGGCTAGATCCAACACCGTTTTTTAGCTCATTGCACCATCCCAGTTTCAGAACCTGACTGTATGCAAATTAGTCTGTCCCTGGTCCAGTGCATCATGGGAACAGGGCAGACCAGACTACAAAAGCCAATTCTTACACTGGGAAGGAAACAAGCTTCCGGGGACCGGTTTCTGGCATTTCAGCCGTCTTCGGCCCGGCTTGCTTGAATCCTGATGGTGCAATGAGCAAGGGACTCACATCTGAGTATACCCTTCCACGCTTAGGGTGGACAAAATAATTTACAACAAGGGGTGGTGATGGACAGAGCCTCTGAATTAAGCAGAGTACTCTCACCCAGTCAAGAGATCAGGGCTAGATCCAACACCGTTTTTTAGCTCATTGCACCATCCCAGTTTCAGAACCTGGCTGTATGCAAATTAGTCTGTCCCTGGCCCAGTGCATCATGGGAACAGGGCAGACCAGACTACAAAAGCCAATTCTTACACTGGGAAGGAAACAAGCTTCCGGGGACCGGTTTCTGGTATTTCAGCCGTCTTCGGCCCGGCTTGCTTGAATCCTGATGGTGCAATGAGCAAGGGACTCACATCTGAGTATACCCTTCCACGCTTAGGGTGGACAAAATAATTTACAACAAGGGGTGGTGATGGACAGAGCCTCTGAATTAAGCAGAGTACTCTCACCCAGTCAAGAGATCAGGGCTAGATCCAACACCGTTTTTTAGCTCATTGCACCATCCCAGTTTCAGAACCTGGCTGTATGCAAATTAGTCTGTCCCTGGCCCAGTGCATCATGGGAACAGGGCAGACCAGACTACAAAAGCCAATTCTTACACTGGGAAGGAAACAAGCTTCCGGGGACCGGTTTCTGGCATTTCAGCCGTCTTCGGCCCGGCTTGCTTGAATCCTGATGGTGCAATGAGCAAGGGACTCACATCTGAGTATACCCTTCCACGCTTAGGGTGGACAAAATAATTTACAACAAGGGGTGGTGATGGACAGAGCCTCTGAATTAAGCAGAGTACTCTCACCCAGTAAAGAGATCAGGGCTAGATCCAACACCGTTTTTTAGCTCATTGCACCATCCCAGTTTCAGAACCTGGCTGTATGCAAATTAGTCTTTCCCTGGCCCAGTGCATCATGGGAACAGGGAAGACCAGACTACAAAAGCCAATTCTTACACTGGGAAGGAAACAAGCTTCCGGGGACCGGTTTCTGGCATTTCAGCCGTCTTCGGCCCGGCTTGCTTGAATCCTGATGGTGCAATGAGCAAGGGACTCACATCTGAGTATACCCTTCCACGCTTAGGGTGGACAAAATAATTTACAACAAGGGGTGGTGATGGACAGAGCCTCTGAATTAAGCAGAGTACTCTCACCCAGTCAAGAGATCAGGGCTAGATCCAACACCGTTTTTTAGCTCATTGCACCATCCCAGTTTCAGAATCTGGCTGTATGCAAATTAGTCTGTCCCTGGCCCAGTGCATCATGGGAACAGGGCAGACCAGACTACAAAAGCCAATTCTTACACTGGGAAGGAAACAAGCTTCCGGGGACCGGTTTCTGGCATTTCAGCCGTCTTCGGCCCGGCTTGCTTGAATCCTGATGGTGCAATGAGCAAGGGACTCACATCTGAGTATACCCTTCCACGCTTAGGGTGGACAAAATAATTTACAACAAGGGGTGGTGATGGACAGAGCCTCTTAATTAAGCAGAGTACTCTCACCCAGTCAAGAGATCAGGGCTAGATCCAACACCGTTTTTTAGCTCATTGCACCATCCCAGTTTCAGAACCTGGCTGTATGCAAATTAGTCTGTCCCTGGCCCAGTGCATCATGGGAACAGGGCAGACCAGACTACAAAAGCCAATTCTTACACTGGGAAGGAAACAAGCTTCCGGGGACCGGTTTCTGGCATTTCAGCCGTCTTCGGCCCGGCTTGCTTGAATCCTGATGTTGCAATGAGCAAGGGACTCACATCTGAGTATACCCTTCCACGCTTAGGGTGGACAAAATAATTTACAACAAGGGGTGGTGATGGACAGAGCCTCTGAATTAAGCAGAGTACTCTCACCCAGTCAAGAGATCAGGGCTAGATCCAACACCGTTTTTTAGCTCATTGCACCATCCCAGTTTCAGAACCTGGCTGTATGCAAATTAGTCTGTCCCTGGCCCAGTGCTTTTGGTCTGACCCAGAATCGCTAACCAACATTTCAAAAAAACTCCTAAAACAAAGGTACTGGGAGTTCAAAAGTGATTCAGTGTTAGCCAAATCCAATATAGGAACTCTGACCTCAAAATTCTTTGAAGTAAAAATGACTATGCAATTGGAGCCTTTTATGGATGAAATCTACCCCCTGTTTGCGAAGAGTCTATATCTAAAATTCAGGTATGGCATTTTGCAAACGAGAATTATGACGGCTAGATGGCATCGTAATAAGGATCCAAATAGGAATATTGATTCAATCCTATGTGAGTTTTGCGAGATGGGGTTGAAAGAGGACGAATCCCATGTATTATTTACATGCCCTGCATATTCTAGCGCAAGGATAAAATGGTTAAAGCCTATATGCAAACTATTGGGCTTTCGCCATATTGGGGTTGGGCTCAGAATATTTAAGAGTAACACCTCACAACCAATAGTATTTAGCCTGAGCCGTTTTCTCCTATGTGTAGCCCTGATCAGAAAGAGAAAAGGCTTTAAAATCTAACCCTATTTACCCTTACATGGATTATTGTTGGCTAGAACTGTACCCACAAGTTAAGTGCAGAGGCAAAAGGAACTGGTATTGTACTACATGTTAAATTATTGCTTGTTCTTAGTGATCCTGGTGCTTCTTTTATATTGTAAACATTTTATTGTTTTCTTTACATATTTAGAAAGCGATCTCGCTAGATGAGACAAGCCGACTGTAATGAATTGTCTTCCATTCCAAAAACATTTTGGGACATGTAAATACATTATTTTGATACAAGAATTACGTGCTGCTAACTGTCTTTAAATCTAACCATGACCTTGCATTCGTTTGTATCTTTTTATATGTATTGTATCTTACAAGGTTTTTAACCGAATAAAGATTTAAATTGAAATTGAAATACATTTTATTTTTCAATGTGGATTATGAGTTGTATGGTATGAGGTGAAAATACTAACTTCATGTAATAATTATTGTTTTTGTTAATAAATTATTTCTAAATACAAATATTTATTTGCTTGAAGATATTTTTTTTATTTCATTTAATATAATATTCATAGGTGTTTGTGATATGTATTTAAGGTTATAATATTTTTTTTAATATTACCTATATTTTAATTTTAATGGTAAACGTATTCATATATTTTTAGATGGACTATAAAAAATATATTTTTATTTTGCTGATGATATTTTGTTTTTTCGAAATGACTGGAGTGAGAATAGTAAATTCAACCCCTCCGCTATCCAACACTTTTCCTACTGTTGCTCTCACTAGGGAGGGAATAGTAGTTTTCACTCCTCTGCTATCTAAAACTTTCCCTACTATTGCACTCACTGGAGTGGGAATAGAACTGTTTAACCCTCTGCTATCCAACACTTCCCTACAGTTGCAGTCACTGGAGTGCGAATAATAATTTTTACCCCTCCGCTATCCAACACTTTCCCTACGGTTGCACTCATTGGAGTCCGAAGTGTAATGTTTACCTCTCTGCTATCCAACACTTTCCCTACTGTTATACTCACTGGAGTGAGAATAGTATTTTTTACCCCTCTTCCAGTGACCTTGCTAGGCCTTACGCCGCCCATGGTGGCCGCGCGTTTGCCGCTTACGGTAGCCTGATCGAAGAGTGGGGGCGTGCTACCGATTCTTGCAGCCATGACTGCTGCAGGTAAGAGCGGTAGGAGGGGGCCAGCCACTGCCCTCATGCCGCCTGAGGCAGTCTGCCCCCACCGCCCCACCCTAGCTAGTCCACTGCCCTCCGCTACCAACCTTTTCCCTACTGTTGCACTGACTGGAGTGGGACATTTAAGTTTAAAGATTTTTAAATAGTTTAATGCTTTAATTTCAAATATAATGTTTTAATAGATTTTCTATTGTTTGTATATTTATACTTATGTACAATTTTTGTATACATTTAAAATGATAAAATACATTAAAATTTTTAGTTTATCTAAATGTATATATTATTATATGTATTTTTAAATTAACTTTTTTTGTTACATTTGTTAAAATGTATATTAAATGTAATTTGTTTTAATGAATGTTATTGTTAATATATTTAAGATGTATTAATGTATTGTATGTATATATATATACATATACATATATATATATATATATATATATATATTATCTACTGGCAGTCGCCAGTAGGTAGTTATAGTTAGGACCTACTTTCCATAGGAAATCCACAACATTCTATTTGGAATAACTTTGGCGCCGGTGGACGAATCTTCGCAAATTTTTCCAAGAAAATGGCCTGCTCTGCTCCGCTCCTTCCCTGAAAGTTAAGGGGTGATTTGTCAAGTGGGGGCCGAGAAAAAAGGGGGGTCCTAAAACGTGTTTTCCCCATGCAATTTTCCATAGGACCTTTAGCCAGGGCTACAGCCCGAACGGCTGAACGGAATTACACCAAATTTGGCAAAAAGGTAGAGTTCTGTTCACAGATCACGCTTTTTGTTGAATGGTGTAAATCCGTTCAGTAGTCCCTGAGAAATTCAAAAGTAAATTCATAAGTATATCTATATGTGAAGTTCCGTACTCTGTACAGTACACGTACCTTCCCGAGCACAAGCTGCATGCTGGTTGGATGTCAACTGCCTATCAACACTCCAAACCAGGAAGTGTTGGCAGTCATCTTGTGCCTCGGTAGAACCGCGGCACAAGAAAGCAGAAAACAAACACGCAAAACACGCAAAGGGGGCAGGGTAGACGCACCCTGACCCCCCAGGCCTGCTCTTTTTTTTTTAAATTGCTGGATACGCGTAGGTACGCGTACCCCGTGAAAAAAAACAACAACCTGGTCTGCTTTTTTGAAAATTTGCCCCCGGGGGGGCCAAATCATGGAGGCATAATGAAAAAGACAGTGTGGGGGGGTCCCAATCCCCCCACACTGCCCCGGGGACCGCCACCCCCCGGGGCAAGGTAATTGTGATAGAGGGTGGGCATACAGCCCCCCCCAGCCCCGGGGCTCTAAGGCCCCCAAGCCCCTTGGACCGCCAAGCCCCAGGGCTTAATTACTAAGTATGCGCGGGGCTCATGGCCCCACCGCACCCTTTGCCTAAAATTAAAAAAAAAATCCCTGTGTGGGGGGCTCAAGCCCCCCACACGCCCCTGGGACTGCCACCTCGCCGGAGCACTAATATTTAAAATAGGGGGGTCCCTGCTGGACCCCCCAGCCCCGGGGACCACCACCCCCGGGGCTTTACAATTGTTGGCCATGCGGCCCCCCTTCCTGGAGCACTTGATGGCCCTGGGGACTGCCACACCCCAGGGCCGGCTCCTGCAGTGTCCCGGGGTGCCCCCCCAGGGACACTGCTGTTTGCTATGGTAGGGCGGGAGCCTCGTGGCTCCCGCCCTCCCATAGCAAACTTCTTTGGTTTTTGGAACAGAGAGCAGGAAACCTGCTCTCTCTTCCAAAAACCAAAGACTATTGCTTTTCTGCATGGGGAGCAGCATGTTAGCTGCTCCCCATTCAGAAAAGCAATGCTGGCTCCCGCAGGAAGCGGGGAGCCGACAGGGACCGTGGGGCACCCCCAAGGCCCCCAACGAGGAGGGCTAAGCCCCGGGGGATGGGGTCCCCGGGGCCAGAGTGGCCCGGGAGGGGCGCCACGCAGCCCCCCTCCCAAAAAAATTAAAATTAAAATTAAAAAAATCCAGGCCTCGGGGGATGGGGTCCCCGGGGCTGAAGGTGGCCACAGGAGGGGGGCAAAGCAGCCCCCCCTCCTAATTTAAAAAATTAATAAAAAAGGGCCATGCCCCGGGGGATGGGGTCCCCGGGGCAGAGTATGGCCCTGGGAGGTGGACCACGCGGCCCTCTTCCCGATTTAAAATAAATAAATAATTAAATTGGGGGCAGGCCCTGGGGGATGGGGTCCCCAGGGCCCAAAAAAAAAAGAAAAAGAAGGGGGGCTACACAGCCCACCTTCTTAAAAGCATTTTTTTTTTAGGATCAGGAGGGGGCCATGCCCCCTCCCTGCATCTCTCTGCAAACGTGCCCCCTGGCGCGTTTGCAGAGGTGGAACTACTTCTACTTGCATACTGGGGGTCCCTGGGGGCCAAGTAGCCCACCAGGAACCTCCAGTATGCACTATTGTGCAAAATAGTCCTGTAAAATCAGCCGAACTACGAATTCTGATTTACTCACCTGTTATCACAAGAGACGTCAGTGCTGCATCTTTGAGCGCACTACTGATCCTGAAAAGTAATTCTAACCATACTTACAGTAAGTTGAATTTCCTTCCATAGGCTAACATTGACTGGTTTCACTTGGAAATTTTTCAAAGTGTGGAGTTTTGGAACTTTAAAAAATTCCTGTAAAATCAGCCGAACTACGAATTCCAATGTACTCACCTGTTATTACAAGAGACCTCAGTGCTGTATCTTTCAGCCCACTACTGATCCTGAAAAGTAATTCTAATCGTAGTTACAGTAATTTGAATTTCCGTCCATAGGCTAACATTGACTGGTTTCACTTCGAATTTTTTTTAAGTGTGGAGTTTTGGAACTTAAAATAATTCCTCTAAAATCAGCCGAACTACGAATTCCGATTTACTGACCTGTTATCAGGAGAGACCTCAGTGCTGCATCTTTCAGCCCACTACTGATCCTGAAACATAATTGTAACCATACTTACAGTAACTTGAATTTCCTTCCATAGGCTAACATTGACAGCTTTCACTTGGAAATGTTTTCAAGTGTGGAGTTTTGGAACTTAAAAGAATTCCTCTAAAATCAGCTGAACTACGAATTCTGATTTACTCACCTGTTATCAGGAGAGACCTCAGTGCTGCATCTTTCAGCCCACTACTGATCCTGAAAAGTAATTCTAATCGTAGTTACAGTAACTTGAAATTCCTTCTATAGGCTAAAATTGACTGTTTTCACTTCGAAATTTTTCCAAGTGTGGAGTTTTGGAACTTTAAAAAATTCCTCAAAAATCAGCCGAACTATGAATTTCGATTTACTCACCTGTGTACTGCATCTTTCAGCTCTCTACTGTTCCTGAAAAGTAAATGTAACCGTACTTACCAGTAACTTGAATTTCCTTCCATAGGATATCATTACCTGCTATATAAAATATATATAAATAAAAAAAAAGATTACAATTTTAATATTTTTAAAAACATTTTATTTTCAATTTATATTAAAAATATGTAATGTAATTTAAAAAATAAAATATCTAAAAATAAATACTGTATGTAGTAAATTAGCATAAAAAATATAACAATTAATACATTTAAAAATTATAATTTACAAAACCTTTGAAATTCACTGAAAACCCCATAGGTTTCAGCCAGGTTATAGTTAGGAATTAGCATTTAAAAAACCTTAGAAATTCACTGAAAAAACCATAGGTTTCACACATGTTATAGTTAGCTGGACATTTCACTCATTCAAAACCATTGAATTTCCCCCGTTGTAGTTAGTTCAGCTAACTATAACTCGCGCGTCCGCAATGCACTGCTGATGACGTCACATATTACATCACTCATGACATGGTCAGTGATATCACTCATGACATCACTCATGACATCTCAAATGACATCACTGATAACATCACTGATGACATCATCCTTGTGAAAGAGTGACAGACCTCCTCTCAGCGTAATATAACCTTTGATACACACCTTCAAAAATAGAAGCTAAAATGTACATCAGAGATACCAATACCAGTTAGAACAACCTATTCAGTAATTCCAAAATCTACATACACATCCACTCATTCACCAACAGTTCTACATAGTCACTCATACATGTACCCACTCATCATATGTACTCATACACCTAAACATCCTGTTACACACCAAATCTCGTCCATAGAGTTACTCACACACATACTCACACATGCAAATAAACATCCATTTATTTGCATATACAGCTATACACACACCACTACACTTACTTTTACAGAAACGTACACATACTTACTCTCTTAAACAATCACTTATAGAAACACATAATTATTTATACAGGAACTCTTCTAATATCTCACTCTCACATATAATCACTTATATACATCAATATTCACATATAGCAGATTAAAACATATGTAGTTACTCATAAAGATACTATTGAGACAGTCATTCACTCACTAACACACCCATACACACACTCATCCACCCAACCAGTCCTGCACACATGCTGTCTTCAAAACACATACAAACAGTGAGTTACTCATTCATGCATCTATGCGCTAAGTAATACTCCCCACCGAACCATACAGACACTCATACTGATACTCAAAAATCAACTAATCACCCATATACATCCTCATGTAGCTACTCACCAACCCATGCAGCCATTTATACACAAAGTGAGACACTGACACAGATATTTAAATATTTAAACATTACTTGCTAATACATGTATTCACTAAGATACACTTAATAAGTCAGTTATACAATCAATTTAAAAAAAAAACATCCATTTAGCTACTTATTCATCCATTTCTTCTTCCATCTACCTTTAGATATACATATATAAAAAAATATATATTTTTCAGACAGATACACACTCACTGGATGATGTCATCAGTGATGTTATCAGTGATGTCATTTGAGATGTCATGAGTGATGTCATGAGTGATGTCACGGACCATGTCATAAGTGATGTAATATGTGACATCATCAGCAGTGCATTGCAGGCGCACGAGTTATAGTTAGCGGAACTAACTATAACGGGGGAATTTCATTGGTTTTGTAGTGCGCTATACAAGTATCAATTTACAATTTTACTGTATTGAAACACTATTAAAAATATGTGAACCATAAAAATAAATCTAACAAGCACTTATCTGATCTAGAAATATGTAATAAAACATCATCAGTACAGCCTGTAATTTTATTTTGATTAGTTTTTTATATATATTCAGAGATTGATATATATTGACTTATATTCTCAAAATTCTTCAAAGATCAAGTTTGAACCTCCAAAACAAATGAATTGGTCAGATCACTCAGTTATTGTATTCTATATACAGGACCTCACAGATCCTAAAAACTTTAACCCGACCACAGCCTATCTGCATAGGCAATGGCAGAAAGTCTCTGCGGAGAACTTTCAAAATGTTTTTACCAGGCCCCAATTTGCTGCATCTGACAATCTTGAGGAGGCACTATCTAAATACAACTCGGCTATTGACCACATTGCACCCATGAAACCCTGCGTGAGCCGCGCTAATAGCCCACATGCAGCTTGGTTTACGGTTCACCTGCAAGCTCAAAAACAACTTTGTAGAAAGTGGGAAAGAATATGGCGTGCCTCACATAATGAGTTGGACAGAAATCAATACTATTCCACCCTGACCAGCTATCACAAAAACATAAAGACTGCACGCAAAACGCATATAACATTGCAGTTAACACAGGCTGGTAACTCCTCAAAAACCCTGTATCAAACCCCCTCCCAACAGTTGTGCAATGATATCGCCCTCTATTTTTCTCAAAAGATAGAGCTCATCTATTGTAAAATCACGGCAGCAGGCAATCTGCAGCAGAGTCCTATGGTCTTTGACCAACCCAAATCGGCCAACCCTCAGTTACTAAAGAACTTCCCTATCATCACTGTGGCTGAGGTCGAAACACTGACCCATCAGGTAAAGTCTGGATCCTCTTCCAACCACATTTCGGCCAAAGTTATTACTTCTCTGACTAAACAGCTTGCCCCCATGGTACAATCTCTTATCAATTTCTCCCTTACAGAGGGTCAAGTTCCACTATAGTGGGAGGTCGCCTAGGTCAGACCTATTGGCAAGAACTCTAAAACTCAGTGGACAAACCTTTTCAACCTTCGCCCCATCTCACTTCGTCCATTTTTGAGCAAACTAATGGAGAAACATGTTAATACCCATCTTTCCAACTTTGTCGAACTGACTGGATGTTTAGACCATTCCCAGTCTGGTTTTAGGCCCAAATACATCACCGAATCTGCATTACTTGCAGTTATAGATAACATCAGAATGACCCTAGACAAGGGCCATTTTATGATTCTGGTGCTGTTGCACCTATCCGTAGCGTTCAACACACTTTCTCACTGTGTTTTGCTCAAAAGATTGGAAGAGGTGGGGCTAAGGGAATCAGCCTTACTATGGATGAAGAGTTTTCTGTCTGATCGCTCCCAGAGTAAAAATCTTGGCTTGTATCGTTCGGCTCCTATGAAATTGACCAAGGGAGTACCTCAGGGCTCATTTTTGAGCCCAACATTATTCAACATCTATGTTGCTCCCTTGGCCAATCTCCTGAGGACATATCGGTTCATCCCCATATCATATGCCGATGACACGCAGCTTCTTTTCCCATTTAACAAATGTACGGCAGCCGTTCAGTCAGCCTTCTCCAATGGGATGAGGGCCATATCACAATGGATGGTAAATAATTTCTTACAATGCAACATGGAAAAGACAGAGGTAATGCTCTTAGGAGAGGCCCCCTCTTATGGACTCCAGACTGGTGGCCATCTGATTTGGGCTTCTATCCTGCTCCTAATCTCACAGTTAAAAACCTGGGCATTCGCCTAGAGCGGGTTCTCAGCCTGAAGGAGCATGTTGTCTAAACAGCTGGCTCCTGCTTTCATGTAATAGGCCTACTCCGTCGAGTTTTTCCTCTACTTCCTGATTCTACCCATAAAGCTCTAGTCCAGGGTATGGTATTAAGCCGCCTGGACTATTGTAATGGCCTGCTGATCTCGGCCAATGATACATTACTCAGCAGACTGCAGGTAGTTCAGAACACGGCAGCACGGCTGGTCCTGAATGTTCCACATAGGACCCCCTCCTTGTAAAGCTTCATTGGCTTCCTATCCGCCAACAGGTTCAATTTAAAACTTGCTGTACTATCCACAAGGCATTGCAGAATTTAGCCCCTTCCTATCTCTCTGAGAAATGTCTACCCTATGCACCCCCAAAGATCTCTCCGTTCTAGTGGTAAACACCTTCTGGAGGTACCTCGAGTAAGAAAGTGTAGATTAGGAGGAAAATCCCTCTCCTACCTTGGCCCTCGCCTCTGTAATAAGCTCCCTCTCTCTCTAAGACAGTGCTAGGAACATCTGAAATTAAGAAAACTGCTTAAAACCTTCTTATTCTGTGTTTGCTAAATCTGCTAGAAACCACTGCTTCTCCTCACAGTCTGCTTAAGCGCAGAGATACCTCTTCGGGGGTCGATTACAGTGCTATACAAACAAACAAATAAATAAATATATATTCAAAGAAAGATTACAAAGAGAGATTGAATATCAAAGGGTATAAAGGGCAACCTTGATTTGTACCTTTTTCCAATGGAAATAGGCAAGATAACACTCTCTTCATAGAATTATATATTCTAGGGGATGAATGATCTTAAAATTTCTGTGTGTTTCTGAGTCCAATTGATTGGTTTGAAATCAGGTTTTATTAATTCATAGAGAGGTTTAACCCTCTCCGCATAATTTAGAATGTATGTTCTTCCGAAATTCATGAAACCTAGTATTGATTGTAAGTTCTTCAGCGTTTTAGGTGCTTGGAGTACAGCACACTTCTCTAAGAAGTTGTCTGCTAGGCTTTTGCCTTCAATTGATAATTCATATCCTAAAAATAGGACTGTTAGATGGGCAATTCTTGACTTTTTAAAGTTGAATTTGTAACCCTCTGCTGCGAATCCAAGTATTATGGTGTTCACTCTTTTCAAGTGAGTATCCAGGTCATCATCTGTTAGATAGATGTCATCGACATATGATAATGCTTCATCATCATATATTTGTAGTAACTCTGTTACCCTTGCTGAGAATAATCCTGGGCTATTCTTGAATCCCTGTGGGAGTCGACAGAAGTTTTTTTGTGACCCCATTATTGAGAACGCGGTCAAATACCTGCTATCAGGTGCAAAGCTTTGACAAAAGAATCCATTAGAGATGTCTAATGTCGTTTGTATTTTTTGCGCACAATGGTATTCATTAGTGCTGCACTGTGTGAGTTTTGTACTGCAAATGTTTTGCAACATGAGTGAAGGTGTCTGTAGTCCAAAACTAGATGATATGAATCGTCTGGTTTGGAGACAGGAAACAAAGGATTGTTCATTTGTGAGGTGCATGTTTCAATCACCCCCTGGTATTCAAGTTGATCTAAGATCTCCCTGACTTGTTTTTTAGCTTCTTGTTTAATTGGGTACTGCCCTTGTGCAGTGGGTTGACATTTTAACTGGATTTTGTGAGGAGGAGAGTGCTCATCCCATCCTACATGATTTTTATATAATGCAGGAGCTTGGGCTACTGCCCATTTTCTTGCATATAAGGATTTTTTATGAATTGAAATATTATTTGAGAAGGCAGCCATAATCATTTCTTCAAGGAAAAACCAAAGGTGATGATGGACGGGCATTGACACTGCAAACACTCACCCCCAGTCAACTGATCTGGGTTTAATCCATCACCGTTCTTTAGCTCACTCCGCCACCCCAGTTCAGACATGGCCATATGCAAATCAGTCTGACCCTGTTCCTCATGGGAACAGTCCAGCCCGAACTGCCAAGCCATGTCTTGCCATTTCTTCGCCATGAGGGCACTCCCTAACAAACTCTGGTGGCCAGTCTTTCTCAGCTAAAAGGATGTCATAGCCTTTCGAAAGGTTATCCCAAAAGAGACCCCTTACTTTCCTGGTCTTATCTCCCTCTATACGTAATGTTATTTCGTATATTTTATGAGGTTTGCTAACTCTGGTATCTGCAGTTTCCACCTGAATGTATTCATTCGTGTCCACTGTCTCCTGAAGATTCATTAGGATCTTGCGAGCTATGGTCACATCTGCTGCGCTGTCTAGCATTGTCTGGGCCCTCTCTCCGTTTTTCAGTTGTGTCCTCAGTATCTTCGGCATGTTTAATTATTTTAATACTGGCTACCTTCTTTCTTGGAAATTGTAATTTTTTACTTTAATGAGCAGGTTCCTTGTCTTTGGACTTGACGTGCTCTTCCTTGTGTTCTGACCGTCCTCTTCTTTCCGATTTCCAAAAGAAAGTCTGAAAAGATCAAGAGGGACGTGTATCAATATCTTGATATCTGTCAGGTTGTCTTAATTTATCCCTATCTCTAAGGTTGTATCTTTTCTCAGAGGGCTCCCTCTGGGGAGACTTGTATCCTTGGTCCGGAGATCTTTCTCTCCATTTAGGAGACCTTCCTCTGGACTGGAATCGTTTTTATTTGGGAGTGGATTGTTTATTACCATCCCAATTCTTTTTTGGAGTGTTTAAATTATTTTTAATAAATGTTTTTTCAGGATTTTCAGTTAGTTGGGGTTTTACTGGTTTCCCACCCAAACTATCTCTTCCCGGTTCTTCATAGGATTTTTCTATGATTCTGGCAAGTCCAAAAGGTTGTTCTGCTATATCTGTTTCTTGCAATTTCTGGTGGATCGCCAAAGATGCTGCTTCTCCTTTCATGTTGGCTAATAATATAGCCGAGACCTGCTTGAAGTCTTTCAGTAATTCATACCCAGAGTTAAAGCAGGTTCTGGACCGTATTCATTTTGAATCTGTCTTAGCACATCCGGTATAACCGCCATGGACGGAACACCATGTTTTTTTGTGTAGATGGAAGCAAAGACCGTGCCCCAAGTGTCACAGTCCTCCACATGTGGTGCTATCCCCATTGGAAGACAGATAGTCAGAATTCTGTGTTTCTCAGTAGGTGTAGTATCAGGAAATACTGCCTCTATTTGAGTGATTTTTTGTGCTAACCAGAATGGAATTTGTTCCCGTTTTGCAGGTGTTTTACCAAGACATGATTATATGTTCTGTGGTGTAATTTTGTTTGTGTTCCCCTGATGAGGGGTCAGCTGTGGAATGTTAATTGCTGGTTGGACTGTTGAAGTCCGCATTACATATTGGACCAATTGTCTATGTGTTTTAATTAGTATTTTTAGCTGGGCTAAAAGTTCCTGGTCTGACATTTTATCAATGTCTGGGTGAGGTGTGTAGCTGGCTAGAACCGGCCACGTAGCTCCTGGTCTACCTAGTGGACCGAGCCTGGTGATGTGATTTTTATGTTTTAGGGCGCCTTTAAACCAGAGCAGGTGTTCTTGGTAATTTATTGGGATTTCAACCTCCTCGAAAGGAGTGTATTCATCCGGAGGTTCCTCTATTTTGTAATAGTGGAAGTCGTGTGTCACAGCATTTGCTGCTGGAAAGTGTATCCATGAATAGAATACCTCTGTCTGCCGATATTCATGGTCCTCTATCACGAATATGACTGTACCACCTCGTGATGTCAGTCCATTTTCTATAAGTTTAGTAGTTATAGTTCTTCTTATATTGCCGGAATGTAAATAGCATTCGGGTCATTCTGTTGGATATTCTTGTCATCCAACAACTTTTGAGACGCTGTAGCATCTCTTTCTTCGTCTCTGTAAGGCATTTTACTGACAGAAAGTTTTCTGTTTGCAGATCAAGTTTCAAGGGAAACAAAGATTAGGTGCACAATATTTTGGAACACTGTATCCTTCAACGTTGACTAAACCAAAAACTATACTCAGGAATCTCTTCCTACTAAGTTCCGGCGGATTTTAACCTTTTACCCACTCCAGACATCTTTTGGAGTATTTACGGGAAAAAGGGTTCTGTGTGAAAAAGCACGACTGAGTTACTCTAGTGTCTTGCGTTAGATTATCGCCTTACCAAACGTTGGGCGCCATGTAGTGTAGTTCCTATATTCCCAATAAGCTCTGCGCATTGGAATAATATAAACAGCAGTTTAGACGTAGGACTGAGGTCATCTAGGTCTCTACTGACTATATTAGACTTAATTAGTTTTGCCAGCTAGCTCAGAGGTCACTAGAAACTTTCTCGAATAAACAAGGAGGAGTTTGACTTTCCTGGGTAGACAAGAAGGGATTAGCTTCTGACAACCATAAACATGACAACTTTGCTCCCTCAGAATAAGAGTGTATCTCTAGAGTTGTGTGAAAACAATAGACAGCTATTTCACTCAGTCAATCGTGCATACTTAGTTTTACCAGAGTGCAGAGAATAGAGAGACGGGCGTTTTCAATAAAAGGTGTTATTTATTGAGCAGTCTTCTTTCTCATGCAAGAGAAATGAATTGCCACAATTGCAATACTTAACATGAAGTAAAGTGCGTACAGTAAAAGGAGTATTATGAAATAATACTGTAAAAGCATTGATATGGTTTCTTAGCCATATGATACTTTAAAATGGATAAAATCTATACATACATATATACATTGACTAACGTACTCAACTGGTGCTTCTAAATACGCCTACCCCGGTGTACCTGACCTAAGCCTAATACGTGGGAAGGAGTAAGTAAGTAGCAGTTTAAGTTAAGTTGGTTTTGCCAAGAATCTGAATCAAGAATTCTCTTTAAGGGTTTAGTCAGCTCCGTACCTGGGTAATAGAAAGCAGGAGGTCTGGTATCTCTTTCTCAGGACTCGATATCCCAGCAACCCGCAAGGGCAGCTGAGAACACCGGAGCTGGATTTCTCGGCAGGAGAAAAGACAGCGTCTCTCTCAGTGCGTCAAAAGGGAGGGGCGGCGTCCGTGGGCTCTCGCATCAGCTGGGCTCTCGGGCAAGTAGATAGCCGCTCTGCTCTAATCCACCTTGTGTTTGCTTAAGGCAACGTTGGTATATTTATACCTGAAAGGTGCCGGGTTTGACGTAAGGTTGGACATAAGACGTCAATAAAGATGTCACTAAGAACTGGCCGTTCTTACAGTGCTCACAGGAGTTCTAGGACAAATCAAAACAAAAGCCATGGGGAATTCCCAGGTTGCTGGAGGTTTTGTTTGTTTAGAGCACTCGTTGTACCCTCTAGGAGCCTGGGGAAGTAGCCTTGCTTAATGTGGACTGCATGGGCTACGACTAAATATGGATATGATTCCTATGCCTTTATAAGGATATTATTTATTATAACCACATAAGGGCATAATTCAGGAATATCGAATTGGGGTCCTAGATAGAAATACAACAGTATAAGGTCATATGAACTGTGATATGTTATCTGTCAGTGAAAATAGCTCTTAGATCTATGTTAGCTCTCCCCCAGACCACTCCACGTATGCCAATGTACTTAGGCTTGGGCCATAACTCAATTTCTTAAAAGATACACAATCGCCCAATTCTATAGACATCGCCTTTGAAAAACAGATGTGTTGCCCTCTTATGGAGATGACCTAAGATCCCTTCACTGTTTTATCAAAAACTCAAAGGTTCTTTGGTTGAACTATATTAAATCTATGCTGATTACTTTATTTATTTATTTATTTATTTTTTACATTTGTATGGCGCACAGCTACCCAAGAAGGGTTTCCCGGCTTTAGATATAGGAAGATTCTGGAAACATCCTCAAGAGATGGCTATGATTTCTAGGTCATCAATTAACGAAAATAATTGGATCTTTGTTATGGAGGGATGTTGCCTGAATTATAACAGTGGAGGTACTGTGGACAATATTCTTGAGCTCAAAATGATACAGCCTTTTGAATACTATATGAATTGCCTCTTACCTCCCCTCACTAAAAAGTGGAATCTTCAATTTAGATATAGAACTTTGAACACCAAGAGTGTCTGTAAAAATTGGAGACGTCAAGCTGAATCTTCTGATACCGCCTAACTAAAAAAAGAATAGGTCCACTATGCAGGAGCATTGCCTGCACACAGTATAGTGAGGCATTACGAATTATCACATCTGACAATCTGACATTAGCACTTTAGTTGTATATTGCATATCCAAATATCTGCTGTCTGTTTGGCTGATTAAAGCACATTTTTTAATGGAAAAGTAGCACTGATGAATTAGTGGTTTACATTTCTTGATATGATATTTTTAACTCACAGTGTCGTTGGTACCAGTCTTAAGTTTTAAAAAAGACATATGTTCATGCACAGCACATTTTTTCACCCCCCCCCCCCAAAAAAAAGAGGTTGCTATATTTTACGAGTTCCCTCCAGGGGAATCCACATACCTTGGGTACTTTTAAAACCCTCACCATGAGGAATAACAAGATGGGAAGGTGTAAGTGCAAAGTGAGCCAAACATACAAATAGGCTGAGCACTGGGGAAGTGGGAGGCTCAGGACATAAGGGGCTACATTAAAAATAGTTCCTGCTGTTTGAAGCAAATGAATTAAGCACATTTAAAAGTTTCTTCCTGTTTAATTGCTCCTGGAAATGGCAAGCACTCCGACCACTACGTACCTGGATGTGCCCCGAAATAGAAATTGACAGCATACATATTCTCTATAGGGTTATATGTAAATTCAGGGTTCCAAACCACCCAGTTAAATTAACATCCAGTGCAGGGCATTTTCTGGTTTCACAGAACCATCGATTCTGGCGGCAAACCACTAACAGCATGCACAACTAATTATTGCAGAGGACTCCTTTCTTAAATACACTTGAAGCTTAATTATGGAGGGAGATTTGTTATATTCATGAAGGACAATTTAAGTGTTTTGTTTACAAGCAATTGTATTTCCTCCACAAGCTAAACAAGCTCTTTTTCCTATTCCATCAACACCTGAAACATGAATTTATTAGCACTTTAAGGAAATCATATAACTATTTCATGGGTTAGGAAATCCCTAGACAACAAAATTCACTTATCTCAGACAAAATATTCTTTCATTAGCATCAAAAATATCTAACGAATTATATAACTTGCTGTGTTAATTAATCTTTAGCTTTCATAATTCGAACATAAACTTATGGTTAAAGCTACATTTACTGACACGCTTTATAACTTCCGAAGAACTCTCTTAAAAATGCAGCTATCCTAACTAGTTTGAGTAGGAAAGCCTGATTGTATTAATAGCACAGAGGCAAATGTTATGCAATTTTTTTTCCTGTTTAATCTATTTTAGCAACCAGGGGGCATATTATCAAGATCAGGCGATACAATTATCGCCGCTTTATTGGCAGGAAACTGCCCCTAAAGCGTCGATAATGGGCTTGATAGTATGCCCTTGTGAATTCCCATAGCAGCCCAGGTTAACACCAGAACCCGGGCTGCTATGGGAATTCACAAGGACATATTATCAAGCCCATTATCTCCGCTTTAGCAACAGTTTCCTGCCAATAAAGCGGCAATAATGGTATCGCCTGTTCTTGATAATATGCCCCCAAGTTCGAAGTAAGGTTCATAAATGATAATGCCATTTTACTGGACATATAGAATGGCTTCTATTGGTCCCTAAATAGTGGTCCTATATTACGTGGAATTCTGTAATCTCTGCATGAATGCATGTTTCTATTGGTAACTAGAGATGCACTCAATCGCCTGATGTGAAGAGAAGACGTAAGAACTCAACTATTATAAGTTATTGCAGTCAAGTTCTGATGTCACATTGCCTGCTGCCAATAGTCAAAATTAAAGTCATGTCAGGTGATGAATCGTAATCGAAGCAGCTTTCAAAGCAACACATTGCTTTTCTTTCTTCTGCTCTATTTTAATAACTTACAATGACAAGTAGAGAGGAGAAAGAAAATATACTTATTTTTTGCACTCCTTAGAGAGAGAAAAGCTAGAATCTTTCTGCAAGTGTCTACTCATTCCAAGCTACTGCAGTTTTTCTTTATTTTTTCTAAACTTACTTTTATTGAAATGTTTCTAATATCTGTTTGCAACAAATGTTTATTGTGTTTCACTTTGTACCAGAGGTTTTATTTTTATTCGTCATGTTTGCAAACATGCTCACTCTTTCAAATGAAAGAGCGAAGCAGCAAGGTTTTACATGGTTTGTAGCAAAGGCTATAATGTGGCCCTTTATTATATGAGGTAAAGTACCCCCTGGTGTATATGATAAGGATATTGCATGTGAAATCTGAGGTATATAACCTTATAAAGGAACTCAGCCTTTGGCCCCATTTCTATACATGGTGATGGAACACCTTGGTAACTTTCAATATGCTTATAATATACAGCACAGGGTACTTTGGGCCAGATGTAGGTAATCCGTTTTTACTGATTCTAAAATACCGAATTTTACTGAATCGGTATTTTAGAATCGGTAAATGGTATGTAGATAAAAAATCGGTAAAAAATACCGATTCGGAAAAATTCGGTATCGGTCAATCGGAAAATACCGAATTGATATTTACCGAGTCTGTATTTACCGAATCAGAATTCCCCATGCATTCTTATCGGCCAAAAGGCCCATAGGAATGCATAGTGAATACCGATTCGGTAAATACCGAATCGGTAAATACAGAATCGGAAAACAAACAAAAGTGAAACTCATTGTAGGCAGCCAATCAGGTGCTACCACCCTCCCCCACACTCCCAGGAAGTGGCTATACAGGCAGCTGCACCTAATTAGAAGCTACTGGAAAGGCAGTTGGAGCAGGGCTGAGTCACTGAGGAGCAGAACGGGTTTGGTGCACTTTTAAAAGTTGAAAATGGCAAGCAGCAAGGAAAAAGAGCAGCATGAGAGGAGGAGGAAACTCAAATTCAGCAGCATGGAGTTGCAGGTCCTTGTGGAGGAAGTTGTGAAGGTGCACCACAAACTGTTTGGCAGGCAGTCCCTCACTGTGGCAGAATCTGCCAAAAGAAAAATCTGGCTGGACATTTTGGAGAAAGTTAATGCAGTTGGGATGACCACCAGAGACACAGAGGACCTTAAAAAATGATTTTATGACCTCAGGAGCCAAACAAAAAAGAAAATGGCAGAACCTCACAAGCAGGCATCAAAAACTGGCGGAGGCAAGAACCCAACACCCCCCCTCACTGACCTGGAGGAGATGGTGGCTTCTACCATTGAAACTGAAAGCGTCTGCGGACTGGGAGAAGTGAACAGCTCAGCCAGGACTGCAAGCAAAAAAGGTAAGACACATGCACAGCATTCCCCCCAAACCATCATCCTTATCTGTGCCCTTAGTGGGCTAGTGAACCCCAGTCCAGTACTGCTAGCACTATACAGGGCCA
This sequence comes from Lissotriton helveticus, assembly GCF_964261635.1. Taxonomy (NCBI): domain Eukaryota; kingdom Metazoa; phylum Chordata; class Amphibia; order Caudata; family Salamandridae; genus Lissotriton; species Lissotriton helveticus. The sequence continues at coordinate 504,356,100 of NC_136069.1, read as the reverse complement.
ATGCATGAGGCAATATTTATTCAGTGAATGTAAGAACATGTCACACAGCACACCAACAAACCAGTTAAGGAAATGACTGCATAGAGAACATTGCAAATGTGACATATATTTAATTGTAGTGACTGTCACACAGTAGCGCCTAGCTTATGTATGCTCATATGTCCACAGGTGAATCGGCTCGCAGGCATTCGCAGGAGACTGAAGTCACACCACCTGAGAGGGAGGACAGTCAGGAGGCAGGTCCCACTACCTACAACGTACCACAGGACACATGTGCATCAAGTAGCCATCCTCCTGCACAAGACTCAGAAATGCCTCAAGAGTTCCTTGCGTCCCCTGGCAGATCTCAATCCCCTCTCTTACTGTCATCCCCAGAAATGCCAGCATCACAGCTCAATCCCACACCTGCATCACAACCCAGCAGGAGGCATGTAGTGGCACCACTCCTTGAAATGGAGTCAGCAGCTGCTGACACTGAGGGTGACGACACACACAACTTGCCTGCAGATGTCAGCTCTGGTACTACGCACTCCAGTGCAGGGGTGTCCCATAGTGGTGCAAGACGCCGCAGAGTACAAGAAAGGCCAGCAGATGCACCAGTTGAGGGTCCAAGTGTGTTCCGTGGTCTGGAGGGGAGCATGGTGAGGATACAGAGGATGCAGGGAAGATCCATCCAGGCATGCCAGCGACAAATGAGGGCCCTGAACAGTAACACTGGAGAAATTGGAAAGGGCATTAGTGAGCTGGTACTAGTCAACAAAGAGATGGCAGCAGGGATGCGCGGTATTCACACCTCGGTGCAGCTGCTATGCACCAAACTAGACACTGATTTTGAGGCAAGGCGCAAGGAAAGGCAGCGTGCACATGGCCAAAGCAAAGTCATCAACCGCCTGGCCACTGCCACATCCCTGTTATGCAGGAGGAGCAGTAACATGCAGGAGGCTATGACCCAAAACACCAATGAGGTCACTAGGAGCATGGGCAGGATGACCCGTGCTCTTGAGGCGCTGTTGAATGCCCAAACTGCACATACAGCTGCTCTGGATGTGCCTGTAAGTGAGGAAAGCACAAGCAGGAGCAGCATGGGGAGCACCCTTGTCCCTGAAACAAGGAGGAGAGCGCCACGCTGAGGCCACAGGCCAGCAAGAGAGTGAACAGGGTCAGCAACCTACAAGTGCTACTGGGAAGCGTGGAAGGAAATACTTTTACAGTTCATGATGAGATGAACCAGGACTAACATCATTGCAGTTAAATACTTTCTGTTGCACATTTGTGCTTTCATAACCTACCTCATTACTGACATCATTGCAGTTAAATACTTTCTGTTGCACATTTGTGCTTTGATAACCTACCTCATAACAAAATTAAACTAATTTTGGTGCTAACTCCACCTGTCTGTGTCTCATCACTTACTTAAAAGTAGTTGCGTGTGATCTCATCACGTCTGTGTCTGCCATCAGTTGGTGTTGCAACTCCAGATGCGTGTGGTTCAGGCACTGCTTCCTCATCATCATGGTCTTCATATTCTGAGAGTTCCACTGCTGTGCCCTTCTTGACCGCAAGGTTGTGCAGCATTGCACAGGCTGCAATAATCTTGCAGCAGGTTACAGGTGTGTACTGGCGGGCACCTCCACTCTTGTGGAGGCAGCGAAACCTGCTCTTCCACATGCCAAAAGGTGCGCTCCACAATGTTTTGGGTTGTTCTGTGTGCCCTGTTGTATCTCCTCTGACTTGGTGTAGTAGGGTTGAGGTAGGGAGTGAGGGTGAAGGACCGGAGGGCATATGCACTGTCCCCTAATTGTAAGAAGAAAATACATTTCTCACATGCACACACACACATCCACCTGCAATACGTATCAAGGGAGTTTCACAGAGTGTGTTACCTAGCAAGTATCCTTCGCCAAATTCCCCCGTTGTCAGGCGTGCGTAGATCCCACTGTTTTGGAAGATGTAGGAGTCGTGGGTACTCCTGGGGTACTTAGCTACTAGGTCAGTGATCATGTACTTAGAATCACAGATCACCTGTACATGGACTTCCTGTTCTGATAAATGTACTCTGTGGCAGCAGGTGGGCATATTGGTATGTGGGTACCATCAATACAGCCAATTATGTGTGGGAAATGCGCCATCTGATAAAAGTCTGTCTTAGTCCTTAGCAGTTCGGCATGCGTTGCAGGGAAGCTGATATAGTGGTGCATTCTCTACAGCATGGCATCAAGGAATCTTTGGAAAAAACGTGACAGACAGCTCTGGGACACCCCACCTTCCGCAGCAACCACACTCTGGTAACTCCCAGATGCAAGCAGGTGTAGGCTGCACAGCACCTGCACATGGGGTGGGATGGCGTGTGCCCTTGGGGTTGGATGGTCCAACAGTGGGTGGAGGTCCCTGATAAGGTCCAGGACAGTTTGGGGAGCTAATCTGTACCTTTGCAGGATCTCTGGCTCAGTTAACTGGAAAAGAGTGATCCTCTGCCTGTACACCTGCTCCTCCCTTCTCCAGACCCTCTCTCCTTCTGCTTGTAGATGTAGCCACCTCGCAATGACATAGAATGCCGCCATTGTTGAGAAAATGTTGCATTTTGGGGCCTTTTTTATACCCTGCACCTGTTTACCACCTGATTTGAATCCATGGTAAATATCGACTCTTAAATACCGATTTTCAAGCAAATTCGGTATTTCTGAGGTTACCTTCATCTCAAAACTCATTTTTACCATTTCTTATTTACCGATTCGGTAAATTTACCGATTCGGTAAAGTTTCCGACTCGGTATATTTACCGATTCGGTATATTTACCGATTCGGAAACTTTACCAATTCGGAAACTTTACCGATTCTTGATTTTTCCCGATTCGGTATTTTTTCCGATTCGGTAAGGTTTCCGATTCGGTAAATTTACTGATTCGGTAAATTTACCGATTCGGATGTTTTTGTGTCCCCTACATCCCAAATGCCCAATACCGGTCGGTAACGGCCGAAAATCGGTAAAATCGGCCGTTACCGACCAGAATTGGGCTACCTACATCTGGCCCTTTATCCCTTATATTAGGAGCACTGCCTATTTTCTTGATATCAAAACTTAACGTCCAGTAATAAGGCCTAAGTATAGAGAAATCCAAAGAGAAAAAGGGCAACTTCCTATTTTGCATAGTCTATTATTTCTCTACATTCCTCCTCCTGGTAAATAGGGAACATCTCCTCCGTACAATACTCAATACTCAAACCAAACCTCCAAATGGTGTTGGCAGAGACGATACTGGAACTATCAAGAAAGAGTCATATCAAGAACAAAAAATCTGAGTATTTCCGCTCCGCACTGGATAGCGCAAAAAACAGACCGAAGGAGCTCTTCAATATCATTATACAACAAACCTCCAAACCTGATACGTCTCTGGGGCAGGCTTCCAAAGAACGGTGTGACAACTTCGCCAACTTATTCAATGATAAGATCTCCAAGATCGAGCGCTCTCTTGATATCAACTCAACCTCCGTCCCCCATAGCAGCCCAGTTAGGGCGCTTGGTAGCGCTCCCTTTCCCACCACTAAAACCTGGTCACTCTTCCAGCCTATTCAAGAAGAAGAGATAGTCAAACTTATCTCCACCTCTAAACCTTCTTCTCACGCCCTAGACCCTCTTCCTGCTCAACTCACCAAAAAACTGAAACTCTCCCTAGCCCCACTCTGGTGCAGGATGATAAACAGCTCACTAGAAACTGGTACCGTTCCAGATTGTCTACAAGTGGGACAAGTCACCCCACTGCTGAAAAAACCTGGCCTGGACATAAATGACTTAAACAACTTCAGACCCGTCTCTAACGTTCCTCTTCTTTCCAAAACCCTAGAAAGATGTGTTGTCCAACAATTAACTCAACATTTCGACAATACCAACCTCCTCGATTCCCATCAGTCAGGATTCAGGAAAGGGTGCAGTACAGAAACCGCAATCCTCAACATAATTGATGATATCCACAAATCACTTGACTCAGATCAATGCTGCCTCCTCATTCTCCTAGACCTTTCGGCAGCATTCAAAACAGTAGATCACAAACTTCTCCTCAAGGCTCTTGAAGAAAGGGCCGGGCTAGACGAGGTGGTCCTCAAATGGTTCTCCTCATTCCTGCACAACCGCTCCCAGAGAATCAAAATCAAAAGCTTTGAATCCGACCTTCATCCAATCAAGAGGGGAGTCCCCCAATGTTCAGTGCTCTCCCCTCAGCTCTTCAACATCTACATGGAACCCCTCACCACCCTACTCAGAAAAGCTAACATCCCCTTCCACCTATATGCGGATGATACTCAAATGTACCCGGAAATTTCCTCTGCTAAAGACATCCAAATACTCAATGAAACACTAAGGGAAGTGCAACTTTGGCTGTCAAGCAACCACTTAAAACTGAATCCGGATAAAACCGAACTACTCATCTCAAACAAAGAAGAGAACACACAAGTGGTCAAGTGGTTAAAAGCTATTGATGCGCTTAATGGGAACCTCTTCTTGGCCGACTCTGTTAAATCACTATGCATCACTCTAGACTCCAAACTGGACATGACCAAACATATTAGGATTGCGGCAAAGAGCGCCTTCCTCAACCTGAAGCTACTAAACAAAATAAAACCTTTCATTCCACCCAAAGATCTCAAACAAGCCACACAAGCACTGGTGCTGTCAAGACTGGACTATGGAAACGCAGTCCTCTCGGGAATTGCTAAAACTCATCTTGCTCCTCTGAAAACTACTCTCAATGCGGCTGCCAGAATTGTCACTGGAATAAAGAAATGTTATCACATCCCTCCTGCACTCAATGAACTCAATTGGCTACAAATAGGAATGCAGGCGAACTTCAGAACAGCTTGCCTCACCCACAAAGCCCTGCATACAGGCAAGCCCGAATACCTGGTGGCCAAACTCAAAACAGCAGGTCAGAACAGGAACGTCAGAAGTTCCAACACCTTACTTCTTATCCCTCTAAAATCACGAAAACAAAAAACCGCAACCAGGTCCTTCGCCGGAAATGCGCCCAAAATATGGAACTCTATCCCCCCCACATCAGAACTATGCCCTCCTTCACTAAATTCAAAAGTCAGCTTAAAATCCTTTTTCTAGATCTATCTATAATGATCAGATAGAAGCATGTGGAGTGCTGAAAGTGACACTGAGCCTCTCTCGGATGAGGGTTAACAAGGCCCTGAAAAGGAACTCTGCATCAATGCCTTTACTATTGCTCCTATCCGGAATGTATCGCTTTATTGTACTATGTTTTTGTCTCTTTTGCTCTGCTCTGTAACTGTTGTGAAGCGCTCCGATACCCTCCGGTTATGCTAGCGCAATATAAAACTTCTTAAATAAAATAAAATAAAATAATTACACTTCCATGCATGGGTGGGCTATCAAGTAAGAGCTGGAATACTCTTTTCTTCCATGACTTTAATAAAATCAGAAATTTTCTTCATTAATCCCTTTTTCAAGTTTGTATTTTATTAGAAGACAGGCAACTCTATAATCTGTGTGTAAAGCCTGTTAATCACCAACAAATATCCATGCTCTATAGGTTTACAATATAATGCTCTAAATGTAAATTTCCTGGACCAACCAGCAGGCCTGAGATTGTCTTCCAGCCTGGCTTCTGCCCAAAAAGACTTAGGAGCCATTGTATCTCTCAATGAATGGCTCCATAAAATCTACCACACCCCACGCCATTGAATGGCTCCAATAGCGCAAACTCAACCACCCCACCCAAAAACATAACGCATTTATTCCACCTACTGGGGTGACAAAATAAACTGGGAAAAATGCCTTATGCAAAGAAATCAGTAATTGTGGTCAAGACATTCACAGATCCTTTGTGTAATGTATATACTGTTTAGTGAAAAGAACCACACATAGGCCTAGATGTATCAAGCCTTTTGCGATTCGTTAAGGCCGAAATTCGCAGAATTTCGGCCTTAACAAATCGCAAATGGACATTTTGCATCTTTTGGGATGTATGAGAAATTAGCAAAATAAGGAATCGCAAAAAATTGCGATTCCTTATTTTGCTTAAGCATTTAAGGAATCGCAATTTTGCGATTCCTTAAATGCCATGTATGAAACTTTTTTAAATTGCGAATTCAGGAAAGGAATCGCAAATTAACACCAATTTGAGGTTCATGTTAATTTGCGATATCCTTTCAAAAACCAAAATATGACAATTTTGAAGGTGGCATGTGACACACATACATGCCCATAGGGCATGTATGTGTGCCATATGCACACACATGTAAGTTTCAGGGGTGCAGCAGGGTGTCCATGAGACACCCCTGCACCCTTGAAATAATTCTCAAATTGCAATTAGCAAATTGCGAATTCGCAATTTGAGAATTACTTCACAATCATTCCTATGGGCCTCCTGGCCCATAAGAATGCATGGGAAATTATTCCTTATTTGCGAATTCGCACAATGCGAATTCGCAAATAAAGATTAATAAGGAATCGCTAATTAAGATTTGCAAAATGGAATCTTGATACATCTAGGCCATAATCTCTTATTGTGGAGCAATTGTGGCTTAACGACTAGGATGGCTGACTTTGAAGCTGGGGAACCAGGTTCGAGTCTGGTGGGAGGCTCAAACATTCTATGATTCTGGACTAATCACTTAATCTCCCTGTGCCAAAAGCAAATTTGTCCATCTGTAATGTAACTAGTGCTCATGTAAAGCTCTCTGATACCTTCAGGTCACGTTTGCACTACATAAAACTACAAAAAAATTAAATAACCTAGGATGTGATAGAAAGGAAGAGCATTCTACAGATGTGGAATAATTCTTCGTACAGTACATCTTGATATATTAGAATGAACACAAGATGGAAAAATGCGTTGCAGTAATATCTAATTAGCTACCATCAGATACCCTTCTAAACCAGACACAACATAAGATTACCAGTTTAGCAGATAACATGTTTGTTAGACCTGGCATCCTTGGTGTCGGTTTCCCCTGAATTTTTTCCCTTTTCCTCCTGTGTTTTTACTGTGTGTTAGACATTGTTTTTACTGGTCTAGATGCTTTTGACACTTTTCCACTGCTGTTCAGTGCCAAAGTGAAAGTGCTCCCTCTGTAAATTGTTGTTATGGATTAGAGTTTCTATAATTGCCTTATTTGGGTTACTGCTAATTCCCAGAAGAGTGCACTGTGTGTGCCCAGGGCCTGTAGCCTAATACTGGTAGTTGGCTTGCAGCACTGATTGTGCCACCCACACAAACATCCTTGCAGAAGGGTCTCAGGACTGCCATCATGTCAACCTGGCAAGTGCAACCACATTCCAGGTCATAACCTTCCCTTTTTTTTACATGTGAGTCACCCCTCAGGTAGGCCCTAGGTACCCATGTGGGCGGGGTGCAGTGTATGTGAAAGGTAAGACATGCCCTGATGTGCGTGACATGTCCTGATAAAGAAATATCGCCAAGTTTGTTTTTCACTATTTAAAGGCTATCTGTCCCATAGGATTGAATGGGAGTTCATTTATAACATCTTTTATATTTAAATTCCCATTGGGACTTAATAGAAAGGTAACGTTTAGTATGCTTGAACTCCGCATATAAAGATGCATCTTTTAGTAAGGATGATTTTTACATTCTGTGTTTGAAAATACCACTTTTTGACTGTAGGTATTTTCTTGCTGTGTTCCTCTGCTAGGTTAGTGTATTGACTGTCTGGCTTTGGAGGCGCTGGGGATGTGCATTCTGTTCTGACAGGGAAGTGAGGTGTGTCCTGCTTTTCAAGGGTGAGCAAGGGCTGGGCTGAATAGACCTGGGCTGCATTCAGAGTAGTGGGAGGAGTTTTCTTTCACAACTGAATGTGCCTTGGACAATGTTGTCTCCATGTCCTGCCAGGAAGCTGCACCAGAGAGGACAGAACTGGTTTTGGCTGGGCAAAGAACGTCTCTGCCCCCAGAGAACAAAGGAATTTGTGCTATAAAAAGTGGGGCCCAGACCCAGACTTTTAGATTACTTCTGGAATTCAAGAGAAAGCTTTGCCAAGGAGAAGAGCTGGAGAAACTGGAGTACTGACCCTTTGCTGTGTGCTGTTTGGGGCTGTCTGCAGAAGCTGAATCTGCCAAGAAGAGGATAAGGACTTTGCTGTGTGCTGTGTCTCCTGCTTGAGGAAGATCTCCAAGAGCTTGAAGTAGAGCTTGGCTCATGTTTTGAAGTCTCAGTAACATAAAGACTTCACCACCAGCTCCCCTGAACTTCCATGGGAGTTTGACCTGCCAGAGGTGCCTGTTGCTGAATTGGGCCTCTTGACGTTGTTCCTACCATTCAGAGCTGGAAAAAAATGCATCTTCAAGAAGCGTAACACATCTGCACCGTTTCTGACGCATCACCGATGAAACAGCTTGCGAAATCGCCACACGCCACATTGAGTGCACCGATCTACAAAGTCAGAGATCACCGCACCAACTCCAATGCAGGCCCTGCTGTGTGGCTGCAAGAACTAATGCATCATGGGACCATGGCTGGGGAAACTAATGCAGAGCTGTTGCAGCCACTGCATTGAGAACTGGTTCATCCCTGATCCTCATGCATAGCACTGAGGCACCAATGTCTATGAGAACACCGGGGCCGCAGATAGAAACGCATGAATCACCTCCCCATACAGTAAGAAACAGATGCATCACCTACCCTTCAGTAAGGAACCGGTGTTTCACCTCCTCTGCATGGCAGTAAGGAACCGATACATTATCTCCCCTGGAGTAAGGAACCAACACATCACCTTCCCTGTGCATAAGACACCAAAGCATCACCTTCTCTGCAGCTGTTTTTGTTTGTGACTGTGACGCATCCATGGTACTTTGTGTTGAAAGTGTTGCAACTATATTTTGCTGTGTAAATAACTGTTTCTACCATTTAAAAGTCATTACTGTATTGTGGATTTTTGTCATTTTGGTATTGTTTGGTTTAGATAAAGATTACGTATTTTTCAAAACTGGTGTGGTATCCATTTGTAGTGTTTTCACTGTATTACTGTATGTGTACACAGATGCTTTACACACTGCCTCTGAGATAAGCCTGAATACTCTGGCCAAGCTACCAAGGGGGTAAGCAGGGGTTATTTTAGAAGTTTATCGCCCTTACCCTGACTAGGAGGAAGGGTCCCTACTTGGACAAAAGTGCACACTGTTGCCAACTAGAGATCCCCATTTCTAACAATGTTCAATTAAAAAGTGTTATTATATGACCTTATTAGAGAAGAGCAACTGAAGGAGTAAATGTATGCCCCACAGACCCTAGTGATAGGAATATCTAACTTATTTAAGCAACCTGCATACCAGTGGGTGTTCAGGAACCAGTTTATTACCTACCTTTTTGTGACCTGCAGATAAGGCTCATCGATAGCCTCTAATTGTACATGGTGACTTTTGTTGGGCCCCAGAGAGGTTAGGAAGTTAAGAAAAGACATGACAAGCAATACAATAGGATCACTATTTCTTTCCAGACACTAGCCACCCAAACCTCACCAAGAATTGTGGTATGCCCTGGTTTTTCCCTAATCCCAGACTGTCTGGATGAAGCTAGAATCTACTCTTGTTAGTCCTGGGATATCCCAGGAAGCCCTAAGAGCTCCAAAGCCTCCATATTGAGGTTGTCCTCTCAATTCTGGTTGGGAACATGACATCTAGGCTCATAAACAGGTACAGGAAGGATGGAAAGAGGATAGGGATATTGTGTCTGAGCTCTCCAATTTAGTTGTAACAAAATAAACCCAGCTTTCTGCTTCCAGATTTGCATCAGGAACCTGGAAATCATCACAAAAGAAAGACATGTATAATGAATCCAACATGGCTAATCTTCTAGAATGTAATCCATTGGTAAGAACATAGATCTGGTATCCAACTGAAAAAGTGAAGAAACTGAGCTTTTAATCAGGATGGAAAAAGATCTACTCCAAAAGGTCCTCAAAACCTGATAGGATTTGTGAATGAAAGTTCAAGTGCTCGTGGTTTAATCGCTTCCTCAAAAACCAGTCCAATACTAAATTGCATGGACCTTGAAGATTTGTTGCCCTTAAGAAAATCCCCTGACTGAGAAAGAACTCCAGTTGAGACTTTACCAAATCTAACAGGGCCATCAATCCTGCTCCCACCAATCTATTTATATATATCTTCCAGTGTGTAGGTTTTCCATGCATAAGATGATAGAACAGATACCTTTTTTTCCCAAGAAGCTACAAACTGCAAGGAGCCTGCAAGAAGCTCTAAACAATTTATCTACAGTGACAATCCCCTTCTTAACCATCCTCTCCAGTCAAGTGCTGGCCATATCAAGCCCCCATTCTTATGGAATTCATCTGAATCTAATACTAGATCTGGTGTAGTAAGATAATTGACTCACCCATTCCAGTTGTCTATGTGGTTTAACCCCCCAAACATCTATTTGCTAGCGTCATGGTCCAAGGGATTGTGTCTGCATAAAACAAACCCCTTTGAAGAAGCCGTATCTTGCGCCACTCAAGGGATCAATAGTAGAGGAACCCTGGAAAAACTGATTTATTCAAAGAAATCTTACCCATCTTGCCAGGTCCCGTAGGAACACTGTCTGAAGAAGCAAACATTTCTGAACTCTTTGTTCATAGTTGCTAGCTTTGTTTCCAGGAACCATAATAATTACCTCTCTGAGTGTATTAGGATCCCTAGAAACTACATCTAGGGGGAATGAATGAGGTCGGAATTCTCAAATATACTACAACCTCTGAATCAACTCCTTGGTCAAATGAACTTGCTTTACCAACATGTCTTTCTCATCATCGAATAAGGTCACGTTGTCCAGCCATTCCACCATTTGAAGACCTAGCACCCTGTGTTTAGCTGCCAAAGTTTTAACAGTTTGATGAATCACTAAGGCACAGTTGAGACCTCAAAAGGAAGGGAAGTGATTCTGTACACCTGATCCTGCCATATGAACTAAAGAATCTTCCTAAGGGGTCGCTGTATGAGGGCTGTTAAGTAAGCAACTTTAAGGTCTCACAGAACTATTCATTCCATTGGGAGAAGATTATGGCTGAGATTAATTAAAGTCTCCATCTTAAAATGATGGTATAACAAAAATTGATTGAAACCACTCGAATTACTTATGGGGCAGAATGTGTTGTTCTTGTCCCTGACTAAAAATATGTTGCTCAGAAATGCAACTGGATCTAAAGAGCACATTATTGTGTTCTTATTTAAAAAAAAATGTAATCTCTGAAGCAATCAAGTCACATTAGTACTGGGAACATTGTATAATATTTGGTAATTAGGTTTTTTACCAGTGGAGAATAGAGCTCTATCTGAAAACCCTGTGCAGTTTCCAGCATTTAAGGAGTGTTTGATATTTTAAACAAGCTGTGAGCAAAGAGCGCTATTCTGTCTTCTCAGTCACTATGTAACTGAGAGATCAACTTAGCTTGAAGAGGAGCATTTCTCCGTTGTGCTGCACCAGAGGTCACACAACTTCCTTTTCTTCTCTGACGAATAAACATTTGCCCCTAACACTGGATTGATTTGTAATATTGGAGTCTCTTATCAAATGGGAAGCAGCTGGCAAATCTGTATCTGTATCTGCAGACCCAGGAGAAAACCAGTGCCTAAATTGAGCTTGCGGTTTCCGGTGCTCGACACTCACACTTAATTGTCAACACCGGCTCCAGTGACAGTCCTCTACAAGGTAGTGCTGTCTATCCAATGTTGAGATGAGCATTACAATAGTGTTTAATAAGTCATTAGTCATTAAAAATAGAATAATATCTGCTGCTCATGCCATTATTATATCTCGGGGTGGCGTGGAATAGTCTGACTGCCACACTTGAAGGAGTGTGATGACTGGTAGTTGTATTTGTATTATAATTGGCAGTGCTGGCAGGGGCAATAGGTTTTGTGGGTTGCAGTGGCCTCCTGTTATTTACTTTGTTTTTTACAAATTGAGCACTGGAGAAAACAGGGCTGCTGAAGACTCGTGGCAGGGAGTAATTAGCCTTATCTACAAAACAAAGGGGTATATTATCAAGGGGCTTTATCTCCGCTTTTTTGGCTTTAAAAGCCAAGAAAGCGGAGATAAAATTATCTCCCTATTACCAAGCTGTCGCTAACACCAGTTAGCGACAGCTAGTAGGAGATAGCGACCATCTTGGGCCCCGCTTTGCATGTCAGTGATATTTATCACTAATGACATGCAAAGTGGGCGTGCCAAGATGTTAGCGACTGAAAACAGTCGCTAACATCGCTATCTCCTATTACCAACTTTTGGAGATATTCGCACTAAGCGCGAATATCTCCAAAAGCTAACACCTGCCCTGAGCAGTTCTTAGCCATGTTATCCAATGGGAGGTGGATAACATGGCTAAGAGCATTTGCTCGATAATGCATGAATATCGCTGACTTTTCAGCGATATTCATGCATTGCGGCCGTTTTTTATCGCATTTGCGATAAACCTTGCTAATAGCAAGGTTTATCTGCGATAAAAATCACCGATTTGCGGCGATAATTTTTGTCTCTAAACAAGTTAGAGACAAAAATTATCTCTATTGGTTGGTAATATGCCCCAAAATTCCTTAACATATTTGTCTATTTCGTTTAGAAACTTATCCTCAAATAAAAGTCCTTTGAGCTTCTTGTCCAACATCTGATCCTGACAACTCTGCAAGCTTTGCATCAATCCTTAGCAGTAACCCTTTTCCCTTTCCAGCGATAATACAGAGTTGGCATTACCTCCAGGTCTGGAAGGAAGATATACAAAATTGTCACACTTCTATATCTCAAAATACTAAATCAAATATTTTAATTCAGTTTACTGTTCTTTGTAGTCTCAACTACATTTTGCTTCAAGTATCAAATCGTTTGCTGACACTGTTTATAATATATTTATTTGTTGACATTTACACCTAGTCGAAAGATTATTTCATATCCATCCATGTAAATGTCTTGTCAGCCTATACATGTATAGTTACCAGTAGTGGCTGCTACCGGACAGGGGTGGTGGGGAGGCTGGAGGGTAGGAGAGGCTCGTGGATGGAGTTCCGTGGGGCGGTGAGGTGGGGCCGGGGAGGGGTAGAGTGGGGGGTAGTAAACACTGGAATATGGATGAACAGAGTTAAGTATACATTTAAATAAATAAAACGAATTTGGTTGCAAGCGCTGCATCGCAAAATGCGATGCATCGCAAAATGCGATGTAGTGCGCAAAGAAATTTGTTTCATTTAAATGTTTACTTACATCCGTTCATCCATATTCCGGTGTTTACTACCCCCTACACTGCCACTCCCCCGCCTCACCTCAGCTTCCCACGGAACTCCCTCCACAGGCCGATACTGGTGGAGGGGACAGGGGGTAATTAACCCCCCCAAAAAACTTACCTTCAAACGGCCGGCCAGCTCGCCACCACCTCCCCTGCACGCTCTTTCTTCTTCATTTCTGCAGTGCGCCGGCAGCAGGAAGCACACAATGCAATGCAGCGTAGTGATTGGTCTGAACGCCGTGGATCGGAGCTCAGTCTGGAACAGGGTGCCTGTGCATGTTTCTGACTGGGCTGCGTAATGAAGCCTGGTAGGAAAAGGCAAAGTGCACATGAACTGGTTGGTTGGCCGAAGAGGGATGCCAAAACAGTTCATGCACACTTCGGAAGTGCAAACCACTCCTCCCCTGCCCTGCCAGCCCCGCTCCGCACCACACAGTACACAGGCCACTGACTGCATGCAATAAGATAAATAAAATGAGAATAACATTTTCCTTTTTGTGTAGTGGGGCAATGCACCTCCGCTTGATCAGAGGAGCCACCACGGACAGTTACTCTATCGGAAAATTTTATGAACTGGTAATCTCAGTTAACTAGAACTCTAGTGCTCCGCTTTCTTTTCAGAGCAGGACCAATACAGCATGGGCTGCTTTGAAAGGAAAGAGCAAGTCCGATTAAACAGCATGAACGGGCTATACATAATGTTCAGCAGAAAATAGACGCCGACCTACATCAAAACCTAAGGGTCCAAACAGACCCCGCAGCTCCCGTGGCAGGGGGTAGGGGTTGGGACTGCAGTGGGCCCCCTAAGGCACTGTGCATGGGTGGCAGTTGGGAGCTCATGACTTAGGCCGGAGCATGGGGGCCCACATTATGCACTTTGCAGGGGGGGTCCTTGAGTTTTGTTACACCTGGTACTCAGCAACCCACCCAAAACAATTCCAGCAACCCTAAACATACAGATGGATATTCTCAAGAACGTGTGATAATTATCGCAAATTTAGCTTATCGCAACTATTCATATCCCAGCATAATGCTGTGTAAATGTTGTATTCTCAACACGGTGGTACCATGTGATAGTCTCACAATAAAACGTCAAATGACTGCGTTAAAATTAAAGTGAGCCTAAAAAATGCGAAACATGAAACCGAAAAAAGCAGCGATGTCCCAAACCACGATACAAAAGACAGTGATAACCAGCGACAGGCCTGCAATTCCCAAGCATCATGTGGGGAAAATGCACCATAATAGCAAGAAAAAAACTGTGAGATGACAATGTACAAGTACAAGCTCACATCCATGATGTAGTCAAATGTCCACTGTCCTGCATCAAATAGGCATCTCCTCAGAAACAGTCACAATGTACATTGTCATGCAGTCTGTATGTAAACTTTGCCAATTTGTAAACATACATGGAACACACTGTGAAACTGCATCACCCTTTACATTGCAGAGGGACAATCAGCACCTCCTGCAGAGCAGACCCCATATTATGTCAGTGATGATGGAGATGACCCCCAGGGCAATGACTACGATGAACTCCGACGGTTCATGGACAACCTCCGCACCCCACCTCCAGTAGCAGGGTAGCCCAGCACCATCGAGGTGAGCCCACCCCTTGCACAGACCACACAGCAGGAAGCACCCACCACCACAACTACCTTCCAGCACCTCACCGAAGAACACATGGGGTTCCAACGCCGTGTGTTAGACCGGCAGAAGGAGCTGGCTGAACAGGTGCGGTTGTGGTTCGACCTCATGGCTGCCAAACTAGATGCCATATGTGGGTGTCCAAGTCCCATCAGGGACCAGTTACACTCCCTAACGGACACCCACAGTCCACCCCATGCCCTCCAACAATCCATGGCTGGCGTCATTGAAATCATGACTCAGAGACAACAACAACTGTCTAGTCAGAATGGCCACAGCAATGCCATCCATGATTTGGGAAACATAAAGAGGGTCATGAAGAACATGGAGCGGCTGTAGGTGCAAAGAATGGCTAGCACAGCAGCAGACGAGAAAGCTGTAGATGGGATCTTCCATGCCCTGCAGATCCTCATCATGGGAATGATGCCACAGGACATTGCGCAGATGAATGCTGCTGCAACTTCTACATCCACATCTCCGGCACCTGATGTGTCAGTGTCACACAGTGCTGCAGACCAAACACCACCACCCACATGTGAGGCACATGAAACGTCAGAGGAGGAAGATGAGGATGAATCGGCCTAAGTGGTAAGAAGGAAGCAGTAGCACTTATATCCACCATATGGCTTCTTTCTGCTAGGTTATGCCCTCTACTTCATGCCCTGGATTAAAACCTTTCACTGTCCTCCAACACACTCTGCAACACTAACCTTGGACCTCAACATGGACTGCCATATTTTGTTTGCTTAACAATGACCCAGCAAACAGCCTGCGGACTGGACTCTTCCCCTTCCGAGTAATTTGTCAATCCCAAAGGACTAAGGCTGGCCCTCCATGGGGCAATGTTGTAAAGTGTTTTCTGCATGGCACAGTACTAAGACAGCTTCAACACTCCACTGAACGTGAATAATACATACTAATACACACAGACGTGTCATGTCTATGATTAATCAAGTATGAAATTATGGAAGAATGTAGGGGCAGTGATTCCCCCTTACGCCCATGTTGCTCATGTTGTGGGACTTGAGTCACAGGCTGCATCCCTGCATCATGGTGGTACATATTTTACCCCAAAAAGAAGCCCTGTTGTCACTTGTAGGTCACAAATGACAGCCTATATGTAATGATTTGGGATACATGTGAAACGCTGATGAGTGGGATTCCATACTATCTGTGACACACATAAATTGCAATTCGAATACGTGACACCCTAAACAGCCTCTCTGTACAGAGCTGACGCACCCAACATCTATTTTCAAATTAAAAGATTGTTACGACTACATGTTGCACTTACACTTGTCAGAGTGATGTGCTTGTACAGAGGAGCGACATGCACTCAGGGAATGTGTGGTGTAATGAATTTATTTGCACATGATGCTGTGTCTGTGGTAATTTTGTACTGCCCCATGGATGCTATGGACTGTCACAATGTGACATGCTCATGTGAAGAAATTGTCAATGATGGTGTTCCTATGGGCTATTCCTGCTGCGCCTGCAGTGGGGTGTGGTCCACCTGCCTTATCTTCCTCATCATTGTCCGGTGCATCTGGCACTTGTATCCATGGGGCATTAGTGCATGCACATATGTTGTGCAACACACAACATGCAACGATCATCTTCTACATGATGTCTGGCTGTACAGGAGCCTTCCACCTGTGATGTCCAGTCACCTGAAACGTGACTTCAACACACCAAATGTGCGTTCCACGATGCCCCTGGTGGGTTTGTGGGCCGCATTGTACTACCTCTGGGCCTGTGTGTTCGGGGCTCGGAGGGGTGTCATCATCCATGGCCAGAGTGCATATCCTTGATCACCTGTGATAGTGCAGAGAGACTTTAGTCAATAGTTGGTTATGCATGATGTGTTGGCAGGCTCACTGGTTCAATGGTGTTTGATGTGTGTGACTTGGTGATTCCTGTTTCACATGTACTGCTTGTAGCAAAGGAGTGGCATCAATGGGTATTATGTGGCCTCACAGCTGCTCCTCCCTCCCCCCAAGCTTATTTACTA
This sequence comes from Lissotriton helveticus, assembly GCF_964261635.1. NCBI lineage: Eukaryota > Metazoa > Chordata > Amphibia > Caudata > Salamandridae > Lissotriton > Lissotriton helveticus. The sequence continues at coordinate 504,339,198 of NC_136069.1, read as the reverse complement.
GTGTGCGCAGCGCGGTTGCATCAGTTGCAGTCCTACAGCATTCCATTGTCATGCCTGTCTGTGCATGTCCATGAGCCTAACAATGACACTGTGATGTTGTGCGTTGAAGGTGGGTGGCCACGTGTGTGTAGGCCTATGGTAAGGATAGGGTAGACACAGATTTAGAGTTCATGGCTGGCTGAACTCGCGATGTGGATGAGGGTAGACCTTTGGTTTATGCTACAGTAATAGCAACACACACAACAGTTAGCATGTATGATCCCGGACATCGAGCAGGCTTGCACTCCCTCATTTACCCCTTCGACTGAGCCCACATTCTAGGGCCATGCTACATTGCAACATTGTCCATTGCGGGACGGGTGCTGTCGACACTGCAACAGAGATACACACATTAGTTACTTCCTTGGCAAGGCCAAAACTTAACCACGTCCAGAGGCCCGGGTTGATCTACCAAACCCCTACCCTGGACTGTCGTACGCAAGTCCACTCCACTTACACTTACAGGGGTGTACGACACAGCTACATGGCCCAGGTTTACCCCACTGCCTTAGGTGACATGGTTGCGTCCGCTGTACACAGCACAATGTAATGTGGAAGGGCCCGGGGCCCTCTTGTATTCATGATGACCACACAGACACACTTATATAGTTTTTGGGACTGGCTACAGGCATGTGTGCCCGGCCCCTTTTATTGCCAGGGTCACATGTCCAGTGACGCCTGTGCTGGATGGGTGTGGGGTGAGTGTAAGCCACCCCTCAGGGGATGGTTTGTGCTGGAAACAACTACAATAGTGATCAGACAATCAGAAGTTCAAAGTTCAAACCGCAGGGGTCTATGACTTGAGCGGCCCCAGATGCACTGCGGCTGGCACAGGCACGCGCCATGGGATGGTGACCTGCAGTGCACTGAGGTAGGGCCACGAGAGCTGAGTGGGTCCTCATCGATGTCCAAGGTGAATGTTGCGGGGTGTTTAGGGGGACAGTGGAAGGCAGTCTGCGATGAGGCCTCTACTATGATATAAACTCTGCCATAAATAAACAAAGGCTCAGTTCCAAATGTGTGACCTACTTGACCGCAGTGTAGGCCGGAGGCAGCGGTCGACAGGAGCCCACAGCCATGTGTCGTTGGCTTGCGATGCTCATAGTTAGTGGCACCAGAGCTGAAAGGGGATGCAGTCTGCGATTAGACCTGTACAAATATATAAACTCTGCCATATAGAAATCAAGACTCAGTTCCAAATGTGTGACCTAATCGACTGCAGTGTCGGCCGGAGGCAGCAGTCAGCAGGGGCCCACAGCCATGTGTCGTTGGCTTGCGATGGACAGAGTTAGTGGCACCAGAGCAGTTGTTGGTAGTGTTCGATCACCAACGTAATGATGAGCCTTTTTTACTCCAGACTGAACCATGTCTTCCTCTTACTCCTCTCCTTGCGTACATTGATATGAACTCGGTCATTGCTAAATCAACACTCAGTTCAAAATGTGTGACCTACTTGACCGCAGTGTGGACCGAACGCAGTAGTCAGCAAGGGACCACAGACATGTGTCTTTGGAATGCTATACATAGAGCCATAGAGTTGGTGGCACCACATCGAGGGAGTACAGTTGTATCAAACGTCCCATTAACATATGAACTCGTCCATCATCATATCAAGACTCAGTTCCAATTGTGTGATGTACTAGACTGTGTGTAGGCTGGAGGCAGTGGTGGAGTACATCAATGAGAAAGGAGTGCTGGGGGCCTTTGTCAGGGATGCCAGCGATGATCTGAGGAAGCTGCCAAAGTCGCGGGCCTCAGGCTTGGAGCTTGCACCGGCATGTGGTGGGCTCTCTTTGACACATGCCGGTGTCTGCAGGTGAGCAGTGAGGCCTGGATGCGCAGGGGCAGCCAAGACGGGTCTGGGGACCAGCGACCTGGTGTGCAGCAGGCGCACAGGATCGCAGGCACCACCACTCATGGCATCAACCTCGTGGCGGGGTGAGAAGCGCTGCCCTGGCAGACATGTAGGCCATTACGGAAGAGAACCACTCCCAGAGCAACAGGCTTTTTATTCACATCCCTATGCTAGCCTGGCATACGCCAGGCCAGCCCACTCCGCTCACGCTTACAGGGGGGGACGTAAGAAGCTACATTTCTGTGATCTTCCCCACTGCCTGGGGTAACATGGTTGTGTCCACTGTCCGCTGCACTCCAAACACCAGCAGTATATGTCGAGATGAACATGTCTGTGACTACAATCTGGCCAGCACATCCATGCCACAGTTGGCATTGTGTACATTCCTTTTCATGGGTCACTTGCCTCCTTCGCACATGCCTGGTTCCCACCTCTCCCCACCTTCTGCTATTGTGTGGCTGAGGGGCCATGACGTGGATGGCTTGTGTACATGGCTAGCCCAGGTTACCACAGCAGGTTGTGCTGTTGTGTCTGGTAGGTGGGCATGTTGTTTAGCAAGTTGTATGTGAGTTTGTAACGTGTGCATTCCCAAAGCTGTGAGTTGCATGATTGTGGAGTTGAGGAGTGTGGTGTGTTCATTTGGTACTTAGCAACAAGCATTGCATTTCCATAGGTGCCAACCTGGAAGCGCTCGTTGATGATGGACTGTCGGAAGATGTAGGAATCATGTACACTGCCTGGGTAGTTGGTGACAACCTGGTGGTACACTATTGCCTGCACATTGATGGAGTGCGTGTGCTTTCTGTTGCAGTAATTGTGTGAGGTGCTGGCAGGGGGCACAAGTAGGGCATGTGTGCAGTCAATTGCCCCCAGAACTGGTGATATCTGCTGTTAGCACCAGCTTGTGAATAGAGCGATACATTTATTGCCACCTTGGCCGCGATAAAGTGCTGATAACTCGGTGATAAGTCCTTGAGAATATGCCCCACAGTGTATCAAAAGCCATCCATTCCCTGTCTGGTCCTTCCCCTCTTTAGTTTGCTCTTAAGGGTCTCTGCATTATCGTTTCTTGTCACCCTTACTCCTGTAACCGGATTGCTCAATTCCTGTATTCAAAGACCCAGCCCCAGCACCTACACATTTCACCACACCGCCTCCATTTCGTCTTTAAACCCCTTATCTCTGACTGTATTTCCTCAGGTTTTGTAATGTCACACTTAAGATGAACAGGGTCTGGCCACCATTGTGACAAGTGGCACATTTGGTCTTTCTTACGCGTTTTCCTCAAACATCCCTGCCTCATCCATGCTCAGCCTTCTGTGACACTTCTGAGGCCAGCTACATATATCACTTCTATTTTGAGAAGTAATCTCCCGAGGCTTGCGGGAGCATGAATCCTGTCATCTCCTTCCTGGCGCTTTACCTTGCTTCCCCTGCGTCCGTGACAGTCCCAATCACTGCTTATGTTTCGCTATGAAGCACAACACTTCAGCTTATACAGGTACTTAATCATTCCCTCGAAGCACATGGCAACTGTTCTGTTGTGTTTACCGTTTTTTTCAAGGGTGGTTTACTTACAACCCTTTTGAGAAAAAAAATGCATTGCGCTGTTGCAGAAATTCCAAGATTTCTTCTTTCAAATTGAGATGTTTTCATTTAATACTGCTATAACACAGTAGGAACTGTGAAGCATCCGCCTACCTATGCTTTTGTTTCTATATTGCTTTTACCTGAAATCTTCTATTTTTCTTTCATTGTCACTCTTCGGATGGCTTACAGCATTCACAAACACTCAAGGTCAAATAGACTTTGGACATTTGAACTATTCCAATCTGTAAATGTTACTAATGCTAAAACTAACATTTTTTCCTATTACAAACGCACAGCTCTTTTTGTTCGAATGTGGAGCCTGTCTCTACTTTTTGATTAAAGCTAAAAAAGATATTATGCTGTGCATAATTCAATATTAGACAAGCCCAGGGCATTTCAGATGGAAAAAACATATTAAATATGCTGGCATACTGATTTTCCTATTAAAACTACATTAAGAAGCTATAATAATTCATTAATAGTGATATGGTTATAAACATCTCTCACTGCGGTAGATTGCTTCCCGAGCCTTCCCTTTAGTGCGACCGTGCATAGCCTCCATGCTCCAACACTGGTTGGGATTGCAAGAGGCTTATGACCCATATATTATGCAGGCCTGAAAACCTAGAACAAATGTCGGTTTCCTTAACCTTGCATATTAGTGTGTCAGGGTTGGAAACAGTCGATGGGGTTGAATGAAACAGCTCCAGCCTTTCTTCATTCACGAGAGGCATAATGATGACGTTATCAAAGAAAGCAAAAAAGGTCCTGATTATTCAAAATCTCAGGATAATATTTATAAGCCCCTTTGTGTTGCTCATGTACCGCGTAACGTGGTGCAGGAGTGATGGAAAAGTAAAATAGGATTTATTCATAAATTCATAAATCTCACGTAATGTAACGCAGCACAAATTGCTGCACGGTATTACTCTGCGCCGGGGAGGCGTTTCCATGTGTGCTGCATGTGTGTTCCCATGCAACATTAATGGATTTTGATGCATTCCCAGGTTTACAAGAACAGGTAAATCAGGGAATGCGCCAAAAAGATACCCTTCCCCAGATCAGGTGCAACAAGAAGAAATATCTTTATTTCCCCTCGTTTTATCTTCTTTCTATTCCACATTCTGCAGCACACATAGAAAGAGAACAACACCTCTCAGGATTGTTTTTGTTCAAGAAAGTGCCCAAACCTGCACAAAAGCACTCCTGCCTACAACACAGGCGTCCTTGCACCATGGTTCAAGGGTGCCTGCTTTGGTGCTAGGTTGCCAAAAAGACACCAGCACAAGGGAAAAGGACAGGAATGCACCATATTGGACAGTGCATTAATGCACGCCTTTTTATATTTGTTCAATTCTAAGGGCTCAATTCACAAAGGTAAAGTGAGACGAAAGTCTAACTTTATGACTTTCAGTATTCACAAACGGTATTTTCTACTCGTAAATGCCCTTTGTTGGATCTGGGGGTCTCTAGTTGGTGAAACATATTTCTGACCTTAATAGGGTTGATGTCCTAGATCTGCAGGTACCACTTTTTAGGGTGCTGTATGGGTGGTCACTTAATTAATTGATTGTGTACCACTACCAAAAAGTGTGGATACATCTTGCATTGGTCCTGAAGAATCGCCTTCAAATAGAAATAATGGCAAGAAACATGTTGACCCTGAGTGCGCACATCCCCATGACCTTATAACAGGGGTGCGCAACATTCACATTTTTTAACCAGGAGAGTGGCCACAATTATTAAAATAGTTCCGGGTGGACCACTACCTCCTGTTTTAATCTCACTTCTTTACATACTACATCTACACTCACTAGGGACCTCACACGCACTGCACCATAAGGCGTAAGGAAAAAATATCTCTGCCAAAAGGCCCTGTTAAGGGCGCCGATCGGGTATTGCAGCGCCGACCCGATAAGAAGCAGACCCGATGATGAAGCAAGACACCCCACTGATGGCGGGTGTTTGAGGGTCCCTTTCCGAAAGGAGGAAACCTCCTCCTGCCCCTAATCACACATCAACCAACAGTGTTCACTAGGAACTGCATATCTTTCTGCTTTGTAGTACTTTAAGGTATGTATGCTGAACCTGGATAAATATAGCCCATAGTCTCTCCTCTATTGTTAGTAAGATATGCAGGTAAACATGCTACACAGCATTCCCCATATTATCCTATGGGCAAGATAGCCTTTCAATAGTGAAAACGGAATTGGCAGTATTTCACTATCAGGACATGTTACCCACACTAGTACATGTCCTACCTTTGACATACACTGCACACTGCCCAAGGGGTATCTTGGGCCTACCATAGGGGTGTCCAATGTTTAAGAAAAGGGAGGAGTCAGGCCTGACAAGTGTGTACACTGACCAGTACAACATGGCAGTTCACAGATTGCGCACAGCCACAGCAGTGGCAGGCCTCAGACACCATTTTAGGGCTACTCATGTAGGTGGCACAATCAGTGCTGCGGGCTCACTAGTATCATTTGAATCACCAGCCCTGGCACACTCCGTGCTCTTTACTAGGGACCTACTGGTAAAACAAATATACCAATCATGGATAAACAATCACAATAACAGGAAGAAGCAAAATGTTGGGGATAATCCTGCAAAAAGGACCATTTCCAACACCTTTTTGTGAATAGAGAGTTGTAAAGTTAGACTTTTGGTACTTACAAAGGGCATTTACTACTGGCATATACAAGTAGTAAATGCCCTTGGTGAGTTCCGAAAGTCGTAAAGTTAGACTTTCATTTCACTTTACCCTTGTGAATCGGACCCTTTGATTTCAGTACAACTCACCAATATAAAGGGCCCACCATACTGATAGATCTTAAACTTGTGCCTGCAAGATTGATGAGCAAAGAGATATGAAAACTATCCACTGTGTCATAATTACTACAGATATGAGTTGCATGTGTTTTTTTGTACGTCTTTCTTCTACGTTTTGCCAACCCATGTCTTTTTATGTTGAAAAACTCGAAGTGTCCAGGACACCTTATTCGCTTTTTCAGAAGCAAATAGGAAAATCAACCGTAACATGGGATGGTAGCACTACGAATGAACGGGGATATTTAATGAGATTCCGGGGGTATGATATGACAACAATACTGATCCATTAAGAATGGATACAGCATTAATTACAAGTTCTTCAAATGTATGACAGGGAAGGGCTCCACTGGTGTTCGAGAAGCGTGTGTATCCCTAAGAAGGATAAGTTTTGCTACGCCTCAACATTTTCACAACCTCATTTGTTTTTAAATACTAGCATGACACCTACTGCTCCTGCACTTAGGGGTTTTCCACTAGTTTGTGTGCTGCGAGAAATGTTTGCAAATTAGGGGAGCACAGAAAAGATATGTCTACATATATTATGAAAAATGTATAGAAGGAACTAATATGAATATTTCAATTTCTTTTTTTATCAAGGCAGGTATTCCTGCCACAATATCCTGATATGACAGCGGTACACCTCATTAAAATATTCACACATATTTACAAAACACCCACACATTAGGTAGCTAGGGATCTGTGATTAATTATCACACTGTTTCTCGCCTGATTGTTGCTCCTGCCACCTGGGGGAGAAGCCGCATGGCAACTTTTCCTGCCTCTGGGAACAGCGCGTCCCAAACAGCACTCTCTGCCACCCCCATCTGCAAATGCTGATTAGCACTGCCACTACCATGCTGCGCAGGATGCACATGGGCAATGCCTGGGCAAAGCCTAAGGCCAAGAACAGACCGTCTGTGCCCGTTTGCAGCCAAACGAGGCAGGGTTGGCCAAACCCTTTAACATCTTACCCCAGGAGAGTAGGGTGAGTGTCTAATACTATAACTGTTTTCGGCCTACTTCTGTACTTCTGAGGCCTTTTATAGTGTGTACTACAATGATTCTGCAGTAATATTTTGGGGTTGAGCTGATACTACAGGGGGCCAGCAACCAACCTCAGGCCTAAACGTTTAGACACTGGTTGTAAACAGAGTGCAGGACAAGGAGTTGCAATAGGGAAGCGGAAATGTCCCGGAGAGCCCTTGCCTATCTCAACTCCTGCTAAACGAACATCGATTGATAAAATGCTCCAGAAGGCATTAAGGGCTGTCACTATGGAAATTGCGATAGTGGGGAGGCATCTCTCAGTGGGGTCTGGTGCTCATCTACCTTCTATGGCAAGGTCAGCGGGACTATGGGTAACTACCATTGCCCCAGGGAGAAGGGATAGCACAAACATTTGGTCTAGCACGACTTTTTCATCTGAAGGTAACGGAGCCCACACCCTGGAGAATAGCGCTGCGGAATCATAACAAACAGTAAAGAAAACTAGGAAGGTTGCCTGCAAGAAGCAAAATATGACAAGACCAATGGCAGATGCTTTGCTTGTACTACTACCAAGTTTAGATATTTCACCTATCAGAATGGGAGCTGACTCACAGCCATGCTGTATGACACAATTAGTGGTTGAGATCACCAAGAATGTTAGAGCCATCTCAAAAATGGAACCCCAATCTAGCACGAAGGTTCTTGGAGGATGATTTGAACAGAGGAGATCATGGTACAGACATTATTCTTTACCACTGGGCTACTTTTATAAATCCCCAGAAGTGACTACTTTGCTCGACCAATAGAGTGTTCACCATATGCAGTGTGGCCCCTGACTGGTCAGGTACGCTACAATAGGTCTGTAGTATCCTTGTTGCAAATAGATTTGATGGCCGTGAGGGTGTCAATTGACTCTACAACAAAGAGGGAACACCAAAACGATGTTTTGCGATAGGGAAATGGAGGGTCTAAAAGGTGATGGTCTCTATGGTATGGTGTAGTGGGAATATATCACCTCATAAACATGAAGAAGAATCCAAAGGCAAGGCCCTTAAGGAAAGGCACATTGAGTCAGCAGAGAACCCATTGGGGGGTTTGCTTATGATCAATACAGCTGACTCCACTATTTTTCCTGCATGCCAGCAGATGCCACATTTACTCGGTGGGACGGGTTATCCTGTTGAACAAACTCACTCAGCAGAAATAGTAAAAATTGGTAGAGTGAGCCCCGCTTGTTGTGGTCGGGAGATAACTGCTAGTGCCCCCAGTCAGGAAGGGTATGCTGGAAAAAAAGACAACCCGAATGTTGAGCTGGCTGACACAGTGGTAAGAATGTTGTCCTTGCATGTCGCTGGTCTTCGTACCAAACTTGATTGTTCGGATTTGGAAACGTATATTGTCCTGTTTGACATTTTCTTATCTTCTGGTCTATCAGGTGGCGGAGAACAGCCTTGCAGCTGTGTACAATCCAGTGTCATAGTAGGCAATGCAGATTGCCCTTTCTTGGTTTAATAAACAGTGTAGAAAAACTAAACTGTCACTCAATAATGCAATAAAGTCACAGGATAAAAACCTAATCCAAGCCAAACAAAAAGTCTGCCAACAATACTAACAAGCAAAAGAACGGAGGCAGGTGCGAGGACCTACTTAGTACCACAGTGTAATGACCACACTGCATTTTGGAATCTGGTCTCAACAAGGAACTCAGAGGGCATCGTGACTGTAGAAAACAATATAGCAGCAGATGCCTGGAACATGCATTTTTTATGTTTAGATGGTGATCTGTTAGTGAATTCTTCTCCTTTCAGCATGTACAACATTAATTATGAAAATTGTCCAGAGGTGGTACGCACTAGAAGCGGCTATCCAGCAGTCAGAATGGATGAGGTAATTATGGCCATAAAAAGGACTGCCCAAGAATGCACCAGGTTTGATAAAATACCTTGAGATTTATGATTTTCAGAACCTGAAGTATGGGGCCCCACCTTAAGTTAATATTTAATACCATTATGGAAGGGATGCTCATATCACACTCCTGCAAACGCAATAAAATGATAGGCGGAGTGCTGAAACTTTTCAGACACTCACCCCCTAGTCACAGATCTGGGTTTAATCCATCATAATTTTTCTGCTCACTAAGCCACCCCAGTTTGGACACAGCCATCTACAAATCAGTCGTGATCCTGTGACTCATGGGAACAGTCTAGCCCGAACTGCCAGGTCAGGTCCTCCCTAGACCGGAAAAAAGCATCCTGGGACCGGTTTCAGAGTTTCACTCCTCATCAGCCAGGCTACCTTGAATCCAGGGGCAAAGTAAGCAAAGGACCCATGTCGCAAACATAGCAAACACAATAAGATGATGGACGGAATGCTGACACTTTTCAGACACTCACCCCCAGTCACGGATATGGGTTTAATCCATCATCATTCTTCTGCTCTCTATGCTACCCCAGTTTGGATGCAGCCATATGCAAATCAGTCTTGACCCTGTGCCTCATGGGAACAGTCCAGCCCGAACTGCCATGCCAGGTCCTCCCTGGACTGGAACAAGTATCCTGGGACAGGTTTCGGAGTTTCACTCCTCATCAGCGAGGCTAGCTTGAATCCTTTGGCAAAGTGAGTAAGGGACCTGTGGGCCCGATTCACAGAACTAACTTAAGACAAAATCCTAAACTTACTACCATTTTGGTATTCACAGAAGGCACTTACTCATTTTGGTATTCACAGAAGGCACTTACTCATTTCGGTATTCACAGAAGTTAGGAGTCCTAACTTTAGGACTCTTAAATGCCTTCTGTGAATACCGAAAGTCTTAAAATTAGGATTTTTCTCAGTTTAGTAGTGGTAAAGTTAGGACTCCTAACTTTAAAACTCCTAAATGCCTTCTGTGAATACCGAAAGTCTTAAAAATAGGATTTTTCTCAATTTAGTAGTAGTAAAGTTAGGACTCCTAACTTTCGGACTCTTAAATACCTTCTGTGAATACCGAAAGTCTTAAAATTAGGATTTTTCTCAGTTTAGTAGTAGTAAAGTTAGGACTCCTAACTTTAGAACTCCTAAATGCCTTCTGTGAATACCAAAAGTCTTAAAAATAGGATTTTTCTCAATTTAGTAGTAGTAAAGTTAGGACTCCTAACTTTCGGACTCTTAAATGCCTTCTGTGAATACCAAAAGTCTTAAAATTAGGACTTTTCTCAACTTTACTACTACTAAACTGAGAAAAATCCTAATTTTAAGACTTTCGGTATTCACAGAAGGCATTTAGGAGTCCTAAAGTTAGGAGTCCTAACTTTACTACTACTAAATTGAGGAAAATCCTATTTTTAAGACTTTCGGTATTCACAGAAGGCATTTAGGAGTTCTAAAGTTAGGAGTCCTAATTTTACTACAACTAAACTGAGAAAAATCCTAATTTTAAGACTTTCCGTATTCACAGAAGGCATTTAGGAGTCCTAAAGTTAGGACTCCTAACTTCTGTGAATACCGAAAAGAGTAAGTGTCTTCTGTGAATACCAAAATGAGTAAGTGCCTTCTGTGAATACGAAAATGGTAGTAAGTTTAGGATTTTGTCTTAAGTTAGTTCTGTGAATCGGGCCCTGTGTCTTTATCTTCCTCGCCACTGGATTCAAGCTATCCTGGCTGATGAGGGGTGAAACACCGAAACCGGTCCTAGGATGCTGGCTTCCGGTCCAGGGAGGACCTGGCTTGGCAATTCGGGCTGGACTGTTCACATGAGGCACATGGTCAAGACTGATTTGCGTATGGCCAGGTCTAAAACTGGGGTGGAATGGTGAGCAAAAGAATGATGGATTTAACCCCAGATCTCTTGATTTGGGGTGAATGTTTTGATTTGTTCTGCATTCCGTCCATCAATTGTGTGTCTTTTGCATACAACACTCTTGGGCAGAGGCCTAAATCATCCATATTTTGTTTTTAAAAGACTCAACTCTGCTACCCGTAAAATTGACCCATCAGTCTGACAGCTTCGGCACAAAAAATATTTTCTAGAGTCATTCTACAAAGACTGCAAGAATGGATGGAGGCTAATGAGATACTATGCCCCCTGCAAGTGGTTTTCTGCAAAAATGCCTCAAAGATTGATTAGCTGATCGGGCTGCTGCTACTCCCCAGAAAAATTGTAGTACTGTGGGAGAAGACTCTATATGGTCTTTGTAGACCTACGGTCAGGTTTTAACCTGGTCCCCAGGATAATCTTGTGGCAAGTAATGTCTGGCTTGGGGTCCTACCTGACTTTCTTTCCATTATAGAAATACTTAATGGGCAAAATTTTGCACTGGTGCGATGTTGTAGGTTGGGGAGATGTCCGAACCCTTCTTGGCTAATAGGGGAGTTAGGCAGGGTTCTGTACTAGCGCCCACACTCTTTTCCCTGTTTGTAAATGGTCTTGTTGATCATTTAAATCTATGTGACAATGATGCCCCTAGGCTAACATCTATGAAAGTGTCAGCTTTTTTGTTCATGGACGATACCCACTTTCTTTCCAAATCACCTATGGGTATACAGAAGGTCCTCAATAGTTTTTGTAGCTTCTGTGCACTTAGGGAATTTTAAATAAATTTAGTAAAATCAAATTTATGGTTTTCAATCCTTGCCAATCAACACAGTCATCCAAATTCAAATAGGACCCCATTAGAGCAGGTAAACACCTTTCACTATCTTGGCATTACCCTAAGTGAGAAGACTGATCAGATAACACACATCTTTAAGCAAATACTCTTTTTATAAGCCCATCTCCCCAGCCATTAAGTTCTATATACACCAAGAGCTGGGGGCTTTATTGGACGTGATGGAGTTCCGAGGTCATAAGTGATTGAAATCCCTTGTTCTGTTTGAGAATCTTTTGCTGTAGAAATTATTGAACCTCTCAGTCAGTGCACCATTTGTTGCACTTAGGCTCAATCTGGGGGTTCGATCAATCTTAGATGGGATTTCCCTCAGGCCCTTACTTTATTAGAGAAGAGTTTGGGTTACCCCCACACTGATTTCGTTCATACTAGGCCTGGAAGAAATACTTGGCATACAGGGCGCTGTCAAATCACCTTGGGTCAGTTTCGTCAGAGATACTTTGAAAAACATGGGGAAAGATGTCTAAAGGACGATTCCAGCAGAGATTGTTTACATACTTCCAAAGCTGAATTGAAATAAAAAGAGCTACAAGACCTTTAAATTAAACATGTTTTTGGCCAGCTCTACATTGGGATCACTGGCAGGCAGTTTTCTTTATTGTATAAGGACTTCTACAAATTTGAAGTATTCATGGATGAAATTGAACCCATTGTGACCAAGAAGATGTATGTCTAATCAAGGCTTGGCACTCTTCCTCTGTGCTCATATACCTGTAAATGGGCAACCACTGACTCTATTGACAAGCAGGCTTGCCTGTCATGTGATGCAACTAGTGAAATGGAAATCCTTGTTCTTTTCTTTTCCCCGACTACAAGAAAATGGATAGCTCCAATGTGCAGGAACTCTCAGGCTAATGAGGCATGGCATTAGACAAGCTGTAGTATTTACAGTATAAAGACTGCAATGTGGTGCACTATTTTTTTTAAACATATTTTTATTGCAGAGTTAGAAACCACAGGAGACAAACAATCAACCAGTGCCCTCGTGACACCCCACCGTCCAATAATAAATCCAAACTGTACACAGCCATTCAGCCCGCATCCCAGGGGCCGGGCGGCATGTTGTTCCAAGCAGTAGGAGAAAATCACAGTGCAAGTCCCACAGGGACCATGGTCGAAAAGTCATCGTACGTATCTGCTTTTACCCCCCCCCCACAACAAAATCTCCGGCAGCCATCCCAAAACTAATACAGTGACATCCCGCGCTTCGGGGCCACCCCTAAGCGCCCCCGTCCCAACCCGCCTAGGCGCTCCCCCAGCCCTCCCCTACTTCCACCTCACGCAGCCTCCCTAATAGAGCCTAGGCACCCAGGCGAGCCACCCCCTAATGGCTTCCGTCCCACCCCAAGTCCCATAAACCAGTCCCCCCCAAAGCCCCCCCCCCCCTGGCAACTGCATGGAGTACCCCTCGCCCTGTCGAATTAGATGGATCCACCACAGCGCGGAAATTAACTCTCCCGTGTGTGCCCCGTGGTGTCCACCGGCTCAGTTCTCCCCATCCCCGTCATCCACCATCGAGTCACGCAGGGCCTGCACCACCTGCTCCCATGCACGCGCCGCGTCCAATACCCTCTCATTCCCCAACTTAACAGCCTGTTTCATCCGGAGCACACTCTCGCAGGCAGACCACCGCAACAGTTCATTCTTCCACCTACGCAGCGAGGGCCCCCCCCTAGACTTCCAGTGCCACGATATCTCCCTCTGCGCCAGTATCAAACCCAGGTCAATAAATTTGCTCGTCACCTTGGTGCGTTTGGTGTGCGGGAACCAGAGCAACAGGCACGCCGCCATATCGAAGTCCACCTCCCTGGCAGACACTTCATTCAGGAGTTCCCCTACCTCTGCCCAGTAGGTCCCCAATTGCGGGCAACCCCAAAACAGATGATCCATGTCCGCACCCAAAGACGAACACCGTGGGCAGCGGGCATCCGGCACCCGGAAGTACCTCTGTAACTTCTCCGGGGTTAAATAGGCCCTATGAAGCACATAGAAATGTACTTGTTGAAAGCGCGCATTTCTCGTGCCCTTCCACGTACGCCGCAGGATGTGTCCCCATGCCGTATCCGGTATGGGGCGGCCCACGCTCTCCTCCCATTTAGTCTTGAGCCCTAGGAGTGGCTCCAGACCCTCATGCAGCATCCTATTATGGAGGCACGTCACAGCTTTAACCGTACCAGCTGCCATCACCACATATTGGCACGCCATAGTCGTCGTTGGTTCTACGAGCCCCCCTTTCCAGTGCTTCTGTACGGCAGCCACCACCGCCGCGTGTAGGAGGAACCCCCCGTCAGGCAGCCCAAACTGATCCCGGAGTACCTCAAACGGTGCTAACGCCCCATCTATGTACAAATCGCCAACCACCTGCAATCCCATCTCTTCCCAGGCCAGCAACGGGGACCAATCACCCCCGTGCGGCAAGGCCGTCAGCATGCCGATCGGAATCTCCGGTGCATAAGGCCGCGAAGCCCTCGCTCTCCGAAGGTTCCTCTGCCAACACAAACGGAGCGTCCTTTCCTCCACGGTGAGGGCCCGCAACTCAAGCCTCTGCTGCATGATAATATAGGATAACACATGGCGTCGTATCCCCCGATCCCGGTCCACCTCCGGACCCCTGAACACCCTAGCCACATTCTGTGTAAGAACCTGCAGCTGTGCCGCTAGATAATACAGCTCGAAGTCAGGCACAGCCATACCTCCTTCCATCTTAGGGCGGAGGAGCGTGTTCAGGGCCACTCTGCGGCGACCATGCCCCCACAGAAAGCCAATAATCATCGACCTCAGGTCTCTGAAGATCCCCTGGGGAATCCATATGGGCAGCGTCCGGAAATAATAGAGAAAACGGGGGAGTGCCACCATCTTCAAAAGGGCAATCCTGCCCAGAACCGTCAGCGGGAGGGTCGACCAGAAAGACAAGCTGCCCCGCAGTGCCCGGATACAGCGACCAATGTTACCCTCCAATAGGTCCGCGGTAGCATGATAAATGCGAACACCCAAATAGGTGAAACAAGATGGTTCCCACACCACGGCCAAGTCGCCGTCAGGAGCAGGTGATCCCGCTCGCAGCGGGAACACGCAAGTCTTCGCCCAATTGACCTTAAGACCCGACAGCCGGCCGAACTCCGACAGCAGCTCCATAGCACCGGCCAACGCCCGGGAGGTGTCAGCCAGGTACAGGAGCAAGTCATCCGCATAAAGCGATATATAATGCCACTGCTCGCCCCCGGCTATCCCCATGTACTCGACACCCGACCTCGCATGGACCGCTAAAGGTTCCATTGCCAGAGCAAACAACAGGGGAGACAGAGAGCACCCCTGCCGTGTGCCCCTGCCCACCGGGTACGCCGCAGAGACCAGGCCGCCCAAACGTACTCTCGCCGTCGCCGATACATACAAGACCCTTGTCCATCTGCGGAACCCCTCGCCCATTCCAAACCTCTCCAAAACTCCGTCTAGGAACGGCCATTCCAAACTATCAAAGGCTTTCTCGATATCCACAGACAGGACCGCCGGGGCACCCTCCCCGTCCAAGATGGCGTCCATTATCCCCACCAGTCGGCGAACATTCAGCGCCGTGCTCCTCGTGGGTATGAACCCGGCCTGGTCCCTATGTACCAGGCCCGTCATATACGGGGCCAGCCTGGTGGCCAGTATCCGGCTCAGAATCTTATAATCCACCGTCAGCATGGACAGTGGGCGATAAGACCGCACGTCTGCTGCATCCCGGCCAGGCTTCAGGAGCGGCACAATCAAGGCCTCCTGCATGGATCCGGGCAGTGCCCCAGCCTCGAAAGCTTCAGCATACACCGTCAGCAACCTGGGTGTCAAACTATCCGCATACAGCTGATAAAATTCAATCGGTAGGCCGTCCACCCCGGGCGTTTTGTTGCGGGCCATATGCTTTATGGCCGCCCGTATTTCCGTGAGCGTTACCGGACCGCCCAGTTCCTTCGCGTCCTCCTCAGCAAGGACCGGAATCTGCCTCTCCCCCAAGTATTCCGCAATGGCCTGGACCCCCACCTCCAGCTGACTCCGATACAGTTCCTCATAGTACCCCCTAAAGCACTCCAATATCGCCGCCTGGGTGTACACCATCTCTCCCTGCGCAGTGCGAATGCCGAGGATCGGGGAGCCCCCAAGTACCGGGTTGGCCAGTCTGGCCAAGAGGGTACCCACCTTATCCCTCTCCGCATGCGCCCTGATGATATACTGCTTGTAGTCATAGCATCGCAAACGTTCCGTCTCAGTGGCGACCACCTCCTTCGCTTCTAATAGCTGGGCTTGTAGGTCCGGTCTAGCCGGCCTGCGGCGCTCCAAGTCCCTCAACCTATCTTCCGCTGTCACAAGGTCATTCAACACAGCCGTGCGAGCATTCGAGAACCTGCCCAGACACACTCCTCTCACCACCACTTTCATCGCATCCCATTCAATGGACCTACTCGTGGCCGAGTCCGCATTCATTCCGAAGTAGCAATCAATGCCTTGCCGAACCACGTCTTGGAAGACGGGATCCTCAAGTGTCTCCGGCCGAAGCCGCCACGTTGGAATAACTGAGCGCTCCCTCTGCCACTGAATGTGCACCAATAGGGGATTATGATCTGAGATAGTCCTAGCCAAGTACTCCGCATGGGAGACCAACGGAGCTAGGGATCCACCGCAGAGCACCGAATCAATCCTGACATGCAGGTCATGAAGTGCAGAATAAAAGGAGTAATCCCTGGCCTCCCTGTGCCGCTCCCTCCAGACATCCAGCAGCCCCCACCTATCCTGCCAGTCCTTCCTGTGCGCGGTCAGCCTGCGCACCGGGGAGTCCACCAGAGGGGGATGGGACCTGTCCAGAGCCACATCCGTAATCGAGTTAAAGTCCCCCCCTAGCACTATCGGGCCCGCCAGGAAGGAGGCTAACGCCCCTGAGAGGCTATCAAGGTATCGAGCCTGATCAGTGTTTGGTGCATACACAGAGCAGAAAGCCACATCCCGTCCATATAACCTCCCCTCTACCGCCACAAACCGGCCACCCGGATCCACGACTTGATTCAGCAATTGAAAGGGTATCCCCGCCCTCACCCAGATCAGCACCCCCCTGGCATACGCTGAGTAGGTGGTGCCAAACACCTGGCCCCGCCACCGTTTCTGCAAGGCAGTACATTCCTTCTTAGTGAGATGAGTCTCCTGAAGCATAGCAATCTGAACCCCCCTGCGTACAAGATATGCGTGGACTTTATGACGTTTCACCATAGTTCGCAGCCCCCGGACATTCCACGTTAGGCATTTCAGATTAGGTAATGTCCCCATTCCAACTTCGTACAGTCCGAATCAAATAACGAATGTTTATAACCCCCCCAGTGCAGTTGCCCCTCCCCGAACACACCCAAAACAGAAAAACTTCCCAAACCCCTCTCCCCAGGACAGAGCACACGAACCCAATGTCCGCCCCCATCCAAACCTTGAAACAACTCCTCACACTCTTACCCTGTGGTCTCCACCACAGGCGGCCTTAAGGGCCCAAGGGGGGTGAGTCACCGCCGACCCCAGCGAGCGGAGCCCACGCCCCGCGCCTCCATCCCTCCTGAAGCACAGAACTCCCCCTCCCGGCATCCCGGCCCCTATCAACAGGATACCACCCCACCATGAAGTCCCGATCTAGCGTAATCCAATCCAATGTCAGCCACAAAAGATACCATCCGAGGTCTGTGGGGTCACCTCCGGCCCCTTCGAACTGTCCGCTTCCGAGAGTTCCTCTCCCGACCTGCCGCCGTCACCTCCCGAGTCAGTCTCCGCACGTTCACTGTTCTGTTGCGACCCTGTAATGGCCGCCGTCGCTGCGAGTGCATCCCTCTTTTCCGCCGCCATTTGAGCTTCCCGCCTCTCCCGCTGGCGCCTGTTGCGGGATCGGATGCGTTGCGATTGTCTCACCCGGGGCTGCTTGGGTTCATCTCGCCTGCTTTTATGCGATCTATCCGTACCCGCTCTGTACAACTCCAGCCAGTGCCAAACCTCGTCCGGAGTCTGGAAAAAGTGCGTAGTCCCATCCAACATGATCCGCAACTTAGCCGGGTAGAGCAAGGAGTACTGAATGCTTTCCTCCCTGAGCTCCTTTTTCACTGCCAGGAACGATGCCCGGTTTTTCTGGACCGCTTGGGTGTAGTCCGGGAAGATCGTAACCCTACTATTCTCCACGTCATAGGGGCCCGACATCCTGGCCCGCTGAATGAGAAGATCCCGGTCCTTGTAATGGAGGAGTCTCACCACCATCGGGCGGGGGGGGCGACCAAGCCCCGGCGGGCGAGCAGGTACCCGGTGGGCCCTCTCCAGCGTAAAGAAAGGAGTGAGCCCCTCCGGCGCCACCACAGTGCGGAACCAGGTCTCCATATAGGCCACTGCATCCTCCCCCTCAATCCGTTCCGGAAGGCCTACGACCCGCACGTTGTTCCGCCTATTGCGGCCTTCCGCATCCTCTGCCCTCCGTTCCAACGAGTCCAACCGGGCCAACATATCAGTGATCTTATGTTCCGCGGCCACCACCGAAGGTTTCAGGTCCAGCAATAGTTGGTCATGGTCCTTAACCTTGTTCGCTAGCTTCGCATGATCTGCGCGCAGCAGCCCCAGGCCCACGGCCACTTGGGCGATGTCTTGGTGCAACACGTCCTTAGTCGAGGCGATCGCATCAAGTATGGCATCTAGTCGCTGGTTCAGCCGCAGGTCTCGATCGAGCTCCGGGGAGGGACTCTCGCCCAGCTGGGTGGAAATCGCCGAGTCCCCCTCAGTGCGTCCCTCGGCCATCGACCCACTCGTCGCCGCCATTCCAGAGTGCTGCGTCACAAGTCCAAGAGCTCGGTTATCATCAGCGCCCGTGGGCAGCGCCGGTCGCCGGCAATGCAATGTCTCCACCAACACTCACAGGCACAAAAGCCACGGCCTGCGACGCACACTCCACTCGGCCGCTCCCCTCAGGAGCCTGAGGGGGAGAGGAGAAGTCCCAGGGCGGTGTCCAGCTAGGGTCCCCAAGCTCCGGACGAGCCAAGGTTGCGTGCCGCGGCCGCAGAGCACAGCCCCGCCGACCCTAGCGCCCCAGTCAGCGGAATGCAGGATCTCCCGGCAGGATCCCTCGCCAGTCGGCGACAACTCGGCTCAGGGCTGAAGTCCGGGGCCTTCCAATCTCCCCGCCGCCATTTTCTTCGCACCCTCGGCAACACCTCAGCCGTTGCTTCGACACGGTCTCCTCGGGGGCGGCAGTCCCCCAGCAGTTCACCAAGTGCACCCCGCTGTCCCCTCGCACTTCAGAGGGCAGGAGGATCGTCTCCGGGTCGCCTAGGGTTCCGAAAACAGGAGAAATAGCGGGATCCTGCGCGGAGCTACGAGCTCACGCCGCCATCCCGATCGGCGTCCAAGCCACGCCCCGCAATGTGGTGCACTAGAAGCCAAATATATCCACCAAAAGCTGATATGTCAACTGCTTAACAATTTAGTTGTGTCCACTATTCTGTAGAGAGGCAGGTGCAAGCCAATGTGCTTAAGAATTAAGGGCCATATGTATGAACACATTTTCCCAGAGACACAGAATGGGTAAAACCCTTTGATACATCTGGCCCTAAGTGTTTTCGATTTTAATGGACAAAACAGTAACTAATGTACAAGGATATGATATGCATCTTCCTCTGTGTATAATAGAGTAAGGGTTGTAAATTATTTACTGTATAATTTTAGTACACTATTATTGCTTAATACGTATAATATTATTGTTTTTTTCCCTCTAAGAATGTATTTTAATGTATTAAATATTGGTTCATCACTGCTTGTTGATACGCCATTCATTTTATAGTATATAATGACATACCGGCTGAGAAATTTATTTTATTCTTACTAAGATCCATTAAATTAACTGTTTTTGATGTTTGAGCAGTAAATAGATTGTTTTATTTTGCTTACTAACCTGAAACAAAACTAAATCGCTTACTGTACTATGTTTTATCTATTTATTTGTCTAAAATGGCAAAATTAAGAAATAAAGATTATTTGATGATGACTTATCCTACGAAGAAGGGTTATGACCTCATCAGTCATCAAAATAGTCCTAAACATATTGGAGCTTGGATGTTTGAATCATTGTATTCAGTACACACACTGGGAATACACACAATGTATTTTTAACAACTGGATGCTAGCTTTTATTTAGATAAAGATATTTTTCTCAATTCCTACAATTGGTTAAGTCCCTCAAGGTGGCATTATCTACATTGAGGCAAACAGACACCTACGATGAAGCAAGCCACAATGACGTGGGTGAGGTGTCCCTTTCCATTGTCTAAGCATACCCAGATGTAATAAGATCCCCCCAAAAAAAGGATCTTACTATCTAGGACCTTTGTAACATTTGTGTTGAGAAAAAAAACAATAGGACATGCACCCTTCAAAAATACAGAAGGCTGACATTGAATTGAATTACTCCTTTAAAACACACAAAGCGAATATGAGGCGGATTAGTTGAAGCAAACAAATTAATGCATGTTAGATAATTTAGGGAGGTCACCACCTGGAATTACTTTGGCCTAACAGTGGATGGACTCTCCTGACTACAGATTCTCAAGGAACACCTCAATAGAGCATTCAAGGGCTTATTTATGAGCCCTTGTGTCACTTTTGCGCCGCCGGTGTGTCACTTTCTTTGACGCACCAGCAGGGTAAAAATGAGCCTTGTTGCACCATATTAACAAAGTGACACATCTAGGTAAATGCTTCACTTTGTAAACCCCTGCGCTACATTATACCTGCGCCAGGTATAATGTATGCAGGGGGGCGTTCTGACGCAAGAAAGGGTTGTTGAAGGGACGCAGTGAAATCTATAAGATTTCACTGCGCCACTTCTACAGCGCAAATGCGTCGATATCTTACGCCTGCCTCATGGCAGGCATAAGACTGACGCAGGCACATTTCACATGGGACTTGCCCATGTGTAATGACACATTGCTGGAGTTGCGTCACTTTTGTTGAACACTCCAGCAATGAGTCATTTTGCGCCTACAGATATGTCACGTATCTGTAACTCCTTGTGACATGATGCGTCATACTGTAAATATGACGCATCATTGGTGTCAGGTGGAGGGCGCAATGAAAAGTGACGCATCGCTGTTTTCTCGCAGCCATGCCTCACTTTTCATAAATGAGGCCCTGAGTATCTATTAGTTTTGGTGTTCAATAAAGTGCTGCATGTTACCTTTTAGTCACATCCATGTTCTCCTATATACAGTTCTGTTTCCTGAACCTAAAGTAGTTTGGTCTGACTTCAGACAACAGACCAGTGAGTCTGAGTTTAGGGCCCTATTCTTCCATCAACTGGCCATCATGTGTTTGCCGAAGGAAAGAGCACTGGGCACACCATCAAGCTAGAAGTGGCTCGTGTGACGTTTCTGTCTGGGATGCAATATGGTGCCAGCTTTTATAGTCACGTGGGATTTTGAGCGCCATGAACTTGATTGTGGAAGACACTTGGAGCCAGTTCTTAATATTGGTGGATGGTTTCCCGTAGTCCTGTCTCCGTAGGCTCATGCACATTCTGGAGGCCATCATTTAAAGTCATTGCAGCCTACTGGGATTTGTTCAGTTGAGTTCACGGTACAACAGAGTAGATGCCTAATAACCATGCATCTCACCAGCTCAACTTAGTGCGCAGTTCATAGTTGCACAAGTATTTTCCTAAGCAAAGAATCTCAAATAGCAACAATGCTAACTACAGGACTTATTTGATGATAAAATGTGAACTTTGCGCTTAAAGTAACTCTAATGTTATTAACGTTTTCAGACAGAGGTGGTTATTATAGTTCAGTTGAATTGAAGTTTGCCCCCAGATTACATCTAGAATCATGGACTTGGCACCGTTGTGATGTCATTGTTTTTCATCCAGTTTTGAATATGGTTTTGCAAAGGGTGGTTTTGGCTATGCTTTCCAGACGCATTGCAAATCTAAAGCATACCTAACTAATATCATAAATATAAATCCTAAATCCAAAGTTAGCATAACCGGAGCGACAATGACTGTAGGTCGGACATTGATGCTGCTCAATCATTGTTTATGTGACTGATTATTAAAGCAGGGGACGCTAAAAAATGGAACAAAGATGTCGCAAACGGGCTCTGTAAATTAAAACATCTTTCTGATGACATTTGCTTTCGACCTGCGGGTCAAGCGATCGAATCACACTAGGCAAACAACGTTGCTTGTTTTTTTATCAATTGAGCACCACAGAAAACCACCTGTTATTCAGATTGCTTACAAATGGCAAGACTGCTTTTTAAGCTATGTTGCATAAAAAAACTAATGCTAACTGCTGAGTGTGAAGCTTCAGATTCCTGCATAACTCCATGCTAGGAGTAAATAACTAAGGCCATTGATGCAATTTAAATTTCAAAGAGTAAATGCAAAATGCCATTTTGGTATGTACAAAAAGCATTTTCGGTGGTGCAGTTTGCGATTTCCTTCATGTAGACATTTAGGCCCACATGCATCATTGTTACATTTTGCACTTCCTAATTTGCGAAAAATAAGGAAACGCAAATTAAGAAGTGCAAAATGCTATGCATCATTATTTTCGGTATTCATTTGGGATTCGGTAAAAATCGCAATTTTTACCGAATCCCAAATGAATACCGAATTCTTAAGTAAATATTCGCAATTCCCATTGATTCCTATGGGCCAAAAGGCCCATAGGAGTCACTGGGAAGGCATCAGCAAATTGCGAGTGGCACTTTGAAAATTTCATGGGTGCACGGGGGGGTCCAAAGGACCCCCCCATGCACCCCTGAAATGTATTTTTCGCATCATGTTTCACACACACATGTCCTAAGGACATGTGTGTGTGAAACATGAATGTAGAAAAAAAAACATTTTCACCATTTTAAACACTTTTTCCAAATTTACCGAGTGGTTCAACCACTCGGTAAATTTGGCACCCTAATTGCGAATTTCCACTTGTACAAGTAATGATGCATTGCTTTTAAGAAATCGCACATATGCGACTTCTTAAAAGCACCCGCAATTTTAGAACTCGCAACAATGTTACGAATTCTAAAATTGCTTCATGCATCCCAAAAAGCACTTTTGCATTCGCAAACGGCCGATTTTAAGGAATCGCACCGTTTGCGACTACAAAAATGCTTGATGCATGTGGGCCATGAGGAATTCCTAAATAGGATTGCGCAAATTGGGATTTCCAAACAGCGAATTGCTAACACTATGTACAAAGGATTTCCTAATTGTGAATGGCTGCACAATGGCCATTTAGAAAATGCAGTTACCATCAATGTGTATTAAGTGGTAGCTAGGCGCAAACTTTAAAAAGTCACCCAAATTGCATCTGACTCTTTCAGAATGGTGAATCTGTATGTCTTTGGCGAGGAGGATGTGAATTTTTGCTGGTAGGCAGAGAGTTTATTATTCATCATAAACATGACAGAGAACTTATCCTCATAGCATTAAAAGAGCAATGAAGGGAAATATTTACATTATTTACATTGCAACAGCATTGCACGGAACAAACACAATGAAACCTATATTACATTGGCAGAGTCATGCTTGACTACCCTTCAGATCCCTTTCCCTTGGCACCACCCGTATTCTTTTGTCCTGAACCAAGGGGGAATACCCCTTTAGGGTTGCATTTGTTGTCCTTACAAGGCAGACCCACCTGTCCTCTCAGTATATAGGAAACCTGGGCCAGCATCAAACTGGTCTCCCATCAGCATGATTCACCATGTCGAGGTCACTCAATAAGGTATCCCCCCTGACCACCATTTGAGGATGGGCCATACCTGGACCGTTCAATCACTCATACACCCATCGGGGCAACGTAAGGTAAGGCTATGGACACTAGCAGTAGCAAACGCCACTAGCCCTTCCTGAAAGAATGTGTATTGTGCACCTAGTTGAGACATTGGCTTAAGGACAACTCCCTCCTGGATTCACCTGCACTTATAACTAATGCCAAGGTTGTCCACCTGTTTTGTAGCCAGAGAAAACTCTTTTTACGCCATGCCCCCCACTTACGGTGAAATGGTGGATTATGGGTGGGAAAAAACGCAGGGTGACCGGGTGCTGCTGGCAAGGTGAGTATGTTGGCGGACACCATGGTTGTCCAGGGAGTGAGGTGACAATAGGCAAAGTTGCCCCCGCATTTAAGTCCCCCTGCCTGCCCCATCCAGACACCCAGGTGACCCCCCCCCCAGCCCCATGTAGCCAATGGCAGTGAGGATGAGCCTGCAAAACTTTCAGGTTGCAGCCATCATTAGCCACTGGCTTGGACCAGTTAAATCTGGCCTGCACCTGTCTCAGGGTCCTGCCAGCCTATGACATGGGACCCCGTTTGCCTTAGGTGAGGGAACACATCCAGACCACTCAGGTTTTCCAAATCCCCACACCCCCAATGAAAATAAACTCAAAGCATTGTACATTCCGTCTCTAAAAACGAAACTAAGTACACCAGGCTGTAGTTGCATTAGAGAAATCATATTCTCAGGCTGTTGTTTATTTTTCATTATAAATATGACATAGATCTTATCAACATAGCATGAAAATAGTAATGAAAGGAAAATATTTAAATTATTTACACTGCAACAACATTGCAAGGAACCAGCACATTGAAGCCTACATTACATTGGCAGAGGCAAGCTTGACTATCCCTTAGGTCCCATTCCCTGGGGCATCATAACTCGAATTCCATTGTCCTGAACCAAGGGGAAATATCCCTTTTGGGTTCTATTCATTGTACATACAAGGCTGATCCATCTGTCCCCGAAGAATAGGGGAAACCTGGGCCCTCATCAAACTGGTCCTCCAGCAGCATAATTCACCATGCCAGGGTACCCCATTAATCAAAGTGAACATTAATGCACCCCCCTGGCCATCATTTCAAGATGGGTTAGGTGATAGCTGGAACTCCCAATCTATCAAGCACCCATCTAGTCGAAGTAAGGTAAGGCTATGGACATGTGCAGTAGCAGATTTCACTAGCCCTTCTTAACATCATTTCCCCAGTTGGCTAATACCCCGGAGACAACTCCCAGTGTCCCATCGTAATTGGCTCCTGTAACAGCTACTGACCCAACACGACTAATTAGCATTGAAACCCCCGGTAGCATACTTTCGTGGAATACAGCGGGTCTTGCCTCAAAAATCAACGACGCAGCCTGGCAATCAATAACCATGACTCACTCCATCATAGCTCTCCAGGAAACATGGGCCATCGAGCAATCCCATTTATTAGGATATAAAACCATTTTTACCCCGGCAGTTCCTAGTAAAATGGGTAGACATAAGGGAGGGCTGTCTATATATTTGTCGATTCACACCGGCCCTATTGTCCTTAAGAGCTTTTTGGACTGTGCATACTCTCAAATACTAGTGGTAACATGGGGCTCTTTAAAAAATCTAGCTATAGTTAATTTTTATAATAACATCCCCACAGTCCACTTGGAAACCATCCTTAAGAAATTGTCAGGCACCCTTAAGAACATCGAGGATAGCTGCGCAGGGGATATGGCTATTATGTGGGTAGGGGATTTTAATTATTGATTTTACTTTACTTTCGTCGCGTTATGCCCCACTGGTCACTAAATGGGAGACACTCACCAGTGGTATTAGTGATCATTACCCTATTTCAGTCACCTTTAAACTAAATCTGGAAGTGCCATCCCATAATACTCATTGTAATTATTGGTCAGCAAAATGGATTTTGCATTAAATGGGAGAAGGTAATCCCAGCTAGTTTTCTAAAAAATCTAGGGATCAGTTCCCAAAAGGAAATTAATACGTGCCTGACCCTAGAAGAGGACGAAGATCTTGTTTTGGATTCTTTCAATAAAATTTGCTGCTCAATTAAACAGCTCCTGACCAGAAACCCGCGCAATGCAGTGAAGATAACTCCTGGGTGGTTTGACCCAAATTGCACTAGGGCACTGAGGGAACTTAAACAAGCGTTACATGTTACCCCAATAGTTAGAGCACAGATACAAATGGCAAGGTGTAACTATCGTGTCGCCCTGGCTAGAAGGAAGAAAGACATAAAGGCTGAAGCTTGGACAGCCCTTCACGCAGCCTCAGTACAAAAGGACACTGTTGACTTTTGGAAGGCTGTGAATGCTCCCTTCTACCAAGATGACCAGGGCCCACGTTTAGATAATGCTATCACGGCTCAGGAATGGGTGGATCACTTCCAAGCCCTCTATGGCATGTTGGTTCCACCTGCGGCTTCCCCCAAACAGCAATAACTGCCGAGGGAGCAGATCCTTCGTTTCCCTTAGATATTCAGTTCGAACTGGAGGAGGTCTATAAGGCCTTAAGGGAAAGCTCAGCTTCCAAAGCACCAGGACCCGACTGTGTCCCTATTGACGTGTTTAAAACACTTCCAGACCTGTGGGCCCCTTTACTCACTAGAGTCCTGAATTGTGTAAATAAAAGAGGTTTCATCTCGACATGGAAGGAGGCAATCCTGGTCCCGATTCATAAAAAGGGGGACAGGAATGATCCTGCCTGCTATTGGCCTATCTCTTTGTTAGATAGCTTTATGAAGATAGCAGGTAGGGTCATTCTCGCCCGCATTCAGGACTGGCTGGAGGGCAAGGAAGTGTTATCACCTTTCCAGTATGGGTTTAATATATACATGCAAAGAAAACCAACCTATACGTGACATTTGTGGACCTCAGCTCTGCATTCGATTGCGTCTTGCATGACAATCTTTGGCAGACTTTAAGGGATATTGGTTTGGACAACCAAATAATTGTTTACATCAGAGAACTTTATGCTGGGGCAGGTGCACGTGTAAGGTACGGCCAGAGGGGGGAATGTACTGAGCTTTTTAAGATTAATAGAGGGGTAAGGCAGGGTTGCATATTAGCTCCTCTGCTATTTACCCTCTATATCAATGGGGTGGATTCTTGCTTAACACAACAGTATTATGATTATCCTGTAATCAAAGGCAAACCCATCCCCATTCTATTGTACGCTGACGATGCGGCTATCCTCTCGCAGACAATGGTGGGCCTTCAGAAAGCCGTACAGACCTTCTCAAATTTTATGAAGTCCAGGGGACTACGTGTAAATGTCTCCAAGACATTTACCATGTCGTGCGGCCCAAAAAAACAAAGAACACCATGTCCAATTATTTTAGATGAAAGGCGGGTGGAGTTAGCCGACATCTTTTGTTATTTGTTACACCCAACTTGTCGTCTCGATCGACAAAAATTGTACGGAAGTAGAACAGAGGTTCCAGAATTGCCTCAAGGAGGTGTTTCAGTGGTTAAGGAAGAACCATCTGAAATGCAATAGCGGAAAAACGGAAATCCTCCCACTAGGCAAAGACCGCCTCTTCTGCCCTAAGGACTGGTGGCCAAAGGATTCAGCGGCCCCACCTAGCTCAGTGGTCTCTGCGCGAAACCTGGGAGTTCAATTTGATGCGGCCCTCTCTTTCGATGAGCATGTTAGAATCACAGCTGGTCGTTGCTTCGGCCTCATCAAATACCTTAAGAAATTCTTCGATTTTCTCCCCATTGCAGCTATGAAATCTGTCGTGGTCGCTTTAATACTCTCACGACTCGACTATTGCAATGGGTTGATGGCGGGAGTAAAAAGGGCCACTCTGAAGAAATTGCAGAGTGTACAACATGCTGCGGCAAGACTAGTTCAAAAACTACCCAGGAAATCCTCAGCCTCCGCAGCACTAAATACTCTTCATTGGTTGCCACTGCATAAGAGGATTCTCTATAAACTTCTATTAACAGTTTTTAAAGCTTTGAAAAACACAGGGCCAAAGTATCTCGCAAATCGTTTTGTGCATTACGACCCAGTGTGCTGCCTTAGATCTTCTAGTGGCAACCTCACCAAAATCCCGAGGTATAAATATAAAACTAGGGGAGGAAAAACTTTCACAGTCTTGGCAGCAAGGGTATGGAACAGCTTGCCACTAAACCTAAGACTTATCGATTCTGAAAGTATATTCAGGAAACACCTGAAAACATGGATCTATCAGCATTCTGACAGTTTTGTGATGGCAGCCATCTAGATGTTCCACCAAATTTCATACACACGCTTAGTGCCAAGATGCTCCCTTCGGAGCGATAGGTTGCGCTCTATAAATACCCACAAATACAAATTTGGGGGTTCACTTTGACAGGCAAGGCACGTGGAAGTCCGCTGTGAACGCAAGGGCCCTAGCATTTAATAGAGCATCTGGTGCTCTTATGAGATTCGCAAAAAAAATAGGGAATAGACCAGTCAGGGATCTCCTCCAAATATTTAAAGCTAAATGTGTGGCCACTGGTACTTATGGGGCGGGCAGTTGGGGCTGGCAGCAAGTGGAGGCAATACAGCGAATCGAGAACAGGTTCCTGCGATTTTTAATAGCTACATCGAAGAACAATGCTCTATATGCCTTACACGCCAAAGTTGCCCTCCTTCACATCACAGATATTATAAAACTAGCCCCTGTTTTACTTTGGCACAATGTTTGGACCAATACTGCCACAGAACTGAATAGAACCATTATAGAGGACTGTTTAAGCTGTGATGGTGCAAAAAATATTAAATGGTTTAGTTACATCAAGAACTTTGTTAGTGAGATTGGTCATCCTGAATATTTTACTCACTGGAACAGCTCTCGCGATCCACGCTAAAAAAGACTCTCCTAGAACATTTGGATTTGCAAAGATGGAAGGGCGAAAGGTCTAAAAAATCTGTCATGAGCCACGATGAGGTGAATCCCAAAGGGGCATTCAGCTGTATCTTGTATTAGATCAACCCCTGCAGCATCGCAGACTCCTGACATACTTTCGCATGGAAACTTTTTATAGACTTGTATCATTTCCGAATTGTAAAGACTGGGCGAGAGAAAAAAGACGCTGTCCTTGTGATGATAAATCATACCAGTCAAACATACATTGCACTCTTTTCTGTACTTTATGTAGCCACCCTAGGCGACAAATTTTAAAACCTCTCTTGTTAGTTTGGGGCTTAAGAAAAGCTAGAGATGCCTATAATAAACTAAGGTCCTTAGACGATTGCCTTACCATTAGTAAAGTGATCCTCTACTTGAATACAATCTTAAGAGTGAGAAGGACTATAATAATGGGATAGCAATAGCCAATTAATTATAATTAACTAACATGTATCTCACCTGATTGCACTGTGTTATACCTCTATTTAACTTCTTTTTAATAATTAAAAAATTTTTTTTAATAAAGTTTAATTCTGAGTGAATAAGATGGAATTTTAACTTTGACTTTATTTGTATACTTTTATGAATTGTAAATTCAATTCGAATAAAGTTTTTGAACTGAACACTAGCCCTTCTATAAAGATGATGTATCTGTGCCCTGAGTTGGGACATCAGCTTAAGGCCAACTCTCTCCTGGAGTTGCCTGCACTTATAACTAATGTCAAGGTTGTCCACCTGTTTTGCAGCCAAACACAACTCTTTTTACACCACAGACCTGGTTGGTTACTGCCAAACTGGGCTCCCCCATGCTCTTGTAGATATGAGAAATGCTATACTGCAAAAAAAAGTTACGTTTTCCACAAAAATCTCAGTGCTCTGAGTTGACAAATGAACCCCATCTCTGTGGACAAAAGATTCTCCACAAATGCAACCATGATACATTGTCTTTAAACTGACCGTATTCAACAACTCCGTCATCCTACTCTTAATACTCCTTCCGGATGCATTAAGGCTTTTAGCAGGCTGACAAAACCTCCATATGCTTCCGGAGATGATGTCGGACCATGCAATGACTCGTTTTGGGTATTTTCTGGCTAACCAAGAGATTTCGACTAACAAGTTCTCAAATAGAGTCCTCCAGCGTAGGGTTGCCAAATAGTTGCCATTGATGTGGTGAATGATGAGTAACGGCAGCGGAAGCCTCCCAAACAAGGAGTTCTCCATCAGTTGCTGCAGACTAACCAAACATAGAGTCAATATCAAGTCAACATCAAGTCAATTGAAAATGAAGACTTGCTGCAATTTGCGCTTGCAGAAATGAGCCTTCGTAAATGCTGCCCATGCCTGATGCATAAAAGAATGACCAATGATCCATACACTGGCAGGAGCCATGTACTCTAATGCAAAAACTGGTGGGAAAAAGAAATGACATTGCTTCTGGCTGAACTGAAATGTGGTTTTTTTTTTTTTTTTATTTATTTATCGATTTTGCAATAAAAGACATAACAATACAGAGAGGAAAACTCAGAAGCAACATCAGTCACAATCATACAATGCGCATAGGGCCTGATACAGTGTGGGGGATCCATAACATTTAGCAACAAAATGACACTTAACCTAACATACATAATACATGAGACATGTTACATAGCAATCAAAAACCACATAAGGAGTCAAATCAAACATTTAAGGGGGGGTCCTTAAGCAAGTCAGGGTGATCTCGCAAATAATCAGTGAGGGGGGCCCAAATATCCGAAGGTTTCGAAGCGGCAGGTAATTCTTCCGCGTGCAATGCAAAATTGTCCCTACAGTATACAGCATCCATTATCTAGTCTCTGAATGCAGGTGACTTTCTGCTGTCCCAGTGTATAGACACTCGTCTCTTAGCAAGCAATAACATTATAGCCACCAATTTTTTTGCCATGGATCGTAAGGGTATGTCGAGGCCCAGTAAGCACAGTCTTGGGGTACACTCTAGAGTACAGGATACCATCCTCCCCAGATGTTCCACCACTTTTTCCCAATATTGCTTCACCTTCACACAGCACCAAGCAAGATGAGCAAACTCCGCATTATCAACTCCACATCTCCTACACCTGTCACTGTCTCTCAGCTCGTATTTATATAATTTAGCTGGAGTATGGTAGCTTTGGTGTATGTACTTATAGTGGATAAGCCTAAGCCGTTAGGTGTTAGTAGCGTAATCAGTGTACAGCAAGCTGTCCAGTCCTCTTCCGTAAGGGGGGCCTCGAGAAGATTGGACCATTTATCACGTGCCTTCACCGTATCATATCCAATATCTGACTGGGCCTGCTTGTATAGTCGCGATATGAGATGCGCAGGAGAGGCAGAGTACACCAGCATCTGCAGCTAATGCAAGGTGGAGGGTTCATCGGGAAAGGAAAGGTAGAAAAGCTGAGTAGCGGCCTTCAGCCTAAGATATAGGAACCGGAAAAGCAAAGATTGATTGGAAATGTATGACAAATCATCTAAGGTGATAAACCTGCCATTTGGGTAAAGATCGCCCAGTTGTGAGATGCCTACCTGTTCCAGCAGGGACATATTGTTCGGCTCCAGCCTTACAGACAATGCAGGATGATGTGATAATGAAAGTGCAGGGGCATATATCGGTGTCTTATGTGCCAGCTGACTAATACGCTGCCACGCCTGAGAGGTGGTTCTGACTGTATTTATCTCGCGTGCGGTGAGATGGGAGTGAGTGTGTGTAAGTACACTGGTTAGCGGGATGGGATCGGCATCCTCATCCTCCACCGTGAGATGTGGGAGATATCGTACTGGGTGGAACCAATAGTAAGCGAAGTGCGACTGGGCGCATAGATAGTAAAGATAGGCATCAGGTACCGTAAAGCCACCTGCACTGTATGGAAGGGAGAGTGTATGAAGACTTATCCAAGCCTGCTTACCTGCCCATATAAGTTTTACAAAGTTAGTGCGTATCCTAGCAAAAACTGATGAGGGGGGCGGGATTGGTATATTTATAAAAAGATAGAGCAGCTGGGGCAGG
Organism: Lissotriton helveticus; assembly: GCF_964261635.1. Lineage (NCBI taxonomy): Eukaryota > Metazoa > Chordata > Amphibia > Caudata > Salamandridae > Lissotriton > Lissotriton helveticus. The sequence continues at coordinate 504,307,527 of NC_136069.1, read as the reverse complement.
AGTACCATTTTTGTCAGAGAGATACGATCTGCCAGTGAGAGGGGAAGTGTGATCCACCTCTGTATTTGTGTCTCCATACGATCGACAGCCACTCCATAATTCTGTCTAATTACCAACTCTGCGTCCCTATGCACCCAGATCCCGAGGTATTTAAGGGGGTCCTCCAGCCATACGAGGGGAAAGTCAAATTGTGGAGCCTTCGTGCACTCGGTCAAGGGAATCACCGCAGACTTGCACCAATTTATGCGCAATCCAGAGTAGCGTCCAAACTTTACATATTCTCGCAATAATGGGGAGAGATTATTTTCAGGGTCTCGAAGGTAGAGCACCATATCGTCAGCATATAGCGATATGCTGATAGGCCGGAGATGGAACCGGAGGGCAGTGTGGGCATAATGCTGCCGTATCCTACAGGCAAGAGGCTCCAGCACTATAGAGAATAGAAGAGGGGATAGCGGACAACCCTGCCTCGTACCACGCTGAATTGGGATACTGTCAGATATAAATCCGTTAACCTTTATACAAGCCACAGGTTTAGTGTACAAGAGAGTAACCCACTTACGCAGCCGCAAAGGGAAACCCATGTGCCCCAATATCGTCAGCATGTAAGGACATTCCTCAGAATCAAAGGCCTTAGCAGCGTCGAGAAGCACTGCCACAGCTTGAAGGTCTGGATTAAGATGGTGTAGGAGGGCAAAGATCGTGCGCAGATTATGAGTGGTCGACCTGGAATGAATGAAGCCCGGTTGGTCGGGGAGGACTATTGTAGACATAAGAGGTTGGAGTCTGGTAGCAATAATCTTTGCGAGTATTTTGACATCTGTGTTGATTAATGACAAGGGTCTATATGAGTCTGCCTCCGTGGGACTTTTGTCAGGTTTTAGCAGGGTTACTACAAGTGCCTCCCGCAACGTTTGTGGAAGAATCTCATTTTCATAGGCCTCGTCATACATTTCAAGGAGACGGGGGATCAGCAATTCAGCATAGGCTTTATAAAATTCCCCAGTAAACCCATCTGGACCTGGTGATTTCCCATTCGGTAATGCATTAATGGCTAGAAGTGTCTCCTCCACCGTTATTGGCTGAGCCAGATACTCTCGGTGAGCATCTGAAAGCCATACTAGCTCTAAGCCTTTAAGATAGTCCAGAATCTCAGCCTCCAACGCTGTGTGTTGTGTTGTGTAAAAATCTGGGTAGGTTTTTCTAAAAGTCTCCAATATACCTGGAGTGTCATAGTGCAGTATTCCCTCGTCATCCTCCAACTGCGTGACTGTGTGTTGCCTATGTTCCAATCGTATTTTCTGCGCTAATAAACGCCCTGGCCTGCCTCCTTCACCTAGTCTACGTGCTTTATGTCTTCGAGAGGTATACCTAATCTCATTTTCGGCCAGGTCATTGTACCTATTCACCTCTGCGCGCAGATCGGCTAATGTAGTGGCACTGTGCGTGGTATCATATTCAATCTCCAGCAGGCGAATGGTGTCCTCACAATTCTGTAGCTGCGTCCTGATATCTTTTAATATCCCTGCAGATGTACCTATACAGGTACCCCTTATTGTTGCCTTAAAGGCTTCCCATAGTGTGCCAGCACTATCTACCGAACCAGCATTACACGCAAAAAAATCCTCTATTGCCATGTGTATCGCCTCCTTATATAGGGGGTCTAGCAGGGCAACTGCATTGAACCGCCAGACAAAGGGAGGTGGGGTATATGTAGGAATAGCCAAAGATAAGGATACCGGCTTGTGATCTGAAAGGGTTTTGGGAAGATGTTGAATGTCCGTGGCCCAGGTGGATGCATGGTCCATTAATAACCAATAGTCTAACCTAGACCAGCTGTTATGCACAGTAGAGGAGTGTGTACTCTCTTGGAGGAGAGGGTGGCGCTCCCGCCAAGCATCATGAAAGCGACATTCTAGCATGCCAGTAAGAATTGTAGAGACTGCTCGCTTGTGATGTTCAGCAGTGTCACTAGATCTATCCAACGCCTCATGGAGCGCTACGTTCAAGTCCCCCCCCGTATCATCTCCATGGGTGGCAAGTCACGAAGTTTGGCAAATACCTTAGTAAAAAAATCGGGGTCATCTGTATTCGGACCATAGGTGTTCAGAATACCCACTTTGGTGCCCCTAAGAATACCTGTGATCAGCACATACCTGCCCTGGGGGTCTACATGTGAATGGTCTAAGGCAAAAGGCGTACCTCTACGTATTAGGATCGATACCCCGCGACCATAAGAAGAATAAGTGGAGGATATTGAGTGTACTGCCCACCTATGGCCCAACTTTTTTGCTTTACCAGGGAGAAGATGCGTCTCTTGCAGAAGCGCAATATCAATTGAGTGTCTATCTAGATATGTGAAGACCTGCCTTATTTTTTTGGGACTATTTAGGCCCCGCACATTCCATGTTAGGAGGCGCAAGGGTTTTCCAGTGGCCATAAAAACAATATTACAACATATCTACATATCACATGTACCGCATATACCAGTAACAAAGCATGAATCCAAACATAGGTGACTTTTGTGACCGATTCAAACATAACAATTCCCATCACCCCACCCACCACCCACTTCGCCATCCCAATCATGACAAAGCCTCCGCCCTCAGCACACAAACAAAGGAGGGAAAACAGAAGGGGAAGAAACCCACTGTTATACAACGCTATCACAACTTGGGTTAACCCTCAATCAAAAGAATTCAAACGGTGTAGATCACACATAGGGGGGGGGGGCGCGTCAGCCTGCTACTAACCCCAGCCAAGCAGGCATAGGGGGATCAAGCTGTTCACATAACGTGTGAGATTAGAAACATAGGGTGCCAGCAACAATCGCCCGATGTAGGGCAGATAATAAACTACTAATAAGAAGGTTGGAGCAGAGGGCCCACAGACACAGCAACATTCAGAGAAACCCAACCCCCAACAGTCCAACACAGTAAACATCAATGTAAGATAGGGGGGACGGGGGGAATGAGTGACCCACTAATAGTCATGACGCATAAACTCGAACTCCTCAAAAGCTCCTTAAATGGTACAACACCAGTAGGGAAAAACACTTATTCAGCATCGGAAGGGGGTTCATGTTCCTCTTGATGTCCACGTGGTGACTTACGCCGGAGTACCTGTGGATGATTAGCTTGTAGAAACTTGAGTGCCTCCTTAGGTGTATTGCAAATCGTGCCCTTCCCGTCCACCATAATTTTCAAGCGAGCTGGATATAGCATAGCATAGGGAATACCAGCATCTTTCAGTTTTTTCTTGACTTCCATATATTGTTTCCGCGCTTCCTGAACCTGAGACGTGAAATCAGGATAAATGGAGATATTCATCCCTTCATGGCTGAGCGCCGCCAACTCCCGAGCCCTTCTGAGCGCCGCGTCTCTGTCCCTATATTTCAGCAATTATAGGGCGCGGGCGCGCCCCAGGCGCCGGAGGCGGCGCCATGGTGCGATGGGCTCGCTCCACAATGAAAACTGGAGAGAAAATGTCCTTACCAAGGATGGTAGCTAGCAGAGTTTCAACATATTCTCCATGCTACCAGTGCAGGTGGTCTCCGCCACTCCCAGAATGCGTAGATTACATCTCCGAGACCTTGCCTCCAAATCTTCTGTTTTAGCAGCCAGGGTTAGCAGCACCTTATCCACTTTTTTATGTTTCAGGTCAAGCTGGTGCATGGCGTCCTCTGCTTCGGAAATATGCCGCTCTGCCATATCAATGCGCTCTGTGTGCTTATTTAGTCGCTCTGATATGCGGTCTACACGGTACGTTAAGGAGTCTATTTTCCCATCGATGTTAGTGAGAGTAGACTGTATAGCCGAAAACATAGCTTGTACATCCATTGCAGCCTGCTCAGGAGGGGGAGAGGCGGCAGATCCACCTCCACCAGCCTGCTCAGCGGGAGCCGTCTGTACCCTACGCTGAGCATCAAATTGAATTTTGGACTGCATTTTATCCGGTTTACCCTTGTCCACCTACAACAGGAGAGGGATGCCCAGTATAGGTAGGTGCACACAGCAATGGCGTGGATAGTATCTGCGGCTGATGATACAGGGTATAGAGTATGTCCCAAGCTCAAGCCCAATGCAGGGGGGAGTCCTCCGGGCCACCGACGCTATCAGCCAAAGACAGCAGCCAGAGTCTCGATCCGGTGTGCAGGAAATGGCTGATCCAACCACGCAAGAGGCTGTCAGCAGGCCCCCACCACTATTCAGCTCAACGATGCAGGGCACAAGGAGAACAGACAGCCGGACCACCGCAGGAGAAGCCTGCCGCATAGCAGGAAAGCGGAGGAGGGGGAGGTGCGCCCGAGCCACAGAGCAGCAGCGCCTAGGCCCAGCACAAGCTCCTGCAGCGAAGGGATCGTATTCAGGGCACAGCGGGGCACAGTGGTATCAGGGGCGCCACTCCGTCATGATGCCCCCAGTCCCACAGCATGAGCCTGAGGCGACCACCCTCTGCGGCCGATGGCAGCCCGCACCCCTCCTACCTCGGTGAAAAATCGTGGCCTCGTGCGTGTGTCCCGAGGCCTCCCTGGCAGATCGAGGAGCTCCAGCGATGTCCCTTCAGAAGAGCGAGACGCGGCACAGGGGAGGCAACCCGGTCACCTCCAGCCACATCCGACAGGGCCAGGGCAGGGTCCAGCAGCAGCCCTCGCGAGGGGGATGGTGGGTTCACAACGCGAGTCAGAGTCCCCGGGCTCGCATAGATGCAACGCGGTCAGCGGCCTCAGGCAGACCACTCCCCCCAGCCTCGGGGCGCTCCGGAGCAAGCACAGCAATGATCTGGAATTCGCCAGGTGATGGTGTCAGGGGAATGCGGGCACAGTTTGTAGTCAGGGCATCATAATTTTAGGCGGCAGCAGCTTACTGTACACCCAGGATTTTGACAGGATTGTGGCTTGATCGGGTGAGCTCGCCTAGAGCGCGGCCATTTCCCACCACGGCTAGCTCCGCCCCCCAACTGAAATGTGTTTATGTTGATCCAAACATAGCGCGTGTAGCATTCTGACGCAAACCTGCTTCTTCTCATAACCACTTCCTGTTAAGTCCAGCCAGAGATCTTCCTGCCCCCATTGTAAAGGAATGTACGCTAAAGCTGTCCTGGATTCCTGCCACCCCTAAGGCCCTGCGCATGACCTGGGTGAAGTGGAATTGTGTCAACGGGACATGCCGCAAACCGGTGACCTTTTTTCAAGATGCTCTGTTCACATTTTGACCCCGCAACTGCCCTCCTCTTCTGGGGCTGCTGAATGGACGGGGCTGCGCTGACTACGATGACCCGAGAGAAATGTTGATGCTCTTCAGCCTTCTTCCCGCCGGATCTGATGGCTGCCTTCCACTTTACAGCTCTTCTCCAGAGGTATGTTTCCGTTGTAACGTTGGGCTCGGATTTCTGTTCTCCCGCAATCCAGCCATTTTGTTTTGCGAATTTCTTTGGGGTCCACGATTTGGATCATCCATCTTGCGACTACTGCAGATGCCTTTGATCGATTATTGCCGCTGGTCCCTGCCTGTGCCACCAGCTGGACCGCTGCCCTGGTCGACCACTTCTGGAGACTCTTGCACCCTTCACTTCTTGTTCTGGTCACTGTGAGGCACCCTTGTAACCCGTTCGCACCCACGCCAATTGTTGTTTCGACCTGACACAGTGTTGATGTCCGGCACTAGTTGTTGTTTTGTCACTGGTACCCTGACGGTTTGTTGGCTCGCTTACTCTGACTTTCGTTTGGTATCCCCTGTAGTACTTATCTTCGTTGTAACACCTTTACTGTAGTACTGATCTTCATTGTCACAGCTTTACTGTTACCCCACTCCCCCTCCACACTCCTTGGGACTTGCTCTCTATTGTTGTTTGATATCCTAGCAATGGATGTAATTCTGTGGCCCGGTCTTTCCCTGCGCTGTGTTTTTATTCTCTGGCAACCTACGTTGCTTTGTGGCTGATCTGAAAAATATTTTTTGATTGCACTACTAGGTGCAATGTGAGTTGCAAAATGAAAGACAGAAAGAGGGCCTTATCTTGGCCAAATAATCTATAAAGTTGATGGTACAGACACTTATCTATGTGTGTTTGAGACCGAGCAACATGACCAATGTCCGGTGGAGCTGCCCAGTCAGCTATAGAGGAGATCGGATCTGGTTGGTTTCCCCCCTCGGCCGTCACCTACCCAGCTGGACATTGGACACTGTTTCTCCTTGTCTCCCCACTGTTATCTCCCCCCGTCTTCCGGCGAATTACCGATTTTCTGCCAAACTACGGAGTATATGTTGATGTTGCTCCACGCTCTTGTAACACTTGTTTTACTCTGTAACACTGTTTCTCCTTTTCCTATGTTTTTAATATGCTCCTGTAACTGATGTAACTCAATGATCCTCATGTAAAGCGCGCTGATACCTCCTGGTCTAGCCAGCGCTGTATAAAACTCAAATAAGTAAAATAAATAAAAATAAATAAACATTTTCCCACATGGTCTATCTTAGAGTGGGGTATGGTCACCACCAGATCTCCTCCCATCCAAGATAAGTGGTTGAGCTGGATCCACCACTGTGAGTCTTGCTTGGACCTCGCCATGATTTTGGAGACTCTAAAGGTCTTGTAAAATGTGAGGAGAGGAGAAGGCAGCAGTAATAAAGGGCAGTCTCGAATGGGGAAGAGCAAACCCCCTGTGGGGCCCTGATAATCCTCCCCATCTTATACACAACTGAGGGACTCCTTTGGTTAATCCTTGCAACATTTACCCTTTTCCATCCCCTAAAGACTTGCTTAACAAGGAAGGAGGCTGAATGGTTGGGTCCCACCTCCAGTTTTGCAAAAAGGGCCAGGGTCAAAACATGTTGCCTGGCAAATGCTGCAGATCTATCCTGTGATCATAAATGCTCATGAAAATCAAGCCAGTTATTAAATCAAAAAAGCTGCCCCTCAGTGTTTCCCTGGGTGCTAGCCTTGTATGCAGAAAAGTCCCTTTCATAAGCTTGCATTGTTTTTGCTGCAAGGCTGGCTGTAATTAGTTGAGCGAGGGGAGGGTTCCAAGGTTAAATGATGATATAAGCAGGAGAACCTTGCTTCTCCTGGCAAGGCAGGTGTGTTGGCGTCCGTCAGGGGTGTCCAGGAAGCGAGGTGACAACAGGCAAAGTTGCTCCTGCATTTAAGTCCCTCTGCCTGCTCCCGCTGGAAGCCCAGGTGATCTCCCACCAGCCCCAGGCAGCCAATGGCAGTGCAGCCTGAGCCCAGCAAATATTCCAAGTTGCAGCCACCGCTAGCTGTTGGCTTCGACTGGCCGAATATGGCCCGCACCTGTCCTAGGAGTCTGCAAGCCTGGGGTGTGGGCCCCGTTTGCCAGTTTCCCAATGTAATTGGTTGGATTGATGGCACACTTATTGCCCTTTGTCCCCCCTATGTAAATTAATTCATTCATAGAAACAGAAAAAGCACACATTCACTCAATGTGCAGGTAGAGTGTGATGCCTCATGCATCATAAGTGACCCTGTAGCTAGATTCCCAGACAGCACACATGACTCCTTTATGTTCCACTCCTTTGTATTCACTGTGGAATAAATAACCGTCCGTGTCAGGGAGATTTTGTTGATGGTTTTTTCCTTAAAAAGAGACTTGCAAACTCAATTCATAGTGTCCAAAAGTGTGTTTGTAAAATGATCTAATAGTCTGTCCTTCTCATTCTATTTAAGGAGACAGTGGATATGCCTTGTGCCCTTGGATGCTGACAACATACTTGCATCCAAGAACCGGCTGTGAAAGGCATTACAACAGGACATGTAAGATAATATCAATAATTGAACGTACCTTTGGGAATACTCAAGTCTCTATTCAGATGTCTACACAAAACTGGTGGAGCACTACTCTACAGACCACAGACCAAAAACATTACCACATGTGCCATTCTCCATAACAGAACCATGAGGAATGGTCTGCACAACATCAACATAGAGCCAGAATCAGATGATGAACTACCACCACTACAGATTTAGCAGGACGATACATGTGCAGCAGAAGCCAGGTCAAGCTCGATGCATGGAGGTCACCAACAACTATTATTCTAGATAAGAACGATGACCACATGTAAGAAATAGACAACACACATGATGGTAATGTTTTGTGTATTGCTGAAAGTTAATCTTTTATTGAGGTTGTAGCAATGTAATTCTTCATAATAAACTGTATCCTTGATTAAGCACAATGAAGGTGAGCTATAGCATCAATGTTCTGGATTAACTCAGCTAGAAAAACACCACATGGCTTACAAATCTCTATAACTCCCTCACCGATTTTCAGAGCAGAAGGAACCATCTCCCTTTACAATAATGGGGATGTCATCATGAAATCTTCTGCCCATACCCTAGAGCGGTTTGGCAGAATATTCATGAGTATAAAAAACATGATGTCAAATGATGTCCCCATCTCCTCCAAAAGTCAACGTCTTCCCTCCATGATGGAAACATAGACAACTTCCAGACCCACCTCTACCTTAGCACGTATGCCTGCTTATGACCACTCTCTCTTTTCCAACACTGGAACCATCTTGGATGGGCCCAGTACACCCATTCCAAGAGAGGATTCTTGCCCTTACCCTATAATCCACTTATCAGACCAGTCGAAACCATCAGCTAATAGAACATTGGGAACTAACACCCACAACTCGAGAATCTCTTTTCCCTCCTATTATCCAATGGGTGACCCAATCGATCACTCTGGCCTCTAACTTCTCTGCAGTGACCTCCCAACACTATGTGAAACCTACTGCTGGCACTCCTAGGAGATCTCTTCTGACCCCTGTTCCAATCACCACCCCTTTCCTAGCCCTCATCTTCCAATCATTTCCCTCATCACACCCCCTCATCTCTTTTAAACCTTCAAGTCTGAGGACCACTCCCATAAACCATGGAGGGGCACACACGTCTTCTGGGCCCAGGACACACTACACTCCCATTGGTACTGATTATTCCTCTTCCATGGAGAACAAACTCACTGATATTAGTCAAGACCAGCTAGTTAAAGATGATATTTAGAACCTTATTTACACCACCGCGAAGCTAGAGATGCTCTGGAATTGCAACTTGACCCTTTTGGGGTAACAGAAACCCACATACAAAACATTATACTTTGTCCTCAAGGGGACAGCCAAACTACTCCTGGCATGAGACATCGTTTATCGATCACTGAAAGAATATCGATGACACAAATATAGACTTACCAAAATATCGAGTAAAAAATATAGAATGCAAAAATATCGAAACCCTATCTCCAAACAGGTAAGTACAAAAATATTGAATCAAAAATATCGTTGTAAAAAATATAGTTAGTCAAAATATTGAATTTTTAAAATGTCTTAAAAGTAATTCAAAATTAATGAAATAATAAATATAATTAACTTAAACATACTCAAAATACTTAAATAACCTTAAAATTAATAAATAATTAATGTAACTTAAAACAAAAAACAATTTAATTCTTTAATACATATATATATCTAAACATAATATAAATAAAAAATATACAATATTTTTACCGTAGAATAGCGGGAGGGTTACATTTACTATCACCACTCCAGTGAGTGCAACAGTATAGAAAACATTGGATAGCGTAGCAGTAAAAATTACTATTCCCACTCCAGTCAGTGCAACAGTAGGGAAAGCGTTGGATAGCGGGAAGGTAAAAATTACTATTCCCACTCCAGGGAGTGCAACAGTAGAGAAAGTGTTGGCCAGCGTTGAGGTAAAAATTACTATTCCTACTCCAGTGAGTGCAACAGTACGGAAAGAGTTGGATAACGTAGGGGTAAACATTACTATTCCCACTCCAATGAGTGCAACAGTAGGGAAAGCGTTGGATAGCGTAGGCATAAAATGTACTATTCCCACTCCAGTGAGTGCAACAGTAGGTAAAGCATTGGATAGCGGGAGGGTAAAAATAACTATTCCCACTCCAGAGAGTGCAACAGTAGGGAAAGCGTTGGATAGCGTAGGGGTAAAAATTACTATTCCCACTCCAGAGAGTGCAACAGTAGGGAAAGCGTTGGATAGTGTAGGGGTAAAAATCACTATTCCCACTCCGGAGAGTGCAACAGTAGGGAAACTAAATACTTCATATGCGAATAAAAATAAAATCAATATTAATACCAATTACAAATTAATTAAAAGTAATTAACATTTTTTATATAATATAATTAAAAATAACAACAAAAAACAATTAATACATTAAAATATTTAATTATCTACAATTAAAGTACTTTCCACCCTATTCCCCTAGAAACACACAACCCGCAACAGAAAATACATTAATAAAATTAACATAATTATCAATTAGTCAATTAATTAAAATTAATTACCAATTATATTTTAATTCATTACCAATTAAAAAAATTAATAACAATTAATTCAAAATGGATAGCGTAGGGGTAAAAAAGACTATTCCCACTCCAGTGAGTGCAACAGTAGGGAAAGTGTTGGATAGCGTAGGGGTAAAAATGACTATTCCCACTCCAGAGAGTGCAACAGTAGGGAGACCGTTGGATAGCATAGGCATAAAATGTACTATTCCCACTCCAGTGAGTGCAGCAGTAGAGAAAGCATTGGATAGCGGGAGGGTAAACATTACTATTTCCCCTCCAGAGAGTGCAACAGTAGGAAAAGCGTTGGATAGCGTAGAGGTAAAAATTACTATTCCCACTCCAGAGAGTGCAACAGTAGGGAAAGCGTTGGATAGCGTAGGCATAAAATTTACTATTCCCACTCCAGTGAGTGCAACAGTAGGTAAAGCATTGGATAGCGAGAGGGTAAAAATTACTATTCCCACTCCAGAGAGTGCAACAGTAGGGAAAGCGTTGGATAGCGTAGGGGTAAAAATTACTATTCCCACTCCAGAGAGTGCAACAGTAGGGAAAGTAAATACTTCATATATGAAAAAAAATAAAATCAATATAAATACCAATTACAAATTAACTAAAAGTAATTAACAATTTTATATAATGTAATAATCAATTAAAAATACAAATAAAAAGTATTACCTATTAATACAAATTGTTTACCAATTAACAATTCATTAATTAACAATTAAAAAATAATTTAAAATTACAACCAAAAAACAATCAATAAATTAAAACATTTAATTAATTACAATTAAAGTACTTCCCACCCTATTTCCCTAGAAACACACAACCCGCAACAGAAAATAAATTAATAAAATTAACATAATTATCAATTAATCAATTGATTAAAATTAATTTCCAATTATATTTTAATTAATTACCAATTAAAAATTTAAATAACAATTAATTCAAAATGAATACCAATACAAAAATTAAAACATTTAATTATTTATAATTAAATTACTTCCCACCCAATTCCCCTATAAACCCACAACCCGCTACAGAATTATATTACGCAAAAATTAAATACCATAACATTAATTATTTAAAAGAAATTATTAAATAAATATACACTTTTCACACATATGGTAACATTTAAAATACCTTGAAATAATTGGATATTATTAAAAAATGTATATTAACTTACCTCAAATTCGATATTTTTGTTGTCTATATTCTGTCCATTCTATATTTTTGTTGTCTATATTCTGTCCATTCTATATTTTTAAATCAATATTAATGCAAATCGATATTAAAAACTCAATATTTTAAGTGTGTATCATCGTTTATCAAGGATTCACAGAACTTGATCTGGAAAGCTCAACCCTATCTCAATCTCATCTCCAGACCCCAGAGTGTTACAGACCACCTATCTGAGGCTGGCATTCACTCCCTTCTGTTATCTTACACCACCACTAATAAGGATTCATCACCCAGGCTGGTCACTATCCAGACTATTCCCTCCATCCCGCTCCGAAGACCCAACTCCAACTACAGAACCATGAATGAGTAAAACCTTCTACAAGTTCCCATAACACACCAAGAAGTGATAGTAACCACATGTCATCTCAGGTCTATGATTCTAGACTGCAGGTCAGTGGTAAGACATGCAGCTGACATCACAGAGGCTATTCTCGCACAAGACCTTGACCTCCTAACATTACCTGGAACGTGGCTCAGTGATACCTCATCACCCATTCTGGATATTCTAGTTCCACCCAACCATGTCATCATCAGACTGGACAGAACAGAACTTAGCATGCATTTACAACTCCATGCTCACCTTCAAATGTTCACACATTTAACAAATGCCTTCCTGTGAGTACCTAGGCATCGAGATATGGAGCAATGACAAGATAGTATGCAAACTTCACACAATTTAGCACCCCCGGGAAACAACTTACCTTCTATTGAACAAGTAATTGAGACCATCTCCCCTAAGTCGGACTAGCTCACCATCAATATCTTCCTAGGGGATTTCAACATGCAACGGAATGACTCGCATGGCTGCATACTGAACACTTTCTTGGCCTTCCTCACAGATCTCAACCTTACCCAGACATGTAATGGCCCAGCACACAATAGAGGCTCCACTCTCAATCCAGTCATCTCTAAGGACAATGCCATTCGACCTGAATCCTTAAACCCCTGTGACTGGTTTGACCACTAACTAATCTCCTTCCTCATCTTGGATAAGGTGTTGACTAGAGAGGGCCAACATCTTAAAACAAGACTATGGTCTAGATACTTGATGAATATTAATTTAACCTAATTACTTCTATTCTAACAAAAACATCCTTCTGCCTGCCACAAATTTGATGAATGTTAATGATCTTATCGAACAATACATCCAATCCATGACATTGTTGTGGAGCGAAAACAAGGTGAAATATATGCGCAACCAATCAAGGCAGTTAAACAGATGTGAGCAGAGCGACCTCACAGGGCAGCCTCTCACACGCTGACAGGAAGAAAGTAGCGCGCATAGACATTGTAGGAGACAACACGCCTCGTAGACTTCCAGAATGTACAAAAAATAGGAAAGTCAATGGTAATATTCTAGGTTATTGAGGAATGACCGGCTTGTGAAGTCAAAAACAGGAGGCATAACGGACGCGGTTAAACTTGGTAGACGCTAGCGCAAGACCTAAAATGGCGGCCGCTCGCGTCTGTATTGTGGAGAAATTACCGCGTGTCCGGAATGAGGCACAGCAGATTAAATCTTGTCCGGAAAGCGGTTTCTGACTCACTGCATCCTCAGCAATATGAGCCCGTCACCTCACAAGTGGAAAGCCAGGGTAGAAGGCTCAAAATAAATCTTCGATTCTCGTGATACGGCGGAGCACACAGAGGGTCCGCCATGACACCTCAGCGCGCAAGCCACGCCCAACAGTTAACGCTTTAAGTGCTAAACTTATCCCAGTCCTGTCCTATGGTGCACTAGTTCTCAAGGAGAAGGAAACTGACAAACATGAAACCATCTTTAGACAGAGGGCACAATAATTATTTCATTTTTTACCCCTCACGCTGTGATCCATCTTGAACTAAATCTTCTTCACGTACGCTTATGTATCCAAAAACATGAATTACTTTTGTGATTGTGCTAATTCTACAAATGGCCCAATGAGGGGTCTGATTTATCAAGAACTGATACGCAACCCTCTGCCAGCTTCCATCGTCTCAGAAAAAACCATTACAGCTCAGATACGCGAACACAATCTGTCACCTATTTCAGCTCTGCACAGTATGTCAAAACTAACCTGTAAAACAACATTGTAAAGAGACTGCGGAAGTCAGTACAAACAGCAATCCTGCTCAAAGTGTTAAGTTACCAACATGGATTACTTGATCGAATCAAACTTTTCACCCAGGCAGAACTACATTAATTTGAAACCTAGAGGCCAACAATATTCCTAAGGTTTAAACTTCTCTATATATCCATTGAGCAGATTGAAGAACTTTGGGGTAGCTGCCGTCCCCCCCTCCTGCAAGTTGTGCCTCAAATATGATGAGACCTTAGAGCACATACTTTGTATCTGCCCTCCTCACAATGAATATTAGGAGAATTGCCCCTGCAGCGTAGGCCCCCGTGCAACATGGCGCAAGGGTGTCTGCACTGGCGCTAGCCAGCTTTATTAGCGCCAGCACTAGCGAAAACGCAGGGTTGCACAGTATTTTGTACATACAGCACATCCCTGCATTTTAAAAATGTCAGAGCACAGCGTTAACAATTTTGGTGTAACACCATGCTCCAACATTTTCTTGTAAATATCCCCTGTAGTTTCATTGTCAGTTTGCTTTTCCAAGTAATGTTGTATAAAATAACTCAAAATTTGTTTTTATAATGATCCATATATGGGTTCGGCTCCTTCTAAAAGTGAAGATTTTAATTCTGGTTCTTTTATGTTTCCATGCTCTGAATTTGCATTTCCTCAAACTCAACAGAAAACGTTGAATAGAGTTTCTGCCTTCTAAATGTTGTATGAATTTCGGTACAGTAGTTGCATAACCAACAATCTGTATGAAACATATATCACAAAACTACCTCATGAGCCCACTCATTACGTTTTAATAATCTCAACATCAAAGTTATAAAGGTGTGATACATTTGTAAGAGTAACTAATTTCAAAGCAGCAGTTTAAGGCCTCTATGGGCCATGAACTCAGCAGAGCGTGCTGGAATCTCTGTTCGATGATTGCAGTAATGTTTTCCCCATTTTAGCATGTTTTAAAAAACTATAACAACTTTATAACTTTGAAATTTAGACTCTTGGCAAGTAATTTCAATATGTGAGCTGCAAAAGCATAGTGCATTTTAGTAAAGAGGGTGCACTTGGAATGCTAAATGCTAGAACATTGCTTAAATAAATAGGCATGTTAGGGAAGGAAGGAAGTAAGGAAGGAAGGAAGGTAGGAAGGAAGGAAGGAAGGAAGGAAGGAAGGAGGGAGGAAGGAAGGAAGGAAGGGAGGGAGGAAGGAAGGAAGGAAGGAAGGAAGGAAGGAAGGAAGGAAGGAAGGAAGGAAGGAAGGAAGGAAGGAAGGAAGGAAGGAAGGAAGGAAGGAAGGAAGGAAGGAAGGAAGGAAGGAAGGAAGACTCAATGACAATTCTATTTCTTGTCAAAGAGGTGTAAAATGTCTCTGCGCAAAGTCAGCAGGGTCCGCATCTGATCAGGATCTTAAACTGCACTTGATGAAGTGAGAAGACGACCTTGAATGGCCTTGGTATGGAGGCCCCACCATCCACTAGAGATTCAAAAAGCACATTTACAGTTTGAAATTCAAACTACAAATCATCAGTGATGAGCAGTATCTCTTCTCAGACATGATACATTAAAGGCAAGTTTTTAAACAATGAATTGAAAAGGCCAGTAGGTCTCTCTCTCTCTCTCTCTCTCTCTCTCTATAAATATGTATATATATATATATATATATGCAGTAACTTCCCTCCACAAGTAGAGGAAACAGAGGCCAGAGATGGATTCCAGGTATTTACCACGTTTATTTGGAAGCAAATTGCAGTACTGGCGAATGCATTTCGACCTTAAGTCTTCTTCAGCGCCCCATACCGCAGAGAGTCATTCGCTAAAAATAGTCCCTTCTCAGCAACTCAATATAAGTAGTCCTACATGGTACCTCCCCTTTGCTGATTCTTCACACCTGTTGCCTGTCACGGTAAATGCCGAAACTCCAACTCCCAGAATGCAATATGCGATGCATCCTGGTTGGTGGTGTGGAGGTTGTGAGTTGTATTGACACAAATGCCTGGACTTTGCTGTTGGGTGGCGCGGGAACCTCCGAGTACTTCCAACCACTGCATGGCTCTCCCTGGGTCCCCTCGGGCCACTGCTGCCATTCAAATCAGGTAAGCATATCCAGCAGGGACAGCCATACTTCGGCACAGCGTCCTGATGGAGGTATGAATATGTCACGCCACTGGAGCCTCCCGAGATGAATTGGCGGACATTAGACTTCTCCGTACCCTGAGTTCGTAGATCCGCTGCAAGCAGCGAACGGTCACCAGCTTGAGTCCGAGTCACTTTTTGCGGCAGGGCCATCTGGCCTGCGTCGCTGGTAGGCGCAGATAATATGCATTAACTTCCCCCCACAAGTAGAGGAAACAGAGGCCAGAGGGGGATTCCAGGTATGAACCACGTTTATTTGGAAGCAAATTGCAGTACTGGCGAATGCATTTCGACCTTAAGTCTTCTTCAGCACCCCATAGCGCAGAGAGTCATTCGCTAAAATAGTCCCTTCTCAGCAAATTATTATAAATAGTCCTGCATGGTACCTCTCCCTTGCTGATTCTTCACACCTGTTGCCTGTCACGGTGAATGCCGGAACTCCAACTCCCAGAATGCAATATGCGATGCATCCTGGTTGGTGGTGTGTAGGTTGTGAGTTGTATTGACACAAATGCCTGGACTTTGCTGTTGGGTGGCGCGGGAGCCTCCGAGTACTTCCAACCACTGCATGGCTCTCCCTGGGTCCCCTCGGGCCACCGCTGCCATTCAAATCAGGTAAGCATATCCAGCAGGGACAGCCATACTTCGGCACAGCGTCCTGATGGAGGTATGAATACGTCACGCCACCGGAGCCTCCCGAGATGAAATGGCGGACATCGGACTTCTCAGTACCCTGAGTTCGTAGATCCGCTGCAAGCAGCGAACGGTCACCAGCTTGAGTCCGAGTCACTTTTTGCGGCAGGGCCATCTGGACTGCGTCGCTGGTAGGCGCAGATAATATGCATTAACTTCCCTCCACAAGTAGAGGAAACAGAGGCAAGAGGGGGATTCCAGGTATGAACCACGTTTATTTGGAAGCAAATTGCAGTACTGGCGAATGCATTTCGACCTTGTCTTCTTCAGCACCCCATACCGCAGAGAGCCATTCGCTAAAAATAGTCTCTTCTCAGCAAATTATTATAAGTAGTCCTACATGGTACCTCTCCCTTGCTGTTTCTTCACACCTGTTGCCTGTCACGGTGAATGCCGGAACTCCAACTCCCAGAATGCAATATGCGATGCATCCTGGTCGGTGGTGTGGAGGTTGGGAGTTGTATTGACACAAATGCCTTGACTTTGCTGTTGGGTGGCGCGGGAACCTCCGAGTACTTCCAACCACTGCATGGCTCTCCCTGGGTCCCCTCGGGCCACCGCTGCCCTTCAAATCAGGTAAGCATATCCAGCAGGGACAGCCATACTTCGGCAAAGAATCCTGATGGAGGTATGAATACCTAACGCCACCGGAGCCTACCGAGATGAAATGGCGGACATCGGACTTCTCAGTACCCTGAGTTCGTAGATCCACTGCAAGCAGCGAACGGTCACCAGCTTGAATCCGAGTCACTTTTTGCGGCAGGTCCATCTGGACTGCGTCGCTGGTAGGCGCAGATAATATGCAGTAACTTCCCTCCACAAGTAGAGGATACAGAGGCCAGAGGGGAATTCCAGGTATGAACCACGTTTATTTGGAAGCCAGTACTGGCGAATGCATTTCGACCTTAAGTCTTCTTCAGTGCCCCATACCACAGAGAGTCATTCGCTAAAATTAGTCCCTTCTCAGCAACTCATTATAAGTAGTCCTGCATGGTACTTCCCCCTTGCTGATTCTTCACACCTGTTGCCTGTCACGGTGTATGCCGGAACTCCAACTCCCAGAATGCAATATGCGATGCATCATGGTTGGTGGTGTGGAGGTTGTGAGTTGTATTGACACAAATTCCTGGACTTTGCTGTTGGGTGGCGCGGGAACCTCCGAGTACTTCCAACCACTGCATGGCTCTCCCTGGGTCCCCTCGGGCCACCGCTGCCATTCAAATCAGGTAAGCATATCCAGCAGGGACAGCCATACTTCGGCACAGCATCCTGATGGAGGTATGAATACCTCACGCCACCGGAGCCTCCCGAGATGAAATGGCGGACATCGGACTTCTCCGTACCCTGAGTTCGTAGATCCGCTGCAAGCAGCGAACGGTCACCAGCTTGAGTCCGAGTCACTTTTTGCAGCAGGGACATCTGGACTGCGTTGCTGGTAGGCGCAGATAATATGCAGTAACTTCCCTCCACAAGTAGAGGATACAGAGGCCAGAGGGGGATTCCAGGTATGAACCACGTTTATTTGGAAGCAAATTGCAGTACTGGCGAATGCATTTCGACCTTAAGTCTTCTTCAGCGCCCCATACCGCAGAGAGTCATTCGCTGAAAATAGTCCCTTATAAGCAACTCATTATAAGTAGGCCTGCATGGTACCTCCCCCTTGCTTATTCTTCACACCTGTTGCCTGTCATCACCGTGAATGCCGGAACTCCAACTCCCAGAATGTAATATTCGATGCATCCTGGTTGGTGGTGTGGAGGTTGTGAGTTGGTTTGACACAAATGCCTGGACTTTGCTGTTGAGTTGCGCGGGAACCTCCGAGTACTTCCAACCACTGCATGGCTCTCCCTGGGTCCCCTCGGGCCACCGCTGCCATTCAAATCAGGTAAGTATATCCAGCAGGGACAGCCATACTTCGGCACAGCGTCCTGATGGAGGTATGAATACCTCACGCCACCGGAGCCTCCCGAGATGAAATGGCGGACATCGGACTTCTCAGTACCCTGAGTTCGTAGATCCGCTGCAAGCAGCGAACGGTCACCAGCTTGAGTCAGAGTCACTTTTTGCGGCAGGGCCATCTGGACTGCGTCGCTGGTAGGCGCAGATAATATGCAGTAACTTCCCTCCACAAGTAGAGGATACAAGGGCATTCGTTGCCTGAAACGCGTTGCAAGGTACATGAGAAGAAAAACAAGAAAATAAATACTTGAATACAGATGGCCTGGAGTCCGTTTACTCTGTTCGCCGTAAGGAGGTTCAGGAGTGGTTTTGCTTTTGCATATATATATATGTTTGCCATATGTTTCCCACATGAAGCTCTCAATGTAACTCAGTGCTATGTTGTGTATTTTTTGTATTTTTGGGAATTTCATGACTCACAATTTTATATTTTGTTTTGCACAAAACAAAGGGTTGCGTTCCTTGGTTATCATTTGATGCCCACCCATGATAGAACATATATACCATGGGTGATTTATTATCAAACAACATCATTTGAAGAAAAAATTATATGTTTATGTAAGATTTTCGTAAAATTGTTTTTGAACTGAACATAATTAATTACACACATATGGTTCATATGAACGCGTAGATCCATTTTTCGTTGAGAGAATAAAAATTCCTCTTTGTTGAGAATCCCACGGTGTCAGCGCCTTTTTTCATACCAAGGAACGAAGGATTGGATGATTGATATATATATATATATTTATATATATATATATATATATATTACCTACTGGCGGTCGCCAGTAGGTATATATAGTTAGGATTTTTTCTCTATGGGATTTTTGAAAATTCTATGTCTAATAACTTTGGCGTTTGAGGACGGAATTGGCTGAAATTTTCAGGAAAATGGAACATTTTGTTTCCGAGCAGCCCCTGGAAATTTGGGGGGGTTTCGTCAAGGGGGGGCCGAGAAAAAAGGGGGGTCCCAAAACGCGTTTTTTCCATGTTAATTTCCATAGGGCGGTTGGCCTCACTTTTAGCTCGAACGGCTGAATGGATTTGCACGAAACTTGGCAAAATTGTGGGGACTGGTAGCCCGATGTGCCTTTGCTAGGTCTCAATATATGTGCTCCAGTGGATTTTGATAAATTAACGTTAAAAGAAATATATATATCTGTAACAGCGCTCCGGGTAGAGCTCCGGTTCGCGTACTTGACGCGTAACGGAACTTCGTGAAGCGAAGCTGATTGGCTCTCCGGTGTCTGTCAACATTCTAAACAGTCCGGAGCGGCCGCCATCTTGTCTCTCAGTAGGATCGAGAGACAAGAGGAGGCCAAAACAAAGGGGGAAATGACCATAAGGGGGCATAGTAGATCCTCCCTGACCCCCTAGGTTTGATGTGGAGGCTTTAAAAGGGCCCCGCGGAGCAAAAAAAAAATAAAAAAATAAAAAATCGTTTTTTGTGCAATGGGCGGTGGTAATTATACCACCGCCCATTGCACAAAAAAACGATTTTTTTGAGGAGGGGGGGCAGCGTTCAAAGCACATCAGCGTGCATAAACACGAAAATGTTTTTATCTACCACGTACTTGACTTATCTCTCTGAGATGCATTCCCTTGTGTTTCGGCAATGGTAGTCTGTTCATTACATAGATCGCCCGAGGGCGGTAGTACAGACCGCGCGTAGGAAAGGGTCAAAAGCCAGGGATATAGGAGTATGTAACAAGCGAGCCATTTAATTGAAAAAACTAAACGTGACAAACGGTTGCAGGATCAGTGATGGTTGATTTTATAATTGAAAGTATAACAGGATCAGTTACAATAAAATCGTCCATACGCACACCATGGGCGAGTATCATGGGTAACATTACTTCGAAGCTTTATTAATACAATAATCAATAATGAAAAATCGACATCAATAGGGTTGTACGTATTCCCAGTCAGTACCCTTCCCCGCCCGCCATGTGCACAAAGACCGCATACATCCCCCATAACGTCAAGGCTAAGTAACTAGAACGTCATAAGGAGTTGCAATTCGCTCCCATACTGGCGCCATTTTGGTCGAGGCCAGGCAGGTCCAGAGTATAGTTCAATGTCTCCAATAAGTAGCAGCAGGACCAGAATCCCTTTCGGCAGTTCTGGCTTCGTCATTACGAGCACTAGAAAACAAGACATTCTGGGCAATACCACCCTTGACGCAGCCCTTTATTCTACAAGATGGTGTCTTTCAAAAGCCAGGGGTATAGGAGTATGTAACAAGCGAGCCATTTAATTGAAAAAACGAAACGTGACAAACGGTTGCAGGATAAGTGAAGGTTGATTTTATAATTGAAAGTATACCAGGATCAGTTACAATAAAATCGTCCATACGCACACCATGGGCGAGTATCATGGGTAACATTACTTCGAAGCTTTATTAATACAATAATCAATAATCAATAATGAAAAATCGACATCAATAGGGTTGTCCGTATTCCCAGTCAGTACCCTTCCCCGCCCGCCATGTGCACAAAGACCGCATACATCCCCCATAACGTCAAGGCTAAGTAACTAGAACGTCATAAGGAGTTGCAAGTCGCTCCCATACTGGCGCCATTTTGGTCGAGGCCAGGCAGGTCCAGAGTATAGTTCAATGTCTCCAATAAGTAGCGGCAGGACCAGAATTCCTTTCGGCAGTTCTGGCTTCGTCATTACGAGCACTAGAAAACAAGACATTCTGGGCAATTCCACCCTTGACGCAGCCCTTTATTCTACAAGATGGTGTCTTTCAAAAGCCAGGGGTATAGGAGTATGTAACAAGCGAGCCATTTAATTGAAAAAACTAAACGTGACAAACGGTTGCAGAATCAGTGAAGGTTGATTTTTTAATTGAAAGTATAACAGGATCAGTTACAATAAAATCGTCCATACGCACACCATGGGCGAGTATCATGGGTAACATTACTTCGAAGCTTTATTAATACAATAATCAATAATGAAAAATTGACATCAATAGGGTTGTCCGTATTCCCAGTCAGTACCCTTCCCCGCCCGCCATGTGCACAAAGACCGCATACATCCCCCATAACGTCAAGGCTAAGTAACTAGAACGTCATAAGGAGTTGCAATTTGCTCCCATACTGGCGCCATTTTGGTCGAGGCCAGGCAGGTCCAGAGTATAGTTCAATGTCTCCAATAAGTAGCAGCAGGACCAGAATCCCTTTCGGCAGTTCTGGCTTCGTCATTACGAGCACTAGAAAACAAGACATTCTGGGCAATACCACCCTTGACGCAGCCCTTTATTCTACAAGATGGTGTCTTTCAAAAGCCAGGTTTATAGGAGTATGTAACAACCGAGCCATTTAATTGAAAAAACTAAACGTGACAAACGGTTGCAGGATCAGTGAAGGTTGATTTTATAATTGAAAGTATAACAGGATCAGTTACAATAAAATCGTCCATACGCACACCATGGGCGAGTATCATGGGTAACATTACTTCAAAGCTTTATTAATACAATAATCAATAATCAATAATGAAAAATCGACATCAATAGGGTTGTCCGTATTCCCAGTCAGTACCCTTCCCCGCCCGCCATGTGCACAAAGACCGCATACATCCCCATAACGTCAAGGCTAAGTAACTAGAACGTCATAAGGAGTTGCAAGTCGCTCCCATACTGGCGCCATTTTGGTCGAGGCCAGGCAGGTCCAGAGTATAGTTCAATGTCTCCAATAAGTAGCGGCAGGACCAGAATCCCTTTCGGCAGTTCTGGCTTCGTCATTATGAGCACTAGAAAACAAGACATTCTGGGCAATACTACCCTTGACGCAGCCCTTTATGCTACAAGATGGTGTCTTCCATTCAGAAAATATTGTTGGCAGCATTTTGAAAGGAAAGATAAACGGCCGTTCTCCTAGTGAGTCTCACATTGTTACATTTATGAAGAATGTTGAAGAGTAGTATGTTTAAAATCTGAAGCCATCGTTCTACAAACTCTCAACCAGCCTTGGATGGAAAAATCCTGAAGAATGTACAAACTGAAAACCAGTTTTTGTCTGCATAGCATCAGCAGCAACACTTGAGTCAGCTTTGTGTGAAGCCGCCATCTTGATCCAATCAATACCGTCCCCCTGCACACATTCAGGGACCAGGGCGCATTGCGAGGGCACCGCAGGACGTGTCTTCAGGTCAAACGGATTGTGGGACAAGGTCCAGAATGAAGAGTCACCAATAGGCAAAAAGTTCCGCCGGACCCCGGGAGCCGGCCGCCTATGTCGGGGCGATCTCAGGCCACACCAGGGCAACAAGACTTGGGGAGGGGGCAGGAGCCATGCGCCCCCTCCCAGTCCGCGCCACCACACCGCCCCTCGGGGGCCTCCGTCAAGCGGTTCAGGGAGGCACCGCAGGCAGCGGTTATTCAGATCAGTGGCTCTCACCGGCAAGGCTCCCCTCCGTCAGCAGCGATCGTTGGCGCTGTGGTTGCGGCCGGAGGCCCCGCCTAGTCAACGCCCCGGCCTCTCCATGTCGTAGGCCGCAAGAGTGGGTGCAATTCAGCCGGATGGCGGGTGAGACGCTGTAGCCGCAAGAGCAGGCGAAACTCAACCGGCCGAGTGAGGCACTGTGCCGCAAGAGCGGGCGCAACTCAGCTGGCCGAGCGAGACTTGGGGAGGGGGCAGGAGCCAAGCGCCCCCTCCCAGTCCGCGCCACCACACCGCCCCTCGGGGGCCTCCGTCAAGCGGTTCAGGGAGGCACCGCAGGCAGCGGTTCTTCAGATCAGTGGCTCTCACCGGCAAGGCTCCCCTCCGTCAGCAGCGATCGTTGGCGCTGTGGTTGCGGCCGGAGGCCCCGCCTAGTCAACGCCCCGGCCTCTCCATGTCGTAGGCCGCAAGAGTGGCCGCAACTCAGCTGGCCGAGCGAGACTTGGGGAGGGGGCAGGAGCCAAGCGCCCCCTCCCAGTCCGCGCCACCACACCGCCCCTCGGGGGCCTCCGTCAAGCGGTTCAGGGAGGCACCGCAGGCAGCGGTTCTTCAGATCAGTGGCTCTCACCGGCAAGGCTACCCTCCGTCAGCAGCGATCGTTGGCGCTGTGGTTGCGGCCGGAGGCCCCGCCTAGTCAACGCCCCGGCCTCTCCATGTCGTAGGCCGCAAGAGTGGCCGCAACTCAGCTGGCCGAGCGAGACTTGGGGAGGGGGCAGGAGCCAAGCGCCCCCTCCCAGTCCGCGCCACCACACCGCCCCTCGGGGGCCTCCGTCAAGCGGTTCAGGGAGGCACCGCAGGCAGCGGTTCTTCAGATCAGTGGCTCTCACCGGCAAGGCTCCCCTCCGTCAGCAGCGATCGTTGGCGCTGTGATTGCGGCCGGAGGCCCCGCCTAGTCAATGCCCCGGCCTCTCCATGTCGTAGGCCGCAAGAGTGGGCGCAACTCAGCTGGCCGAGCGAGACTTAAGGAGGGGGCAGGAGCTAAGCGCCCCCTCCCAGTCCGCGCCACCACACCGCCCCTCGGGGGCCTCCGTCAAGCGGTTCTGGGAGGCACCGCAGGCAGCGGTTCTTCAGATCACAACAGAGTCTCATGCTCGATCGATTGAGCTGGCCGAATCAGGCAACAAGAAGGTGGGGGGGGCACCTCTTGCTCAACCACCACCTGAGGAGGTGGTACTCTCTTCCTAGGAGGTGGTGGTGGTGGTGGGGATGCACCAGCTGAAGCTACAACACTTGCCATTGCTAAGTGATGAAAAAAGGTCTTCCTCTCACAAAGATGAAAGTCAGAGTGAGGAAACAAGGAGGGGTTTTCATCATTTGGGACAAAAAATAGTTCTAAACCAATGAAAAGTGTTATTTTTAGGTCACATGACCTAGCCTTACATCATTAGGAACCCAAAAGTGACATGAACCAATGAAAAGTTTTATTAACAAGTCACATGACCTGTTATGCTTACGTTACGCGCTCCGGATCGCTTCCGGGAAGCTGCGCTTCGCGCCTCGCGCACGGGAGCACTTCCAGGTGCGCTAACGCGGCTCGTCATATGACGCATTACGCGACAACGCGATATGTCGCGGTTACGCGACGCATCACGATGTTGTTTTCTAACGCGGCAGTTGCGCAAACAGAACGTTTATCGGCCGGGCATATGGAATACATACACATTCATACCATACAATCAGGGCATGTACGCTCAGTCACACCATACAATTTTTCACGTTCACAGTGATGGTCTGCACTATCTCACAGCGCTTGTCTATGTCTTTCCCTACATGGAGCACGGTGCGGTCCATGTCCACTCCATTCTTCAGTCGGAACTCCGATGTAACCTACAGAGGAGAAAAGAAAGGGGCGGGATACAGCATTCGGAGGATGTCAGCGCGCGCAAACACGAAAAAGCTTCTACTTACCATGTATCAGACTAGCTGCAGGAACGTGTGATACAACAGATTTTGGCTATCCCTTTCGCATTATTTTTCTGTGTAACATATCCTCCCCTTCTTATGATGCCAAAAAATGTTTCATTTTGTTTGTCTCTAAATTCGAGTTCCCTCTTCGTGTATTTGTTTCTCAATTAGTCCTATTTTATGGGACAAAATACCACACCTTACATTCGGCAGATACCTTAAGCTACGGTCGACCATTTTCTAACAATTCTGGAAAAAGGGCAGGTGTGACGGATACAAATTTCAATCAATCCAAAATTCAGGCAAAGGGTCTGCATTATCTGTCTTCTATTGTTTGGGAATAACAGCCATTATTCTAAAATCCTACCAACCTAGACGATTGTTATGACGCTGATTCCATACTTCCTTCGAAAACTTTTTTTTTTGCAAAAATTTCAGTATACAAATACGGGCCTACAACCACGTGGGCCGGCCACGGAGCAAACTGGAATCGTATATGATGAGGAGACCTTTACACTGTAGAAAAACGTAACGGGTGGGCCATTAGGTTGCAGGAATTAAGGTGTCTAACAGTTGCGGAATCGGTGGACGTTAATTTTATAATGAAAGTACGACAGGACCAGTTACAATGAAATTATCTAGATATACATTTGCGGGCAAGTAGCATGAGTAACGTTAATTCGAACTTTCAATAGTACAGTAATGAATAATACATCAGAACTTAATATCAACAGGGATGTGCAAATGTTCAATCAGTACCCGTCCCCGCCCGCCATGTGCTCCAAAACTGCATACATATCTCGTGATATCAAGGCTGAGCAACCAGTACACATCAAGGAGTTGCGAGTCTCATTTATACTGACGCCATTTTGGGCGAGGCCGGGCAGGTCCAGAATATAGTCAAAATGTCTCCACCAACCAGCGGTCGGAACAGAACCCCTTTCAGCAGTCCAAAAAGTTCCGTTAAATGACAACAGAAGGGACAGGCAACAAGAACCATCAGTCAAAGAGGGGAGAGCAAGTTCTTCTCTACCGGGTCACTTTGGGGCTCCACCGGAACTGATCGAATTGGTAGTCTACAGTGTTTCTGGATGTTTCAGACTGAAGCTGGCGTCAGCATGAGAGCACCCCGTGGCTACGTCGTGGCCATTCCGCGAGCAATCATGGCAGTCGCTCCCCACCGGAAGTCTGCGGGAGTCGGGGGCCCCGGTGACTCTTGTAGAATCTTCAAGGCTGAGGGGACGCTTTTGGGAATGGGGCCCATGCCCTAGCAGTCAAGCGTCCGAGTTCCAGGGTTGCCCAGAGCCATCCTTGCAGGCCAGGCCCAAGTCTGTGGAGCCGACTGCCATTTCGTGAGCTCCGTGGCAGCCGCCTGTCGCTGTACCACAAGAGTGGGTGCAATTCAGCCGGATGGCGGGTGAGACGCTGTAATAGCAAGAGTAGGGGCAACTCAGGTGGCCGAGCGAGGCACTGTGCCGCAAGAGCGGGCGCAATTCAGCTGGCCGAGTGAAGTGCTGGGGTGCAGCTGAGAAACCTCCACCTGGGGAGGTGGGGGAGGCTCGTTCGCGCCGCCTCTCCCTTCCAGTGCACCCCACGCCATCTCCTGGCGCAGGTATATGTGATGGTCGGACCAGGGCACCGCAGGACGTGTCTTCAGGTCAAACGGATTGTGGGACAAGGTCCAGAATGGAAGAGTCACCAAAAGGCAAAAAGTTCCGCCGGACCCCGGGAGCCGGCCGTCTATGTCGGGGGCGATCTCAGGCCACACCAGGGCAACAAGACTTGGGGAGGGGGCAGGAGCCAAGCGCCCCCTCCGAGTCCGCGCCACCACACCGCCCCTCGGGGGCCTCCGTCAAGCGGCTCAGGGAGGCACCGCAGGCAGCGGTTCTTCAGATCAGTGGTCTCACCGGCAAGGCTCCCCTCCGTCAGCAGCGATAGTTGGCACTGTGGTTGCGGCCAGAGGCCCCGCCTAGTCAACTCCCCGGCCTCTCCATCTCGTAGGCCGCAGAGTAGTCGGGGAGAAATCCCGGGAACAGCGGCATGCATTTGGATCGATGTTGCAGCAGGCTGCCATGTAAATAGTTATTTAATAAAACGTTTTACCCTGTTACTTTGCTGGTGTGTTGTATATATTTATAATATTTGCATAGGGTTTGTCGTTATTTTGGGCGGGGTGGGCGGCGGAGCCGAGCTGTCTTGCAGCCATCATGGCGTCGAGCTCGGTTCCTCTCACTAGTTTCATATTTATCATGAGGGGTTGTTCCTAATGTTTCTATTTTAGCGAGGTCAAAAAGAGATCCCATTAGTGGCCTACTGATTTTGCTTGATTCCTTTTGTTTTTTCTAACGATTTTTCACTATCTGCAAAGACTAAACAGAGTATTGCGACTCTGTGCTTGTTTGTAAATAGAGAATGAACCAAAGAGAAGCAATTCCAAAACAGTAAATGCTTGGATAACAATCAATCAAATGGAGAGGGAAGCAGGCACTACGGATTACAACGGGGGCAAAGGCCTGCATTACCTACCCTTCACTATCTGCAAAGAGAGAATACTCCTAAAAGAAAAGAGGGGGGGGGCAGCGTTCAAAGCACATCAGCGTGCATAAACACGAAAATGTTTTTACCTACCACGTACTTGACATTTTAAAGCTTTTGATATTTGCTAATAAAAAAACATTGAAATTCACTGAAAAAAACATAGGTTATAGACCATATATAGTTAGGAATTAGCATTTACAAAACCTTGAAAATTCACTGAAAAAACCATGGGTTATAGACCATATATAGTTAGGAATTAGCATTTACAAAACCTTATTTTACTCACACAAAACCATTGAAATTCCATATTTAGTTAGTTGCACTAACTATATATCGCGCACCCGCAATCCACTGCTGATGATGTCACATATTACATCATTCATGACATGGTCAGTGACATCACTGATGACATCACTGATGACATCTCAAATGACATCACTGATGACATCACTGATGACATCTCAAATGACATCACTGATGACATCACCGATGACATCTCAAATGACATCACTGATAACATCTCAAATGACATCACTGATGGCATCTCAAATGACATCACTGATGACATCACTGATGACATCTCATTTGACATCAATGGTCACATCACTGATGATATCATTCATGTGACAATACAATGCAGCTCCTCACACTTTAATATAACCTCTGTTACACCCAGTGTTAAATACAGAATATAATTTTTTAAACCATTGACACACCAATACTAGTTACTACATACGCACTCACTGATTCCTACGTCTACACACACATTCACTCATTCACCCATACAATCATTCATACATACAATCACTCATCTTTACAACACTATCATATGCACTCATACACCTATACAGACACTCACACTCTGCCACTCATCCATGGAGTTACTCACACACCTAGTCAGTCCTGTAAAGAATCAATCACACTTCCATTTATTTTCTAATCTATACAGTTAAACATAGAGTACCTTACATTTTCAAACATATACTAACACATTCTTACTCTCTTATACAATCATTGATACAAGAACACATTGATCTGCACAGAGTCACACATCTCCCAGCCAGCCACACACACACTCAGTCTCCCATACAAATACTTGGACAATCAATCAATAACCCATATAGTTACTCATATAGCTACTGATCAACACATGCAGCAGTTTACAGAACAACAGACATAATGATGCACAAATTAAGACAGTTTAGTCACTAACCCATGCACTCAGTGAGACACATTTAATCACTCACTCATACAGTCAGTCACGCACCTACTAAATCCTTCATCCAGACACTTCTACATCTACTCATTCTTCAATATGTAAAACATATTTAAACTTTACAGAAACACACAGTCACTGGATGATGTCATCAGTGATGTCATCAGTGATGTCACTGACCATGTCATGAATGATGTAATATGTGACATCATCAGCAGTGGATTGCGGGTGCGCGATATATAGTTAGTGCAACTAACTATATATGGAATTTCAATGGTTTTGTGTGAGTAAAATAAGGTTTTGTAAATGCTAATTCCTAACTATATATGGTCTATAACCCATGGTTTTTTCAGTGAATTTTCAAGGTTTTGTAAATGCTAATTCCTAACTATATATGGTCTATAACCTATGTTTTTTTCAGTGAATATATATATATATATATATATATATATATATATATATATATATATATATATTTATTTATTTATTCATTTATTTATTTATGCCACAAAAAAGGTTGCTCTCTAAAAGTGATGACAATATGCTTGAAATACAATTTTTCAAACTAAAAAACACACCAGTCTCATGTAATTGCTAATTCTTAGCAGGCAGCTGTTCTTAGAATAGGTAAAGAATACCTTTTTAGTTTTAATGCACACTGCGTGAAAATGGTATACTTGTTGGTGCAACGGAGACTATTGGCTTTGAAATATAGTAGCTTGTATACATAGTCTAGGTTTCACTATTTATATTAATAAAAACAAAAGAAAAAAGGCAAGCTTCCCTTTGGTAGAGTTAGTATTATCACTTAAGCAAATGTGGCTTACTCTTTTTTACAAACCACAGTAGAAGGAATATTTCCAGAGTAATAATTACTGGACAATATATGGAATAAGACCCATTACTCTGTCTGTAAACAGTTTGATAAAAGGAAAGGATGGGACAAGAACTCTAATTAACAGGTTGCAGCTCAGCAATACTTCATAGTATTATAACATCAAGATAGCAAATTGCTGAAACAAAATATTTCAAACGTATCCTCCTGAGCATGTAGTTTGTAGACTCATCATGGGTGTCAACAAACCTCACAGCTCATCGCTCTGGTTGGATAACACCTTCCCCTCTGGATGGAAGATGTCCAGTAGCGGGTGGTACTGAACATTTACCCCCCCCCCCCAAGCTTCCCAGTAGCCTAGCACAATACTGCAATGCAGCTTTTTGATTGGTCTGAGCACCCTGGATTGGCTTTCAGATGGGGACTGGGAGGGTTTTCATGTTCCTCACCAGACTGTGTAATGCAGCCTGGTGGGGGAGATGCAAAGTGTGCAGGACTGCTTGGGGCAAAGCTGTCCTGCACACTTCAGGAGTGAAAACCACTCCTGCCCCTACCCCGCCAGCCCAGCCCTGCCCTGCCCGCGAGCCACTGAAGTATATAAGAAAAATAAAATGATAATAACAATAGCTATTATCGTTTTATTTTTCCTTTTATTTAGTGGGCGACGGTCCTCCACCTTGGTGGAGGAGCCACCACTGAAGATGTCCCTCTCTGGCTCTGGATCAACAAAGATGTGAAACTTTGACATATCCTTAACATGTTATCTTGCAGGGAAAAGCAACGTAATCTCTTATCAATTGGAAATCATCTATGTATTAACTACTTCAGGTCCTGCCTGTGTCTCAGTGTGATATTGATAGTATGTGGAAGCTGTGGACTCTTGCGCCTTCTAATTTGCTCTTCACATTTTTTGAATTGTGACCGGTTCATGCAGACCATAATCAGCCAATTCAGCCAGTGCTGCCTCAGCACCACTATCATTGATCTTCAGTTTCTTAGTTGGTAAATGTAAGGCCTTCACCACAGAAAAGTTGATCTACTATATCTATTTAAGAGAGCGTAGCCCAAAATTGCCGAATAGCCTCCTTGTGCTCCATTGACTGCTCAGGTGGTGGTCAATTGTTGGGTCAGGGACTTCACATCCCATTCAGCCACTGATATATGCCCCTTGTGCTCCTTTATGGTTCTCTTCAGCAAGGCCAATCTCCTATGCATTCTCTGGGTGTTGCTTTGTGTGTCTGAATGAGACCATGCTAGTGCATCATGCGGCATTAGTTCGTGGATGTCTTAGCGCATTCCTCCTGACAGCATCTAACCGATTTGGCCCTTAGTGTGAAGAAATTGTATTTGTCTTTAGTTCCACATAGTTGTGATCTTCAGAGCCACATCACCTGAAGATGTTGGATCTTCTCTTCCCAGGACAAGAGATCCCCAGCCTGCAGGTCAATCAGTGGGAAGGAACACATTTATATTAATGAACTATTCCCCACCTCTCTTTGAGTGGTCTCCTCACCATGGTGCTGCACCCTGTGAGTCCTGCAATTGCTTCTCAGTGACGGATTCTCCCAAGAAATGAACAATTAATGCACAGATTCTGAAAATACTTGAAATATCTAATGGGTAGAACTGAGTTGAGACTCTATTCAAACTAGTGCCACACTCTTAAATACCAAAAGATGCTCCATAACTGCTATGTTCTGGGCTCTCAATATCCTAAGAAGTCCTGCAGTCTACAGTAATCAGCCATTTATCACATGGCTGAATATTTGTGATATTAATCTAAAATTTACATCACATGTTGGCAACATGCAGATGGAGTTTTTAGATATACTAATCAAACACGAATGTGGTTGATTACTGTAGATCTTTTCGTCAAACCCGCGCGCAATACTCTCTTGTATTATAACAGCTTTCATCCCACTACTCAAAATATAGTACCCCCTTTGGACAATTTTTACGTCTGAGGCAAAATTGTACAAAGTTGGAAGACTATGACATCAAAGCAATAGAAATGAAGAAAAACTTTCTAGATAGAGGATATCCCCATAGATTAATTAGAGAGTCATATAAACGTGCAAGGTTTTACGATCGCCAACATCTTCTACAAGGCACAAATCAAAAACAAGAAGCTAAACTAGTCTTTGTGACACCTTACTCACTTCTGAATGAACACATTCATCAAAACATTTGCTCCAAATGGCATCTGCTTAACATAAATAGAACAAAATCAGACATACTACAGAAACCTCTTTTTGCTTACCACAAAAAAAGAAACCTCAAGGACCTCATTGTCAGATCTCGCGTGCCACCACAAAAAGAAGGTAGTTACAAATGCGGCACCTCTAAGGTCTGCCCTCTGGCGATAGAAACGAAAGAATTGCATTTTAATGGACAAACTATTGTGTCGAAAGGCATAAGTAATTGTAAGACCAAGAACATTATCTATTTGCTAATCTGTCCCTGCAATTAAGGTTATGTGGGTGAGACATCCTGAAAACTCAATGTTAGACTGACTGAACATAGATCGGCCAATAGGACCAAAAGGTTGGCTGCACCTATGGTCTCCCATTTTTTAGAGAGTAACCATACCTCTGATGACATACGTTGGTACAATCTAGAAAGAATTCTAACGAGAGATGGCCAATATCCAGATACAATAAGAAAAAAAGTGAAGTCTTTTCGATTTTCTGGCTAGACACAGTAAACAAGGGTTTAAATTTGGAAATACCCTGGGAACAGGCTATTACCTGAATCTTATGGTCATTACTTATAACTTTATTGTTTTTCATGTAAAAAAAACTCCCCCCTTCCTTTTTCTGCAATATCTAAGAGCTTCTCTCTTTTTTTTCTGAATAATTGTTTCATCTTCATGGGCCATAAAACCGGATGGTTATAAGCCTAGCATTGATGATTTTATCCAAGTCTGTTTCATCAATCATTTCTTTTTACGATAAATCCCCTGAACCATCTATAACTATATATATTGGGCTTTTTTGGCACAGAACACTGGCTTATAAAGTTTTTAACTATTTACTTCAATGTCCTTGTATCAGTTCAAAATAAATTTGTATATGCACGGGCTCATATGCTCTATATCGCGATATAGGGTTAGCTTCTTTTTGATTTCTTCCTTTCTTTCTTTTTTTCCCTCTATAAGATGGCGCTGACTAAAACAATCTTCTCGGACTTGGGAGCAGTCCGCTTTCTATTTTCATGTGTGGGACTATGTACCCTCTACAAAATGGCGCTGATGAAAACAACTTTTGCTAGACCTTGGAGTAGTCCGCTTTTTATGTCTGTAATCGGAACTACGTCCCCTTCCAAGATGGCGCCTACTACAAGCACTATCAGGTGTGTTTTTAATCTTTCAATTAGCCGCCAGTGGCGCGCGAATGGAGGAGCATAAATAGGGCACATGAACTTCAGCGTTCTCATAAGGGAGTTTCCTGATGGCTGAATGCTGTTCGAAGATATTGGGTTAAAGCCCCGTGAGGACCGCATTACCAAAAATCAAGGTATGTTGTACATCGAGGGAGCCGCTATACTACTCTCTGCTATGGTGCTCCATATATAGGAGCTTAAATAGGGTAATTATATAGACCATAACCATATATTTTTTATACTCCTTTTTCATAGAGCCCTAAGACACCTCAGAGCGCCCCTAAGTAGGAGATCGATCAAAGACGCTATTATCAAGCGATTAAGAACCCTAGTTTCAAGTTGCATCCTTGACTTCTAAAGTAAGCGTTTTTATATAATTGACTTCTCTTACATAATAGATTGTATTTTAAATATAAATTGTGAGATGCCTACCCTCAACCCGTTTTGGAATAGTAATTCACTTCTTTTTTTCCTAATATAGTGCCTGCATGCACCAAATTCGGATGAGTGCTTGCATGATTCATGCCTCCACATTTATATCCAGTGGCTTTCAGTGAGAGTCTATGAACTGATTTTTGAGGCGAAGTAAGTTGATATCTCCCCACCTGTATTGCTAGTACAATGATAATACTATTGAAGCAGGGCACTTATATTCATCTATTTGAAGTTTATGGCTGATATTATCGTTTGTTTATAGAGACCTGCCTATTATCGATCGGGCAGACAACCGCCTGAAAGCTGTGGTTTTATTTTGAGTCTTTGCCAACACGCTAACTTCAGGAATTTGAATCTCACTAGGCCTTGAGTAAGTGCAGTAGTTTATAATATTAGCACTTCAGTTTTTTCATATAAGGCTATAGATCTAAAATCGAAAGTTTTTGGCTCACTGTCTGTTCAGTCATCTGATACTTCGTCTGTGATTTCATTAACACTCATTCAGTTGGCTGAGCACCTATGTATGAAAGTAAGTGGTATCCTATAACGTACAAACTTTAATATAGCCTCCACTCTGGTATTTATTTATAATCTGTATTTTTTCAATAAGATTGAGTGTTAGGCATTCCTTAATAGGTTTGCCATGCTACATCCATATTACGTAGGCCAATAAGACCTTTTCAGTATATTATTGAAACATTAGCCTGTATGTGTGACTATACTGTGTTCTGGGCCATCTACATTTTCTTCTTCTTTTTTCCATCTTTTTTTCTATCTTTAATTACATTTTTCTTATTACACCTTTGTGTATGGTGTCTAATATGTCTGTAGCTTTCTTTACAGCTTTTGTAAATAATTCTTATGTACTAGTATTATTGCATGTACACATCTATTGCTATACATTATTCTCTTTTGAAGATGTTATCATAAGGTCTAGTAACCATGTACTAGCTATAATAAATGTATTTTTAAAGTGAAAAGATGTATAATGAATTGCACTATTTGTAATAATTAATGTTTTGGTTAAAATTGGAATTAGCCGTTTAGTTATATATTATGTTTAGATCTAAATTGTTGATCAATATTCTAGGTGCATATGTATATACCACAGAATTTTAACCACTATGTTATTTTATGTCTCACATAGTTGTATTGCAATAGACGGTCCCCTGATGAAGGCAGTTTTGCTGAAACGCGTGTATTTCACATCTACCGCATTGCCCTTATCAACTGCATAGCGACCGTATACTCAACTTTATTTGTTCAAACTGCTGAATTGTCTTGTGACTATGATGATTTAGTTTACTCTATTTCCATTTTTGAATATAATTTTTCTATTTATTACTTCTTGTTATTATTCATTGTCTCTGCATATTTTCTTTAATTAAATGAACTGAAATTAATTTAAGAAAAGCAAAAAAATGAGAGGTGAAAATAAATAAAATCATATTTTTTTCATAATGATTGTGTATTTTTGATCTATGTGTATAGCATAGTTAGTGGTTGTCTCTTTCTGCACACCTAGAATATTCTGGCGTATTTCATTGAAGCTTGGTATAGTCTCTTTACCCATTGCTTACAGTATACAGTGCACTAGCCAATCATCCTGTTTTTTGACCTGCCAAGGTGGGGTCCAGTCTCTGGCACTTGTTAACTGCTCACAGTACCAAGGTTAGAACCCATTTGGAGCTCCAGCAGAAGTGTCCATCACAGAGGCCTACTGCAACTTTCCCTGCATAATCTGCAAACATTTTTTGAATTTCTATAATACTTAAACCTACACCCGTGTGGGAGAGAACATATTTTGTAAATTGTACACCCCACTGTTTTGTGAGGTACAATAGTAAAGAACATGCAAGTTAGGAGGGAAATGTGACTCTTTACATGACCATGGACTATACCAGCAGTGTGGCACTGACAGCAGGGCCTTTGTTGCAAGCAAGACAAAGGCTTCAACATTCATTTGTTGGGAAGTAAAACACAGCAAAAGATCCATCCTAAATTGATAGCTATGTCTCTGCACTATACACAATTAACATAGCAGATTGTCACTTTTTTAATCAATTGTCTTCTTGATGCTTGGTTTACAACTTCATTATGTTACAAATGAGTACATTATAAAGGCAATGATTTGGTAACCAGACTTGCATTTTTCGTCAGGTTTAATGAAGTCCATCCCAACAATAGTATGATTTTTTCATCAAAATACTCGGTTAGATGATCATACATATGTACAAAACAGTTCTGTATGCCTCGGCATGTGCCTTCACTAAGGAGATGCAAATCCCATGAGAATGAGCATTTGGACTTACCATCCGGTAAAAATGTTTTAGGGGATGAGGCCGAACAGAAAAGCAAGTTAATAGAAAAAGATCTCAATTTGAGTGTGTTGACGTGAACAGTGAATCAGTACCAGTGGGGTATAAAATATTCTACGAGATCTCCTAGGATGTGTAGAATTACAAAAACAATGTGGTTGCTTGCTTCTTTATCATTTACTCTAATATGGGCAGAAAGCCAGGGTCTGTGTTGACTAAATTTGTGGGACATTAGAGTGCTCTGTGTATATTTGGACTGGAATAGACGCAGGATGGAGAACAAAGGACACGAGGAGAGAGAGGTAAGAGGGGCTATTTTTAAGGGGTTAGGGTCGGGGAGGATTAAGGTAGTGTTGTGTTTAATGAGTAGTGTTTTGGGGTTTAGGGTAGTGTCAGGGGGGTTGTGTAGGGTAGTGTTGTAGTGTAGGAAGCAGACTGGTGGAAGGGTGAGGGTCGTGCATGGGGTAGTGTTTTAGGGTTTAGGGTAGTGGTGTGAAGTAAGGGTAGTGTAGGGTAGTGTATTAGGGTTTAGGGTAGTGTTGGGGTTGTGCAGGGTAGTGTTTGAGTGTAGGGACAGGAGTGGGGGCTGGGGTAGGGTTGTGCAGGGGGTAGTGTTTTAGGTTTTAGGGTAGTGTTGTGGTGTGGTGTAGTATAGGGTAGTAGTGTAGGGTAGTCGTTTAGGGTTTAGGGTAGTGTTGGGAGTAGGGACAGGACTGGGGTAGGGGCAGGGTCATGCTGGGGTAGTGATTTAGGGTTTAGGGTAGTGTAGTGGTGTTTGAGTAGTGTAGGGTAGTGTGGTGTTTGGGTTGTTTTTAGGAGTTTGTTTTGTGTAAGGTGGTGTATTTATTTTCAGAATTTAGCGTAGTGTTGTGGTAAATGTCTGTTATTATTAATATGCAAGTTTTAGTGTTTTGTGTAGTGTCAGGGGTTTGTGATGGGTACTGAATGAGTGTGGGGAGCGTTAAAGGTGGAATGAGTAGGTTCGTGCAGGGGTAGTGATTTAGGGATAAGGATAGTGTAGTGGTGTTTCAGTAGTGTAGGGTATTGTAGTGTTTGTGTGTTTTGGTATTGTTTTCCATTTTTAGATGTGTATGGTAGTGTATTTCTATTTATTATTTAAAGTAGTGTTGTGTTTTAAACATTTAAAAAAGATGCTTAAATGTCTTTTTTTAATATGACACATTATTCTGCATACCATTTTTATTACTAGGCAAGTTTTTACTTTGTATACATTAACACTTTCAATGTAATGGTATGCGAAGTAAAAACTAGATTAGTAACGGTTATTGCTAAGTAATAACCGCGTAGTAATGATATGCAAAGTAATGGCATGCGAAATAACGTCTCATATTCAGTGGGATCTCTGAGTCTTAGAGTAGCACCACTTGGCAGTCCACAAAAGGCTAGCGGTAAAGCTGACTGAAGAAGCAGAAGAAAGAAAGCTACAGACAGACTAGTAACTAGAGACAGCTTGGTGTAAAGTTGAGAAATTTGAAATATAGAAGAAAAGTAAATAGGATAATGCCGGTGTTAGACTAGGCATCTTTTTGCGTGTTTCCCCTGAGTTTTTTGCATTTTGACATTCTGGTTTGACACTGTTTTTGCTGCTATAATGTTTCGGCACACTTTTCTCATTGCTGACCAGTGGTAAAGTGCAAGTGCACCTGTGGTAAGATCTTTTATAGATTGGTGTTTCCATGAGTGGCCTGTTTGATTTACGTGTCAGTCCCTAGGAATGTGCACTGAGTGTGCCAGGGACTGTCAATCAAATGCTATTACTGGGCTGCAGCACTGGATTGTGCTACCCACACAAACAGTTGGTAAATGTAACACGGGCCTGCCTCTGCAGGGCCTGTGCGCAGTCAGGGACTGCCATGTTGACTTGGCAAGTGAACCCACTTGCCATTCCCTAAACCTTTCAATTCTACATGTTAATCACCCCTAAGTTAGACCCAATGCAACACTGTGGGCAGGGTGCATTGTATGTTAAAGGTAGGACATGCCCTGGTGTGTGTGGCATGTCCTGATAGTGAATTACAGCCAATTTCGTTTTTCACTATGCAAGGCTACCTGTTCCCTTTGGCCAGAATAGGGCAGTTTGATTATAACATCTTATAATCCTAACTGACCCAGGGAACAAGGTAAAAAACAAGTTTAGTAAGCCTGAACAGAGAATGTTAAAATACAGCTTTTGGTGAGGGTGAAATTTATATTCTGTGTTTGAAAATACCACTTTTAGAAAGGAGGTATTTTCTTGCCTAACCATTCAGTATGACTCTGCTAGGTTTGTGTATTCCATGTCTGGGTTGTGAGTGACAGGGGGCTTGAGAGGAATTTGGCTCTAGCAGTCTGATGGGTCAGGGCTGGGCTGAATAGGACCTGCATTGAATAGAGAGTAGGGGGAGGAGACTTCCTTTCACTTGCCAGAGTCTTCAGAGAAGTAGGGGGGAGATGTCCTTTCAGCTACCTAGGCCAGGTCTGCTTTCAACAATGCTGTCTCCACCTCCTGACAGGAAGCTGCACCAGGGAGGACAGAACTAGTTAGGGCTGGGTACAGACAGTCTCTGCCTTCAGAGAACATAGGATTTGGTGGTATAAATGTTGGGGGCCAAACCCCAGAAGTTTAGAACTCTTTTGAACTAGGAAGCCTGCCAAAAAGAAGAGCTGGAGAAGCTGTGAGGAGGAACTACCAATTTGATGTGTGCTTTGCTGTGTTGGCCTGCAGAGGCTGCTTCTGTCTTGAACAGTAAAAGGACTGGACTGAACTTTCTGCACTCTACTTTTATGAGTATTTCCAAGGGCCTGAGGTCGAGTTTGCCCCTGTTCAAGAGGTCGCAGGAACAACAAAGTTCTTCTGCCCTCAGCACTGGGGACTGTGTGTTTTGTGCTGCAACAGAAGAAAAAGCAACCCAACGCTGTCTACGATACCGCTGTCGACTCCGTGTCCTGACAGCACCGCAGACGGCACCGTAGTAATGCTGCACTGCAAACTTGGGCTCATCGAAGATGCCTGCTGAAGCCGTCACGGAGTCGCTACCTGCAGCATGACCTGTGGGCACCGCACCGCCTCACTTCACAATGATGCCTTGGTATCACCAACGCCGCCGCTCCAGGCCGAAATCATCACTGCTGCTTGCACCATGGTTCAGGGGCACCGCTCGTAAAGTTACACGATGCACCACCCTCATCCCACACCGCAGTCATGGCCTACCGACGCCGGTGCCATCGACTCCAGTTCGTTAGCCAACAGCAGCGCTTCAGCAACACCGACGACGCTTCTAGCACCATGACCTGCCAGCACTGTGATGAGCACCGCATTCACTTCAAACCGCGACCCTGGTCTCACTGACGACGCCAGTTGACGCCACCACCGAACAGCTGCTCGCACCACGACCTCAGGGCACCGCACACTGAACCACTGCACTGCGCACCACAGCACCCGCCGCCTGCCAACACCAGCGCTCCTGACTTCAACAGAGAGAAGTGTGACCTGCAACGCGTGTGACTTCGAGGGCCCTGGCGACTCCTGCACCAACCTCCCAAACAGATGCCTGCGGATGCTGTGCTTTCAGAAGCTCACTGAGAGGTCGCCAACGCCCTGCATTTCTAAAAGGCACTGTTTATGGGTCTTCCCAACACCGTAGCTGCCCTGCGACGCCGCGGTCAGCTAGAACTGTTTGGATTTGTTAGCTCATAATGCCGTGATAGCCCCGGACGGAGCTATTGACTTCAAAGAACTGTTTTTCAAGGTTATTTTGATAATTAAGGATTTTTAAGTACTGTATTTTGAATTTTTATTGTTTTTGGTCTTGTCTTAAGTATATAACAATATTGGCTATTTTTCTAAACAGGTGTGGTGTTCTTTTGTTGTCCTTAAACTGTATTACTGTTGGTTATTAACGGTGGGCGTAGTGGGCGTAGTGGGGCTTCGCGAAGCTACGCGAAGTGGGCGAGACACTACGTCTACCTACGCACTTCACGTAGCCCCACTACGCGCCACCCGCCTCCCTCCCGCCCGTGGCCGCCCGCGCATGCACATTTCTCGCGAGAAATGTGCATGCGCGGGCGGCCGTGCATGCGCATTACTATCCAAGACGGCGGCGTGTATCGCGCGATGACGAGAGGGAGCCCCGGGGACGCAGCGGACAAGGTAAGTGGTTTTTAATCATTTCTAAAATGTAGGGAGGCGGGTGGCAGGCGGGTGGCGGGCAACTGGCGGGCAACTTCGCTACGCCCGCGTGGTGGGCGTAGTGTTGCCTGCTACGCCTACTTCGCAAATGGCGAAGTAGGCAACACTATGCCCACTCCGTGGGCGTAGCGAAGTGCTACGCCCAGGGTCATTGGTTATGTGCAAATGCTTTACACACTGCCTCTAAGATAAGCCTGACTGCTCGTGCCAAGCTACCAACGGGGTGAGCAGGGGTTATTTTAGGAGTGTAACTCCACTCTCCTGACTTGGAAGAAGGGTCCCTACTTGGACGAAGGTGCAAGCCCTTGCCAACTAGAGACCCCCATTTCTAACATTGGTTGTCAGCAGTGAGGATAGGACTTGTGTTTGCACTTGACTGGTGTGCACTACTACCAAATCGCAGACCATTACGTACTACATACTGGTTTGTTTTCTTTTTGGCCTATTGCTGATCTTGCCAGTTTAAACTTGCTACTTCATCAAGCCTGAATCAAGAGCATCATCTGTTGCATCCCTGGAAATTGCCTTTGAGGAGGATAGGTTGGAATCCTACAATGTGAAAGAATTGAAAGCGATTTGCAAGAACCTGAACCTGAAAGTCCAAGTCAGAGGCCTGACTAGGAAAGAGGAGCTACAAAAGGCACTGAGGGCCTGGGTAGCAGTCAGACATACCAACGAGCAGTCCAGTACTCCCAATCATGAGGAGGAGGATGTGCTTTTGGGAGGGGGAAACTCTCCAGGCCAGGCTGCAGTAGCTTGTCCCCAGAGGAGCTGGAGGACAAGCAGGAAGCAAGGAAGTTCGAATTGGAAAAACTCAGGAGGGAGAATGAGAGCGAAGAAAAATAATAGCCATTAAAGAAAGGAAGATGATCTTAGATCATGAGAGAAGTCTTAACCCCTTCGACGCTCATGACGAGCTCAGCTCGTCATGAGTTACGCCTCTCGTACGCTCATGACACGTCATGTAACGCGGGTTTTTAAAAAACTCAGCGCACAGCGGGAAAACGCTTAGCGTGGATGCGGTTAAGGAGCTGGAACTAAGGAGTAGGCCCAGCTCAGATGGTGGCAGCAATTAATCAGTGCAAGCAGATAGAATTGTGCACATCCCCAAGAATGTAGGCAAAGAGTGCAAGAAGGGTGATGACATTCAGTGGTGGTTTTAAGGGTAGGAGGGCAGGGTTATGACCTCTATTTCCAGAACAAGCAAGGGATACCCTGATAGCTTTGGATAAAGGCCAGAACCTCACCTACACTGAAATGAAGGATGCTCTCCTCACTTGGTATGGAGTCACTCCTGAAAAGTGCAGGGATCAGTTTTGGTCCAGTAAAAAGTCTGATGCCAACACCTGGTTGCAATGTGCAAATTCGTTCTGCAGGTCACTGGGTGGCTGGGTGAAGGGCAGTAATGTGACAAGTACTGTGACAGATTTTCAGAGGCTCTACAATTCGTTTGTGTGAGAGCACTTGTCTAGTCTTTGTTTTGCAGATCTGCACCAACACCTAGTTGATAGTAAGCTAACTGACTCCAAAAAGCTTGCTCTGGAGGCGGACCGCTGGGTGAGTACCAGGGTCCACAAGAAAGCATGTGGGGAGACTCAGCCAAAGGTGGGCAGGGTCTCCAGCAAAAAAAAGGGGGGGACAAGGGTAAGGCACAGGAGTTCTCTAAAGGGCCCCAAACTAATACCCAGGGTAAAGGTTCCCATCCCACAGGAGATAAGAAGAAAGGGGTCTCTACAGGAAAGCCTGATGAGACTGGCCTCCGCAAGTGTTTTTCATGTGACCAGGTGGGTCACCTGAAGGGGGACCCCAGGTGCTCAAAGGGGACGTAGCCTCCCCCTGGTGGGCAGACCAAGGTGTTGGCTAGTGTTGCACTTGGGGAGGAGGGTACCCACAGGAGGGTGGGGATTCCGCATAATGGACCCTTGTCTCACTAGGGGGCACTGAGATGGTCCCAAAAAACCAGGTGCCCCCTAACACAAAGAAATACAGCACCTGGGTGACCATCAATGGGAGAAGGGTAGAGGCTCTCAGAGGTATTGGAGCCAGTGTGACCTATGTCCGGTGTCACCTGGTCTCTGAGGAGCAGGTAGTCCCAGTGGCATTCCACCAAGTGGTTGCTGTGGACAACTCAGAGTGCCAGTGTATGGTGGTACAGGTTACCTTTGAATGGGGGGGTCTCAGGTCCCTTGAGATTAGTTGTGAGCGCTACCATACCTGTAGATTGTCTGCTAGAGCTGGAGCGGTCCTTTTGGAAGGATGTTGAGCTCAGGTCTCACTTTGAGATGCTTGGGTTGTCAGAGTGGGCATGCATGTCCACTCGGTCAATGGCAGCCAGACAGGGTTATCAGAAGGACCTGGAACCTGAAACAGTGGCCCAGGTCCCTGCCAAGAGAAAGGGCAGGGGGTTTAGGCAACCGGCCCCTGAAGTTTGCACGGATGGGGAGGAGACTGACCTTGAGGGTGACGCCCCAGTGCCTACAGGGGAGCAAATAGCTGAACTGAGGGACACCTCTGAGCTGACCCATTGGCAGCAAGAAGGGATTCCCACCATTTAGGAATTCTGCAAGGAGCAGAAAGAGTGCTCTTCTCTTTAAGGTCTGCTGTGGCAGGTTGCAGACCAGGCAGCTGGTGATCAGACTGGATCACATTTGATCAACTGGGAGAATGGTCTCCTGTAGAGTGATCCTAGTAAATTGGAGCTTAGAGGGAACAACATAGGACCCAGGTCGCCCTCCACTCACAGTGTACTCAACAGAAAAGACATGGTCCTAATCAGTATAGGCAATAATTTTATCATCAACTGTCTGATCACATGTATGAATTTACTTAAATCTAACAGTGATATTCTTCCTAACAACAGAGTGTGCCTTCTTAATATCTTCTAAAACTATGTGTCTATATGTGCCTGCTTGACTGTCATTCAGGCAATCTACTAAGTGTAGAAAAATGTGTGTGAGGAAGGAAGGAACCTCACGGGAGCAACCACCAGGGAACTGCTGACTGTTACTCATCAGTTTGTTCCTCTTATCATCATTGGCTCCTTCCAACCATAAATGAAGAGAATTTGCAAAAATGATGTAAAAGGAAAATAATCATAAACAACTCAAAAAGTGATTCTACCTAATCACAATCATGTGCACCTCAACCCCCACGGGTACAAGATCAGCTATCCGGCGCTCAACCTATGTTAAAAATTGGGTTAGATATCCCTCGCTGTGTGATACTCTTTATTCTGTGCTGGGTATCTACTCCTATTAAAACCTACACTCTACTGTTGAGCTTCGTTTTAATACATAGGAAGCCAACATGTTTCGTTGCCTATCTATCTTGGTCGGCAACTTCATCAGGGCTGGGGGTTACCTTTGCCACACATTTCTGGATTCTTCCAGCGTTTAACCTTTTCCATGCTAATGACAAGGTGAACTCGTCATGAGGCACACTGGAGCTGTGCTCATGACAAGGTCAACTCGTCATGTATAATGGGGAACATAAATCTGCAGCACAGGAGGGGAAAAGCCTTAGCAGCCAAGGTGTTAAATCTATAGACACATAGACACACAACCAAAAAATATAAAAAAATAAAAAACATAGAGTGACACTGTTAGATATATAGCCCATCTCTTAATCATTTTATAGGGTATACCCCTGTCGTGTGTTGTGGTTGCTATATGTCGACCTAAAAACATATCATAGATTGAATCAATCCTTTGCTCGAGGTCCACTAGTTTACTAACTCTTCTCCTCTTAGTATCTTAAATATTGCTATAAGGTTTTAAACATATCGCACTGCTTAATGTAGTTACACACGAAAGTTACTACGCATACTACCTATCTGTCACCCCTTCGCGCACTTATTACACAAGCTGCTGTAATATTGCCGATATGGCCCAGCTGTAATAGCAGTTTACCCTTACTGACTCACCGTCATCCGTACACGGTCTTTGCTCGTTTCCGGCTCCCGTTCCCGCTGTTCTGGGCTGTGTTCCCTATCATTCAGCTAAAAAGGACAA
This sequence comes from Lissotriton helveticus, assembly GCF_964261635.1. Classification (NCBI taxonomy): domain Eukaryota; kingdom Metazoa; phylum Chordata; class Amphibia; order Caudata; family Salamandridae; genus Lissotriton; species Lissotriton helveticus. The sequence continues at coordinate 504,263,819 of NC_136069.1, read as the reverse complement.
ACCGGCGTGCCGCGTCATCACGCACGGGACGTGCGTGTGACGTCATGTGTCCCAATGCATATCGGCGGCCATCTTAGAGTGGTAAAGGAGTTCGTCATTAAGTATAGTATATATGCTGAAATTTCTATCTTGATATGTCCATACCAAGAATGAAATATTTGCTTCTCAGTGCTTGGGAGTATAATACTCGACCTGAATACATTGCCAGACCAGCCACTGTTTTGAAGTTAAAGGTTTATGGCTCAGAATGACGTTATTATTATAATACAGTATAACTACCTATACCCCCTTACCGAGTGATGGTATTCATCTTATATCATGTAGTTCGGACGTGGTAGTGCAAACTATATTTATAGGGGATACTATAGTCGTGTTATTGCATGCTGAGTCTTGTGTATATTGAATATTAGGCTGCCCCTGTAGAAACCATGTAGACTTACATGGGTATCCGCTTGCATTTTACCTAGATTCGGCAGTGTATTGGGTATTTGTGTGATTATTCACAGTAGGTTTGAACAATTAATTGGAGAGCCCTCCTAATTTAACTACATCACTGTGTAATGACCTTGTTCCATTCAATAATGTCGTTCAGGCCTCTTCTGTCCGCTTGTTCCTGGTAGATCAAACGGGCTTCCTTGGTTATCAGCCTGGTCTCAATGTTAGTCGGGTCTCCACGGATTTTTTCTAGGTTTACCCAGCAGATCTCTCTAGGTTGATGTTTAAACTCCTTGTAATATTCGACCAGTCTCATCCTCAATCGGCTGGATTTGATCGTACTCAAATGCTCTTGAATGTGAATCTTTACCTTCCTCGTAGTGAGGCCAATATAGTGTAAACCACACGGGCACGTCAAGCGATAGATTACGTTGGCCGTATTACAGTTGGTTAGGCTGTTTAAATGCCAAGTCCTTCCATTGACTAGTTGGACACTCTTAGTTTTTCCGGTGAGCCCACAGACAGAGCACCCTCCACACGGGTAATGTCCAGTTAGTATGTCTGCTGCTGGTGCCTTCTGTCTAGTGCGTGAATGTACCAATCTGTCTTTCAAATTTTGGGACCTCTTAGAGTGAGCCTATGGTTGCTGAGCCTGGGTCAGCCTATGTGCTGGTGGTACCCCAGCGCTTCAGGACCTTCCTACTGTGTCTGGCTCATGATGTGCCTCTGGCAGGACATTTGGGGCGGGGAGAGACCTTTAACTCCTTCCATGCTGGGCCGATTCCGCCGCTGTGCGGTAAACAAACTAACAGCGCGAGGGCGTGACGAACCCCAGCCGTCATCAGCACACGAGCACTGTGGAGCGTGACGGCTGGGGTTCGTCATCAGCATGGAAGGGGTTATCAGACTTGTCACCCACTTCTCTTGGCCCCAGATGTAAAGGCAGTCAGATGGACATTGCAGGTCTTCCCAAACTTGCCAGGCAAGGGGCAAGAGTGGGAGGAAGGTGAAAGATCCTCTTCAAATACCCTTTGAAAGGGTAGGGATGGATATTGTGGGGCCACTGGATCCCAAGACAGTCATGGACAACAGGTACATCCTGGTCTTGGTGGACCATGCAACCCAGTACCCGGAGGACATCCCTCTCAGGACATTATGGGGATCTTTTCACGCATGGGGTTCCCCAGAGAGGTAGTTTCTGACGGGAAGACCTATTTCGTATCCAAGTATATGACATCCCTGTGGAAGGAGTGTGGTGTAACCTACAAGTTCACTACTCCTTACCACACGTAAGGTAACGGTCTGGTAGAGAGATTCAACCACACCTTGAAGGGCATGATTAAGGGTCTAACAGAACCCATGAGGCATCAGTGGGACATCATCTTGCCGTACCTTCTCTTTGCATACAGGGAGGTGCCTCAGAAGTCTCTTGGGATCAGTCCCCTTGAGCTCCAGTATGTCCACCCTATCTGGGGACCTCTGAGTTTGGTGAAGGAAGGCTGGGAGGCAGCCCCCAGGAAGTCCCCCCAGGAGATGTTTAGTTATATGCTGGCCTTCCGCAACCAAACTGCCCGCTTCAGGAAACTCGCTTAGGAGAACCTAGAAGCCAGCCAGGAAGGAATGGTATGACCAGAATGCCACTCTGGTCGAGTTTCAACCTCGGCAAAAAGTGTGGGTCATGGCCCCAGTGGAACCTTGTGCTTTGCAGGACAAGTGGACTGGGCCATTTGAGGTGGAGGAGCGCAAAAGTGATGTCATCTATCTGGTAGATCTGCGGGCTCAAAGGAACCCTTTGCGGGTCCTCCATGCGAATCGCCCCACTTTGAGAGGTCCGAAGTGAGCATTCCCTTGGCGACAGATGATAGGGTGAAAGAGGAGAATGAGCCTCATCTGGAACTCCTGTCTACCAAGGAGAACGATGGGTCAGTAGATGGTATGGTCCTATCTGCTACATTGACCCTAGAACAGCAGGGGGACTGCCGCCAGTTGTTGGGGCAGTTCGCCCCAGTGCTCTCTCTGACCCCAGGTGTTACTCACTGGTGTACCTATGACATGGACACTGGTGACAGGCCTCCTGTAAAACACAAGATTTACAAGTTGACTGACCGGGTCAAGGCCAGCATTAACTCCTTTTGTGCTCAGGATGGCCCCTGGCCTTCCTACGTCATGTTGGGTAGGTGCTCAGGATGGCAGGGGGCCATTTGAACACCACTGATTCCCTAAATGTGGCACGAATTCTGCGCCTGCGCTGGGGAATTAACTAGTTGGCGGAGTTCGGATGGCCCCCGGACGTCCTATGCACATGCCCAGTGTGACATAAAATGGCCGGGGGCCATCCTGAGCATGCAAGGGGTTACGCCCAATTTTCCCTCTAATTTTTTTCCTCAGTGTGCGGCACTGGAGGGTCTCTGTGCGCTGCAACCATGGCTATGTGCGCCAGGAACCAAACCGCGCGTGTCTGCGGTGCCAAATGCCACTCGTTTTTGGTGCCCTTCTGCCCTCTGTCCGACTCGGTTTTTTGCCCTTCGGCCCTCTGTCCCACTCGTTTTTGATGCCCTTCTGCCCTCTGTCCCACTCGTTTTTGATGCCCTTCTGCCCTCTGTCCCACTCATTTTAGGCGCCCTTCCGCCCTCTGTCCCACACGTTTTTTTGCCTTTCTGCCCTCTGTCCCACTCGTTTTTGGTGCCCTTCTGCCCTCTGTCCCACTCGTTTTTGGTGCCCTTCTGCCCCTGTCCCACTCGTTTTTGGTGCCCTTCTGCCCTCTGTCCAACTCGTTTTTTGTGCCCTTCTGCCCTTTGTCCCACTCATTTTTTGGTGCCTTTCTGCACTCTGTCCCACTCATTTTTGGTGCCATTCTGCCCTCTGTCCCACTCGTTTTTGGTGCCCTTTTGCCCCTGTCCCACACGTTTTTTTGCCTTTCTGCCCTCTGTCCCACTCATTTCTGGTGCCCTTCTGCCCTCTGCCCCACTCGTTTTTGGTGCCCTTTTGCCCTCTGTCCCACACATTTTTTGGCCTTTCTGCCCTCTGTCCCACTCGTTTTTGGTGCCCTTCTGCCCTCTGTCCCACTTGTTTTTTGTGCCTTTCTGCCCTCTGCCCCACTCGTTTTTGGTGCCCTTCTGCCCTCTGTCCCACTCGTTTTTGTGCCCTTCTGCCCTCTGTCCCACTCGTTTTTAGTGCCCTTCTGCCATCTGTCCCACTCGTTTTGTCCTTTCTGTCCTGTGTTCCACTCGTTTTTTTTCCTTGGTTTTGGGGCCCTTCTGCCCTCTGTCCCATTCGTTTTGGTGCCCTTCTGCCGTCTGTCCCACTTTGTTTTTCCCTGTTTTTTTGCCACCCCTTTAGCCTCCTGTTCCGCTCGTTTCCCCAGCCACTCTGGCCTTTTGTCCAAGTATTGATGATAATCAGAGCCCCTTCATGGGCTCCGATTAACAGCAATACTTAAACAAAAGGCCACAGTCTGCCTCGCGCTTTCCTAACAAAAGCGTAGGCAGTTTCCAAACACAGCGTGTGTTTGGAAACTGTCTACGCTTTTGTTAGGAAAGCAAGGGGCAGACTCTGGCCTTTTGTTTAAGTATTGCTGTTAATCGGAGCCCATGAAGGGGCTCTGATTAACATCAATACTTGAACAAAAGGCCAGAGTCCGCCCCGCACTCCCTCATAGCCGCAAGCGCCACAAGCCCTCCCCCCGCCTCCTTACCTGCAAGCCTCACGACCGCTCCGCTTCATTTGCCCCGCGCCATTCTTTCAAAGCGGCCTGCAGCACGACCTCCTGACCGTGTGTGCGCTCCACGCGAGGTGGTGCGCGCTGAGGTCAGGAGCGGTGTGCGCGCGCGCCCTAGACGGAATGGTGGTTACGCCCCCCCAAATACATCCCGGCACCGCGGCAAAATCATCGCCACAGTGAAGAGGTTAAGAGGAGGTCTCTAAGATGTTAGCGTTAGGGATGATCGAGCCCTCCAACAGTCCATGGGCCAGCCCAGTAGTCTTGGTCCCCAAGGCTGCTGCACCCAGGGCCACTCCAGAACTACGGTTTTGCGTGGACTACCATGGGCTTAATGCTGTCACCAGCTCTGATGCACACCCCAGCCCCAGAGCTGATGTGCTCATTGATCAGTTAGGAGCGGGCCGGTTCCTCAGCACGTATGATTTAACATCTGGGTACTGGCAGATTGCCCTAACCGATGGGGGCAAGGAGAGGTCAGCATTCACAACCCCAGAAGGACATTACCAGCTCTGGGTTATGCCCTTTAGGTTGCAGAATGCCCTGCCACCTTTCAGAGGTTGGTCAACCAGGTGTTGGCTGGACTGGAGGATTTCAGTGCCGCCTACCTGGATGGCATTGCTGTGTTCAGTTCCAGCTTGGAATAACTCTTGCAGCACCTCTGTAAAGTGTTGAGGGCTCTGCAGAGAGCAGGCCTCATGATCAAGACCAGTAAGTGCCAGATCGGGCTGGGTTCTCTGGTGTACTTGGGACACCAGGTAGGAAGCGGCCAGGTGGTGCACCTGAAATTAAAGATTGCCACAATTCTGGCTTGGGAGCCCCCCAAGACCCATAAAGAGTTGAGAACCTTCTTAGGTCTCACAGAGTACTACAGGAGTTTAGTAAAGGGTTACAGCACCATTGATGCCCCCTTAACGGAGCTGACTTCTAGGAAGCAGCCTAAGAAGGTGATTTGGACTGAGTCCTGCCAGAAGGCGTTTGACACCCTGAAGGCAGCCATGTGAACGGCGCCCATGCTCAAGACAGCTGACTTCTCCGAGGAATTTGTTGTGCACACTGATGCTTCAGAGCAATGTGTGGGAGCGGTGCTCTCACAACTTAATGAAGAGGGCCTAGATCAGTCTGTAGTCTTCCATAGCAAGATACTACTCCCCAGGGAACAGAGGTGGAGTTCCATAGAAAGGGAATCTTTTGCTGTGGTCTGGGCGCTGAAGAAGCTGAGACCATACCTGTTTTGAACTCACTTCCGGGTTCAGACAGATCACAGGCCCCTCAGATAGTTGATACAAACTGCTGAGGTGGTCCATCTCCCTACAGGGAATGGACTTCACGGTGGAACACCGCCCTGGCAACACAGATGATCTGTCCAGGTTCTTCCATCTTAGTGAAGAGAACTCCCAGGAGGTTGGGTAGTTCTCCCTACTTTCAGCTGGAGGGGACATGTGTTAGACTTGGCATCTTTTGGCGTGTTTTCCCTGAGTTTTTTGTTTTCTTACCTCCCAGTTTTGACTCTATTTTTGCTAGCGTAAGGTTTCTGCGCACTTTTGTATCTGCTGACCAGTGGTAAAGTCCAAGTGTTCCTGTGGTAAAATGTGTTATGGATTGGTGTTTCCATGATTGGCCAGTTTGATTTACGTGTCAGTCCCTAGTGACGTGCACTGAGTGTGCCGGGGCCTGTGACTCAAACGCTGTTAGTGGGCTGCAGCACTGGATTATGCCACCCACACAAAAAGCCCCTAAATGTAACTTGGGCCTGCCATTGCAGAGCCTGTGTGCAGTCTGGGACTGCCATGTCGACTTGGCAAGTACACCCACTTGCCAGTCCCTGAACCTACCCTTTTCTACATGTTAGTCACCCCTAAGGAAGGCACAGGGTACCCCTGTGGGTAGGGTGCATTGTATGTGAAAGGTAGGACATGCCCTGGTGTGTGTGGCATGTCCTGCTGGTGAATTACAGCCAATTTCGTTTTTCACTATTGCAAGGCTACCTGTTCCCATGGGCCAGAATAGGTCAGTTAGATTATAACATCTTATAATACTAACTGACCCAGGGATCAAGGTAAAAAAACGAGTTTAGTATGCCTGAACTCAGAATGTTAAAATACATCTTTTAGTGAGGGTGATTTTTAGGTCTCGCTGAGTCAGCACGCATGCGCGGTCGGAGAGACATTTAGTAGCTGCTTCAAAAATCGCTACTTGATGGCCACCAGCTTGCTAGAATGCGTACAATCGCGCACGACGTACCCAGCACTTTTTCCGGTTGCGCACGCACAACTCATGTCACCAGCTGCGATTACTTTCACTTTCGCGGCCCTGCGATTACTTTCACTTTAGCGGCGCCACAATGTAATGCTGCTGTGCGTATGTTTAAGTGGAAAGGCGAGTGCTTTTGATAAGTAAATATTAATTTCACTTGCGTTTTTTTTTTTATTTAATTTTTCCTTTAAGCAACCAGGTGCTTTTCTTGACTTTTTGCATAGTGTGCACTGACTCTTGCACACATTATGGTGCTTCACTAGCGGGGGCCTGATTCAAGGCCGCTGGAGCGCTTTTATCACACTGGCGATAAACTCGTTGTCCACCATGCAAGCACATAGGTTACTGGGCATTGCCTCTTGAAATGAGCCTGTGCATATTCAGTGGGGTCTTGTGTCTTCACTAGCTGATCTTTCAAGGAGGGTACCTACTTGGCCCATTAGCACGTACTAGGAAACTTTCTAAGACCTATTGCCTCCTATCTATGTAGTGCTGTGCTTTCCGCTTTAGACCAGCTAAGTGAAAATGCCTTCTATTTCGACAAAGCCAGCAGCTTTCACTTCATGGTAATAGATCTATTTTTCACGAATCAGGGCTAAATCCAGAAACATGATTCCCACCCGACAAGACTTTAGCTTACTGTATAGGCCTGGGATCAAATTCTCCGTGTTGAACAAGTGACCCCGCCACTTCATCCCCGCTTATCTGTCCGTTACCATCTCCCAGTGATAATGATTTGCTCAAGCGCTCCATCCATCATCCCCTTTGGTATCGCTTTGTTCGCCCTAAGTTGGCAGGGTATGCCCAAACGTGGGTCCCTTGCTCACTCTACCACTGGATTCAAGATAGCATGGCTGATGAGGATTATGAATCCAAAACCGGTCCCAGGATGCTTGTTTCCGGTCCAGGGAAGACATGGCTTGGCAGTTCGGGCTGGACTGTTCCCGTGAGGCACAGGGTTAAACTGATTTGCATATGGCCATGTCTGAACTGGGATGGTGGAGTGAGCTAAAGAATGGTGATGGATTAACCCCAGATCAGTTGACTGGGGGTGAGTGTTTGATTTGCTCAAATGCTTCGTTCATCATCCCCTTTGGTATCGTATTTATTTACTGAGCAGATGTCCTACAATGCTCAATTACTGACATATTGCAAGTCTACTAACCCAATGGGTTTTCATTTTTCTGCAATAAGATTTTTATAGTCTACCCTTCACTTGCTCATATACAACACACTGGCTTCCCCCACAAGACTGTTTAGCAACATCTTGGTTCTCCTCAAAATATGTACCCTCTTTGAAGACCAGTTTGGCTACTCCAGCCTCATCCTGCCTTTTACTCTGCAGCTGCAGATCTCCATCCACGGGATTCCCTTTGTCTCTATGCATGCCACTTCACACCTCATTAAGACAGCTTAGCTCAGCCCGGCAGAGGCTGGCCAATCACAGAAGGGCTGTTGGGAGGTTGGATTTTGGCTCATGGAAATGAAAGATCTTTAACTTATTTTCCATGACAATTATATTAACTCTAACAGTAGCAGGTTGTTAGATTTATCATAACTATTCTATTAAGTCCTTGAATTATATTTTTTAGCTCACTCCTACAAGTAGTTATATTTTAATAAAGTATTTCCATGGTAGCCCGTGGAGCTAAGATTCTACAATGGGGAAAAGGGAAATTGGAGGCTTTTCGCTCACCAGGGCATGTAAAACATCTTTTATCATGTCCTTGCTCATAATTACAAGGCACGCTACAGCTCGTGCACCCAGGGGAGGCATTAGGATTGACCTATAAGAATGACATATAAATAAAAATAAGGTAATTTCAGACTTTGGAAGTACCTTTAATTCCAAAGTCGCATTTGCATATTATTTAAGTTCAACAGCAGCCTGAAAGGCAGGGCTGGCATTTCAAATAACATCAGCCACCACAGTAGTGCACAAAGTGGGGGGACACTGCACACAGGTCGTTGTTTCTTATAATCAGGGATGAGGAGGGTGATTAAGCAGGTTGCGGGCCCTGAGCATGGAGTCCTCTCCATGTACCAGTTACCGGAACTGAGTTAGCATTGTATCAAGGACAATGCTATAGGTTGCTTGTGAAGCTGGTGGTCTTCTTCATAATGGAAAGCTACTTTCCTAGCTTCTCCCCATCGAAGGAGTGCCCTTTGCCATTTGGAGACAGCTGGAGGTTGACCTGCTCACCAATATAACGTAGGGTCTGTATGGCCATTAGGAGGGCCAGGTTTTCAAACCTTCCTTGTAACTTGTGATTTAACCCCAGGGTAGTTGTATCCCATGTATCAAGAGTAAGGAGTTTGGTAATTGTTTCCAGAGTGTCATGGATGGTCTATCAGTAGTGAAGGAGGGAGGGGCAGGACCACAGCATGAGATGTAGGTCAGCTTCAGTGGATTGACCGCTGTAGCAAGTGAGATGTACTTAATGGAATATGCAGTTCAGCTAGGAAAGTGTGAGGCTAGCCCTGTAAAGAATCATGCAATGTATGTTTTTACATTGTGTATTGAGTGAGATTATTGGCAGAGACTGCAGGGCCTTGTTCCACTCTGTGTCGTGGAGGGGGCGTGCAATGCCACATGATTAAGGGCCTTATTACGAGTTTGGTGGTCTCACAGTGGACAGTGCAACACTCCGTCCAATGTGGAACTGCCAAACATGTGGTGCGGCCACCTGCCAGATTTGGAGTCAAGTCCTGGTCCTGTGGGCAGCCCTCCAGCATTCTGACAGCAGCGGTCGGTCGGGTTAATTGAAGAGACTGACATGCAGACCACAGCTCTCAGAGCACCGACGGCACCTTCATGTTTGGTGTGGCATACATACAATACTTTGCAGGAACTGGGGATCAAAATACAGGGGGGCTATATGTGCCCATCACATGCATCCACGGGGACCAGAGGCATCGTTTTAGTTGCCTCACCACCAAGCTTTTCATGGCTGGCACACTGCCATGAAAAGGAGGGTGGTTTCACTGCCTTAAAAGGGCAGCGGAGAGGCAACTTATAATATGCTCAGCGGTGCCTCAGCGGAACTGCCTGCTTATTGCTGCCTCAACCCGCACCACCTCTGCTGCATGGGATACTTGATACTGCTGGTGCCAGTGGTCTTTTTGGGGTGCGACGCAGAAGTCAAAATACTGCAAGTGGTCCTGTAGTTCGGCAGTGGTCAGACTGCCACCACGGGTTTGCCAATCCTATGGACCACCAAATTCATAATCCAGCCCTAAGTGATGCTTGGCATCCATGTCATGTAAAACATGGATTGGGAGGTTCCTCATCCACTGTCTGCTACTGGAGTTGGCATGCTGCTAGTAAATGTTGTGTTGGAGGAACACACCTGGGGGAGTTTGCAATCTTGACAGAGCTGGTCGAAATTAAGCAGCTGGCGGTCTTAAACGAGAGAGCCCATGCTGTCTGTTTATTTGTTGAGCCAGACCACAAGCCTGTCCACTCTGAAGGATCTGGTTAACTTCAGTAGTCCTTGTCAAGAAATACCTGGGTCATAAGGTAGTGTTAGACGTGTCAGCTGAAATTCCTCTGTCAAGCACTTAGGGCCTCCCAGACATGTAGACCTGGAGTGATGTGGCTTAATGGAAGGCAGAAGGAGCTGCTGAATAGTGTAATGGGGTACGGGACCCTCTTCTGTGCTAGTCTCATAGAGATTCTTACCTGTCGGCCAATGAGACACCCATCAGAGATAGTGGGATCACCACATCCTACCTGCAAATGTAGTTTGTGAAGGGACACACTGTGCCGTTTGTTGTCTCAGAGTGATTCAGCGAGCATCGAGTTCAGTTCCCAAAGTAAGGAGCGGGTTGGTAGACCAGAACATTTGCAAAATAATATAACAGCCAAGGGAGGATGACCATTTTTGATAAAGCGATCGTGCTCATTAGGGCTTAGTGTAGGCGCGTCCAAAATTGGGTTTAAGATTTTAGAGCGGTGAGTGCCCTCTTTAAGTTGCCCATCAAAAGTGATCAAGATAGATTTCCAGGTATCGGACCATCGTCCCTGCCTATATTGGGGTGGCCTCGCCGAACCCTATTTTTGGGGAGCTTTGCCTGTGCACAGAGGGAAAATGGAAAATGTAGGACTTGGCCCAGTTGACACAAAGGCATGCCCCTGTTTCAAAGTCTTGTAGGGTGGTGTCGATCATCCTGGTATCCAAGGGGGCAGATAGAGTAACAGGTCATTTACATAAAATGACACCCTGCGAATGGTGCCGGTTAGTGGGATGTCCAACTACATGCCCTCAGCATGGAGGGCCACAGGTTCTGTGGTGATGGCAAATATTATGGGGGAGAGAGGGCATCACTGGCAGGTGCCTCAGCTAATGGGGTAGGAGGCTGATCCATACCCGGAGGATGGGCTGGCGGATAATCATTTAGTGTATGCCAAGAGGAGCCCACTGGAGAACTCCGGATGCCTGGATCTTTCCCAGCATGGATTCAGGAGGGAACACAGCACCGAGTCTGCCCTCACCATAGTGCTTGATAACATCCGCACGCGGGTTGATGGGGGACAGACCTCCCTCCTGATCCTTTTAGACCTCACGGCTGCTTTCGACACCCTTTCTCCCTCAGTCTTAACATCTCGACTGAGGGACATTGGGGTGCGGGGGGCGGCCCTGGGACTCCTTTCCTCTTTTCTCGATCTTAGAGAGCAAAGGGTGATGCTGGGTCAGTTTCTATCTCCATCCCTGTCTGTGCATTGTGAGGTCCCCCAAGGGTCAGCGCTTAGTCCTACCATTTTTAATATCTATGTGACCCCCCTTGCCAGACTTATTAGATCTTATGGGATGGAGGTAGTCTCTTACGCGGACGACACTCAGATCCTCGTCTCTCTCTCCCAATCAGTTACGCCGACTGCCGCCAACTTTAGATCTTGTATGGAGGCAGTCGGCCAATGGATGATTCACAATTCATTGAAACTGAACGGGGAGAAGACGGAGGTGATGGTGTTTGGAGGGAGGGAGGACATTTGGTCCGCCGAATGGTGGCCGGACTCTTTAGGTGCCTGCCCGGACCCCACATCCTCAGCGAAAAACTTGGGGGTCATGATTGACCCTATCCTTAGTATGTGCCAACAGGTCAACAGGACTGTATCGACCTGTTGGGGGATCATCCACATCCTTAGGAAAATCAGGCACTACCTGTCCTTACAGGCAAGAAAGCAACTGGCTGTTGCCCTGCTGGGCTCGCGTCTGGACTACTGCAATGCGCTGTATGCTGGACTTAACAAGTGCCAGCTGCAGCGCTTGCAGGTGGTTCAGAACGCAGCGGCCAGATTTGTTCTCGATCTACCCCAACGTGCCTCTGCCTCCGCTGCTCGGAAGCAGCTGCACTGGCTCCCCGTTGCGGATCGCATCCTTTTCAAGTCCATGTGCATGGTTTATAAGGCCTTAGCTAAAACCAGCCCCACCGGGATTGGTTGCATCCTCTCCCGCTATAATCCCGGTAGGAACCTTCGTTCCTCCAATAGACTCCTCCTCTCCGTTCCCCGTGTTCGGAAGGCTAGATGGGGTGGCAAGGCCTTTTCCATTCTGGCCCCTAAATGGTTGAATGCTCTCCCACTTGAGGTTAGGTCTCTCCCCACTCTCCAAGCCTTTAGATCTGCCCTGAAAACCTATCTTTTTGTACGTGCCTACCTGTAGTAGTGCTGTTGTAATTTGCTGATCTTTTTTGGATAGGCGCCTTGACACCTTCGGGTTTAGTACGCGCAATACAAATTGCTTAATAAATAAATAAATAAATAAATATCCCGCTTTGATAATACTTTGAAAAGGAGGCATCAGGATAACAGGCTGAATGCCTTTTCCAGATCTAGTATGAGACACACTGGATGGGGGAATCACCACAATGCTTTGTCCATTATATGCAATACCTTCTGGAGCTTGTGTGACATGCTACAACCCAGGATGAATCCATGTTGAACATTACGTGTACTTTTGGCATGATTTGGAGGTGGCAGTCAGCTAGTATCTTCCCTAATATTTATATTTGGCACCCAGGATAGCTGTTTGCTGGTAAGAAGATAGCAGGGAAGGGTCCTTATCTTGTTCGAGTAAGGAAACAAGGAGGGATTCATGAAGGGACGCTGGGAGCTTTCCCGTGGTGAGAGCCTTATTGTAAACGTCAGTGAGCTTGGGGGCCAGATGGAAGGTAAAGCAATTGAAGAATTCCAGATGAAGGCTGTTCAAGTCTGCCGTTTTGTTACCAGCTTGGTCGGGATGCCTTCTTGACCTTGGCGACTATGATTAGAGTGGCTATACATACCACCCTCCATGTAGTGCTGAAAAGACTCAACAGAAGGAACCCTATGGTCCTAGGAGGACCTGTCCTAGGCAACCTGTGCCATCAAAACAAAAGTAGCCCTGTGCATGGGTTTCACCTTCTCCATACTTAAAGAAGTGTCACTTCTGCCTTTCCATTGAGTTCTCAGAATCTTTTTTCACTTAGATCAGGTTTCATTTTATTGACAGAGATGAACACTGCACTCTCGCAGCATTGTTCCTGTTCTTGGCAAAAAGCTGAATCAAGATCCATGCACCCATGCTTTTTTTTTACAGTCACAGTGACTCCCTCACCTATACATGCATGAAACAAGGTCTTGCTATATTCCTTTTATGGCAGAAGCTAAAAAACACCTTGATTATCAACTCCATTCCTCATTATCTGAGTAGCACTTCTCAGAATGTAATGACATAGGGACTTATTTAGAGTTTGATGGATGGGCTATTCCCTCACAATTGTGGCAGGTATTCTGTCTGAAATATTAGAAGCACATTGTAGCAGCATAGAGGATAACCATAACATTTATGCAGGGTATGCCAAGTGCCAAAGTCAAAATAACTGAGCATGGTCAAGTGAGAGCACCTGGTGCACAGACCTTCTAACCTGTTTCTCATCATGTACTAGTATTTACTGTGAAACCTGGTCCAGCAATAAACAGAGTGGCATATTTACTATTATTTTACGCAACGCAGCAGAGCAAGAGTACTGGCTGTGTTGCATTGCAGAAAAGGGAAAGAGTAATGCTCCATATTTACAATGATAATGGAGCATTTCTGCCCTCTTCTTGTGCTGGTGCAATGTGTGCTGACTAGCGCCAATGCTGGCACTCTTCCACCAAAGTGCAAGGGTGCTGGCTTTACAAGCAGTATTGTTTTTGTGCATAAAGAGATACCTTCCTGCACAACAACAATCTGAAGAGGCATACCTATGTGATGGAATTCCAGGTATACAAACCTTTGTAAGTCTGGGGTTGCGTCAAATCCATGGGTGGATCCACTGTAACACAGATGCTTGGAATGCTCACCAGCTTCAAATGTAACGTAACACAGCACAAGGTGTTGCGTTTCTTTACATTTTTTTTACAAAGTCAGGTCAGGTTGCACGAATCGCTCCATGAGTGGCTTTGTAAATTTTACTTAAGGCTTTGCATTGTCCTTGCATCACCTTGTGCGACACAAGGACAACACAATGGCTTAGTAAATCAAACCTATGGTTTTTAAATTATGAGTTCCAAACTTAAAAAATATCAAAGTGAGCATGCATTATGCATGCAATTATATGACTTTTCAAAATAATACATTTCAGCACTGATATTTATAACATGATTTTGTGTATCCACCCCAATGTAAAATACGAATTTGCATTTGACTTTCCTTTGTTAAGGCTAAGCTAACAAACAATGCTTAGACTTCAGCCCCTTACGGCCTATAAACAAACATGAAGAATTACATGTAACAATTCAAAACAATAACCCAGTCTTTTTGGCAACAAATGAAAAAGTAATCAAAATGAATAATCGCACAATCTCTCCCTAAGCGTTTTTAGTGCGGCCTAGAGAGAAAGGAACAAATTAAAACATACCCTTTGCAAGGTACATGATCCATTCTAAAGGAAAGAGAAAAGTAGAATGTTTAAATGTTTTAGACATTTACTTTGATTACAAGCACTAATTCTTCAGAAGACAAGAGCCTTGATAAAATTGGAAGTCATGGCACATAGTTTTGCAATTCTACTTACTGCGTTATTTATTAGAGCTTCTGAAATGGTGTAATTCATTTGTTGAAATCTGGCACTCTTAGTTCCTGTATTAAATTAAGAGAATTCAGAAAATGCGCACAAATTAAAAAGCTATATCTATTCTGTTCTAACTAAATAATGCCATTGAAAAATTGGCGTCAGCTCAAAGCTTCAATTATCCTTAACGAAATAATCAGTTATTTTATCTAATGTGTTTTAAACTTCACCCCTCAGCTATAACATCATTAAAAGGATACTGTTAAATTTATGAGATCTTTGTATTGGATGAGAAGGTTGTTAGAACTGCTGTTCAGTACATTTACTGCATTGACCTTACTCTATTCTCTGAACCATGGTCGGCGTTTGTAATAAGCCTGATCAAAGGCCACATTTGTCATAAGTTCTTTAGTAAAGTCATAAACTGAATATCCAAATTTTGAAATCTATCAGCAAAAACTGCAATAGATTGAATATTAGATAATATAGACAACAAGTGGGCACCCATGCATTGTTCTTTATGAAGTCGTTTGTTTGCCACTACCGTTCAGCACTCTTGCACAATCGTGAAAAGAACTGATTCTGTCAGACACAATGACAAAAACTAAATATAGTGGATGATATTGTCTGGCAGGTGTACAGGTGGTACTGACCAGAGAGCAGAAGAAAAATAAGGTGTAGCAATGCCAACAGGTATGGCTTAAAAATGAAAATGCCTTTCCAGCTGACAATCAATTTATTCATCACACATGCACTCTGTCTCTTATCCTTGACCTCATCCATCCACAATAACTCAACCACACAAACTGTACAAGAATAAGCTAGATAAATTAAAAGAATACATGTAGGAAAAAGAGGAATTCTATAACATAGAGATGGCAGGCACGTCCTTGCAATTGAGCATAAGTAGCAACTAGTGGCTATCTTGGAATTATATTGTGTATAGGGTTCTTAGTTATCTCTAAAAAATAGAACAATGAACCACAACTGACAATACCCTTGAAGACTGCGACTGGTTTGGAAGCATTGGCAATATGGAATATGGGCGCTGCAGATCAAATGAACCAAAAATTAGTAGCCATGTAGCATTGCCTGGGGGCCTGCCTATAGGGCACTCAAAATACCTTATAAATAAAAAATAAAAAAGCGGGAAAAAAAGTGGACATATAAGACGGGAACATGCAAATCTAAAGTGCCAGGCCCACAAGCCCTGATACTGATGCGTACTCAAATGCAGGTGGATGCGCATATGCCATCAGGGAAAATGCTGTTACTCAAAGTGCTTTACAGTGAACAGCTGAAGTGGGCTGGTCAAATCAGGTTCCCCGGCGGACCCGCTGAAGCCTGCCTTCATTAATACACTCTCCCCGCTGTGTCGTAATCCCATACTGGATCTCATTAATATGTCCCTGTCTTCTGGAACTGTACCCGCGGCCTGGAAGCAGGCAGTGGTTACCCCCATATTAAAAAAAGCAAATTCTGACCCCCGACTGCCAGAAAATTACCGACCTATCTCCCTGTTGCCGTGGATTGCCAAGGTAACAGAAGCGCATGTCAACTCGGTTCTGTCCGAGCATCTGGCTTGCAACCAGATCTTGGACCCCAGCCAGAATGGATTTAGGTCAGGACACAGTACCGAGACGGCACTACTTTACATCTTGGAACATCTTCGCCAGGTACTTGACATGGGTCATACCGCAGCGCTTATATTATTAGATTTAAGCGCTGCTTTCGATACTGTGTCCCACCAAATACTTATCCAGCGCTTACAGGAGGCGGGAGTGACGGATGTCGCTCTCCAATGGTTCCGGTCCTTTCTGGCTGATCGTACTTTTAAAGTAGCTATACCACCTGGCCAATCCACTACTTACCCCCTGAAGACGGGGGTTCCTCAGGGATCTTCACTGAGCCCGACTATATTTAATCTCTATGTGAAACCGTTGGCTGGTGTCGTCAAACAGTGGGGCCTTACGATGGCCTCATATGCGGACGACACACAGCTAGCGGTGACACTTAGCGGAGACCCCGAGGTAGCAGCTTCGAGATTCCGTGCGGGTCTCTTGGCAGTAGCAAGCTGGCTTCGCACCAACTGCCTCCAGTTGAATGCCACCAAAACGGAGGTATTGGTTCTTGGGAAGCAAGCTGAGCTATGGGGTAATCAGTGGTGGCCGTCAGAGCTTGGTGTCACACCTATTCCAGTGGCTGGAGTGAGAAATCTAGGAGTCTGGGTAGACTCTGCGCTTTCCTTCAAGGACCACACCATGAAGGTGGCTGCCACATGTTATGGAATACTGCGTGGTATTAGGCCAGTCTTGAAGTACTTTGATCCCCCTACCAGACAGCTCGTAGTTCAGGCCTCAATACTATCTAGGCTGGACTACGGTAGCTCACTGTTGTTAGGGGTGAATCAAGCGGAGGCCTCTAGGCTCCAAAGAGTACAAAATGCCGCGGCACGAGCCATTGTGGGCCTTCCCAGACACTGTTCGGTGTCGGGTACCATCATGGCCTTGCATTGGCTCCCGGTCAGACAGCGAATCAAGTTCAAGGCGCTGTGTCTGGCCTTCAAAATTTTGAAAACGTCTTCGCCACCGGCACTTGTTACTCTGCTTACACCCTATGTGCCATCGAGACCTTTAAGATCGGAGGGTCTCCATTTGGCTGTCTGCCCACGCTTCAGGTTGAGCAGGATGGGTGGCCGTTCTTTTAGGGTTCTAGCGGCTGGCCTATGGAACTCGCTACCAGTCCACATTCGTGCTCTTGAGGATATGTTTGCCTTCAGGCAGGCCATTAAAACTTTCCTCTTTCCAGTTTCTGGCTAATCTTTTTAGTGTGTTATGTTATAGCATCTGTCAAAGCGCCAGGACGCCCCTTTGCTGGGGCAGCTGTGCACTCTAGAAATTTTAATAACATAACATAACATAACCCAGTATCCCATGCTACATGCTGTGCTGGTTGGAAAAAGAATGTGAAGAGCATTAAAAGAGACAAATCGAAGAGGACGAATGATCCAAAGTCCCTCTCTCTATGTATATGATTTTTTTAAATTACTAGAGACTGGTAAATGATAAACCTGTTGAATCTGATCTATAATGTACTTTAATTGAGACATAGGGTCTAATTACGATGTCAGGCAGACAACACTGTTTGGGTCAAGGGATCGACCGGCCTCTGGTCGGCGATCCCGACACTGCAATTCCAATATGATCGCACATGGTGTGGTCGCCTACTCCCCTTTGTGTATGGGAGCTTGTGCTGCAAGGGATTAGCAGGGGGGCACCTAGGTCCCCCCTCCCCCAACCAGAAGCCGATGGGTAAAGTCGGACAGGCTAGGGGCCCCCAATGTCGCATTCCGACAGGCTTCCCATGTCAGAAAGCCTCACATGGAAACCAACATCCCTACAGTGGAAAAACAGTCCATAGGGATTTTGAGCCTTCGTCCGACTGGGCAACAGGCTCCTTGAGCCCATCGGAATGCAGCCTGAAGGACCATCTGGTTTCACTTTCGAGTGCCTGCATCGTAATGCGGCAGTCGAAACTGAAACAGCAATGTGATTCGTCTAGCCTCCGACCTGCGTCAGGGGCTGTCCGACTCTCATTGTAAATATGCCCATAGACATTGCTAAATATTTCACTTGCAATTACAAATGTGTGAAAATATAATTTGCAAAAAATATAATTGCCTAAAAAGGATTTTAAACTGCAAAGACTATATATATATATATATATATATATATATACACAGGGCTTGTGAGAGGGGCATACCAAACTCCAAAATGCTTACTCTATCAAATTCCATGCAATAAAATTCCTGTTTACAGATTTATCATAGTGTATTACAATCCACCCTGAAATGCCTTTTGTCATTTACATATATTTTTCACTATAAGCAAGTAAGACCTACTGCCTTTAGCATAGCTATATGTACAAAACAGAAAAGACATAAAGCATTTAGCATAACCTTTTTCAATTAATCAATCAGGTCTGTAGCCTTTTTCATTGGTTTTTCACCATATCCAACACAGGCTACGGTATTAACCATAAATGTTGGCACAAGACAACCACAAGGCATACATGCATAAAATTACAAATATGTACAAAAATAATGTTAGAACAATGATATACTAACGCTCCTAAGTGTGTCTAACTCGTATTCTTACAGTGCAAAACCTCTCCCAGGACAGTATGTCAGGGGGTAACAAACACCAAAACCCTTGCCTCCCATTGCAATATGTGAAATTACTGTTAACAAAATACCTGCCTATAGGCTTTAACTTAGCTCAATACTATTCAACTGTTAAAGCCATATTGGCTTTTACATGTGTTTTTCAGAGGAAGTAAGTCTGGCCCACTGCATAAGCTGTAACTTTTCACTATAAATATATCAGACCAATGGCTTCTGAAAATATTTTCCCAATGAACCAGTCAGGCTATACACTTGATTATTGGTTTATCTTAAGCAACTCATACCTACTGTACTGAACATTAAGTTCATACGTGACAGAACAATACACACCTTCTCCTAAGTGAACCTAAAAGCATTCTCACAGTACAGACCTTTTATCCCAAGGGTTGTCAGAAAGGGTGACCATTACAAAAACCCATATGATATGATAATCTATGAGATACTGTACAGCAGATTATCTGTCTGCAGGCTTTAACTCAGCGTAATAGCAATCAATCCTACATGCGTATTGCTTTAACATGAGATTTTCACTATAAATAACTCAGCCTTTTGTTGTAACTTGTCATAATGTACAAATCAGACCCATGCCCTTTGACAACTTTTCTCAATGAACCAATTATCACTGGCTTGTCACCATAAGCTACTCAACAAGCAACCATTTGCATTTTGAATGTAGGCTTTCCCAACAGTAACCATTTGTGTACATTAAGAAAATTACAATGATGTCTACAAAAAACAGCAGACACAACTATACACACCCTGAGTGTGGCTAACAGGGGTTCTCAAATGCACATCATTTAACCCTTTGTCAGAGGAATAGCTAATTCCTAAATCATTGCTTACTATGACAGTCTGCCATTCCATGTAACCAACTTCTTCTCTACAGGTTTAGTCACAGAGTAATAACAATCCACCCACACAGGCCTATTACCAATAGCATATCCTTTTCACAGTAAAGAAGTCGAATCTACTGTCTTTCTCATAGCTTCTCATAATAATACATACCACCACTGTCCATAGTCAAATGGCATAATTGGCTTGTCATCAACTAAGGGTATGCAGTTCCTGGGAGTGGGGAATATCAGGTCAGACATGTAGAAACCAAAGGTAGAGCAGCAGTTCCTTTAGGAACTGGGGCACTAATACACCCATGTGGGTGTCACCCTACATCATAGGGCTTGCTCCTCATCAGGCCAGTGTTGCAATGCCCAACGGGAACCCTCAAGGGTGCTCGTTATCAGAGATCTTTTGTCTCAATGCTGCATGTTAACATAGCATAGTGATCACTATGATGTGTTTCTACTCATCCAATATGGTGGTCATATAACCCCAACAGCACTGATCATTTTGCTTTATACCACCTGTAAGCAATTAACAGTTCAGCACAGGATAGAAGCGACTGCCTTCCTCTTTTGCCCTCGCTTCCGAGACACTTGAGATGAGGTGGGTTGTGGGTGAACTGTCACCTGGACTATGTAAGTACTCAACACATGCTTTTCAGACTTTCCATACACCCGGGAATCCCCTTGGGCCTTTTCATTGTTTATTTTGTATTTCAACAGAAGACAAAATGTTTGCGCGATCTCAACGCTTACTCGAGGACGCAGGTATACTACCCAAATTGGATAAGTGATCTGTACTCCATTTATCACCGTATTGGAAACCTTCCCTTCATTTATAAGATTGTCAGATGTTTTATTTTACCTTGTCTGATCGCGTTTGTGCAACATGATCATGATTGGCATCATGCAAATGGTTACATGCTACAACATTAGTAAAAGATGCTTTAACTGATTGGATAATTCAAATTTTTTTTATCCTTGTTTGTTTTGATTTCCAGGTCAGCCTTTAGGCAACTATTTAACCCTTTGAATGCGGGCGGAATTCTCCTGCGATGCGGCAACATTTTACTCGTACGCAGATCGGACAGCTCCCAGCCGTCCGACGCCCACCACCGTGACGTCGGGCAGTCAGGGGCCGTCCAAGGCATCCAAAGGGTTAAGGTACACCTATATAGGGTACTGAGTGTTTGGATTTATATACATTTCACCCAAGGTTCCAAACACTGTGTAGATTAGATTTAACTGGTCCTGACAAATTGCCCTTTTGATCATTATTGACTCCATGATGCAAGAAACCTGTTGCCTTTTAACACTTTTTTGACCACTAGACATCATTGTTTTTACTGGCAACAACCATCTTTTTAATTGGACATTCATACTCAATAATTAATATTCTTTTCAGAGATTTGCTTAGTCTCTTTTAAATCACTCCTTATTATACACCCTCACCTATTTTTCACCAATCTACACCTTGGACTGTAAACTTTCACATTACATATGGCATAGAAACAAATGATCTCCAAAGAAGAGCCCCCTTGAAGTTGCTGTCGGGCATTGCAGCGCCAGCCTGACTAGGAGCAAGCCCTATGATGAAGCATGCCACCCAAATGGGTGAGTGAGGGTGCTAGTTTCAAAAGCAACAGTCCTTCTATCTTTAGTTCCTATGCGCCTCACCTGATAGCCTTCCTCCTATGATCTTCATACCCTAAGTTGATGATATTTACCTCAGAGCACGTATGCTGGACCTTCATGCACTCTTGGTCCCCTCTGCTTGTGATTGATAATTGGTTTGTCACAATAACCAAATCCAGACTATTGAATTGAACAAACGCTTTACCACAAGACAATCCTTTGCATGCAGTGATAACATTATACAAAATAAATTTGCTAAACAATATTCACACCCTACTACGTGGCTATACCAAGAATTCCTACAGTGCAAATTGTATTCCTCAGGTTTGTCGGAGAGGGAAACTAACACCAAAATCCTTGCCTGCTACACTGGTTCATGATAGTTCATCCAACAAACTACGGGGCAGATTAACAAGGAACTGCTGCATTTACATAGATGCGTCAGTTTCCTGCTACCAGTGCCAAATGTCCTTGCGCCACCATGGATGCACTGTATTTACAATACAGTGCTCCATGGCGCAAAGATTAACAGATGCATCAGAAATACTGACTCATCATTTGCACAAAAGTGACACATTGCTGGAGTTGCTCATGAAAGTGACGCAACTCCAGCAATGTGCCACAACAGATAGGTGAGGCCCATAAAAAAAGCACGGTGTCATTCCTTATGCCTGGTCTGAGCATGGCTTTTTGTTGTGGGAACGCCCACCTTGCATACATTACACCTGGTACAGGTATAATGTGATGCAGGGCTTTACAACGTGACGAAACCTGGGCGGAGTTTGTGGAGTTGGACTACGCAGAACTCCGCAAAGTGCAAAAATACCTCCTCCGTACCAAGGGGAGCTCCGGTAGCGGCAGAGTACGATACAAAGATGCTGTTCGCGGTGATTGCACAGTGCTGGATGCTTGTCCGCATGCTTCAATCATTGTGAACGGCACCTTGCACAGCGCAAGCGGACCCTGCTTTCCTTTTCTGCCGCTCAAGTAGATTTTTACTCGAGCTGCAGCTTTCTCAACGCAATGAGAAACCTGACCCCCCTGCATTGAGAAATTTCACTGGGATGTTTATTTTCCACGCTCGTGTTCGCCAACTTGATGTTGATGATCGAGAACAAGGAAAAATCTTGCCGGGAGGTTGATTTTCCTTGCTCGAGCTCACCAACTTGACGTTGACGAAGGCGAGCAGGAAAAAAAAACCTGCAAGCTCCACGTAACGCAGAGTGCAGAAAACTCCACGAGCGGAGCGGAGTTCACCGCCCAGGGTTAAACGTGACACATCTCCCTAGATGGTTAATGTAAATTGGCTGCATTGTTTGTGCCACCGTTGCATCAAAAAAGTGATGCAATGACGGCACAAGGATGCACAGTGTTTCGGATTTAAAACACTGTAGTAACAGTCCACCTGTACAGGCCTATTAACTTGACATATGCTTTTTATATTAAATAAGTCAAGTCTATTGCCTTTCTTTTAACTCTTTATAATAACACATCACACCCATATCATCTGACAAATTGCATCATTAGCTTGCCACAAAAAGCAATTCAAGTCTACTTTATAGATCATAGGTTTCCCAACAAGGCATACACTATGCTACTTCAAATCTTTTCAGCAAACGTGCACAAGGTTTGTCCAATGCAATGCTGTCGCTAAGGTACTCAGCATTTAAAAGAGCCAAATACCTTCTCAAGTAGATCTCCTTAAACATCTTTATAGTTGATGTATTCATTTTTGTATGTATGTGGTAATTCTATAGGGCAATGTTGCCAAAAGTCAGAGGAGCTTTGTTTGGGGTCAGAAATAAACATAAAGTCCATGAGTGATAAGATAAAATAAATGAGTGATAGGAGAGGTAGCTGGTTTGTGGACTGTTTCGGCATTGTGATGTTGTGTTTTTTTAACCCCTTCCATGCGCATGTCGAGCTGAGCTCGTCATGAGTTGCGCCGCTCGCATGCTCATGACGAGCTCAGCTCGTCATGTAACGCGGCTTTTCGCAAAAAGCCGCACAGCGCGAAAATAGCGGCCGTACGCATGCGGTTAATGAGGTGTGTCTTGAAGTCTTTCCTAAATTGGAGAAGCATTTTGGCGGTCATTATGGATACATTGGATACATATATGTTGTTCCAAACACAGAGCGCATAGATGAAAAAGGCTCGGAGCCTTGCCTTTATTTATGCTTCTTAGTCTAAAGCCTGATCGTGTCCTGGATGTGGATGTGCGGGGAACCACCAGAGATGGTGAATTTCCTCACTTAAGGTCTGGCGGGAGATGCTCTGCCGAGTCAGACTATTGTTGCTTCGAATGTAATGATACAAAACAAAAAAAAAAAAAAAATAAGAAAAACTTCTCATAATGCTAATGAGAGGTTGTGTGTATGTTGGAAGAGAACGCGGAAATCTTATGTGAGTCTGTAAAAGAGGAACAGAAGTTACATTTTGTAGTACTCTAAGTAGAACTTGGACCATATTGTGATCATGTGTAATGTGCATGGACCCTAGTTTTATAGAAATTATACAGAATGTCCAAAAAGTTACAAGATATTAAGCAAAAGGCCAACTCTGACATTCTACACTACTTTTAAGGGCAAATACATCTTCACATCCATTTTTAGTGGAAGGACACATTTCCCGTGTGCTGTGTTCATTCAAGTCCTTCCAGTGATTCTGTGAAGTGATTTTTACCTGAACAAAGTCTTAATGATGCGAAGTGTCACTATGGCATAATCTCAGGCATTTCGTTTAGTAATCAATGTGAAATGCTGGAAATTATGCAACATTACACAAGCATAAATGTCATTTTGTGCAGCACTAGTTTTGAGATTTTAAGCACATTTTATATGAGTGTACGCTATTGTTTAATGTTTAATTCTGCTGTCTAAGATCTCTCTGTATCATTCGTCAATATGAAATTCCATTCACTGCCTCTAAATTATGAAGGCAATAATGTGCTATTTCATGCAACTGCATGCCAGTACTGGAAACATAACAGATGTTTCACAGCGGTTGTCATTATTTGCAACCTGTATTAGAATTCAAATAATAAAATATCCTAATTCACCTTTTTGATGTTTACACTTGTATTCACGTTCTGAAATGTCTTGTGCTCAGTCACAATACCAAACTCATTTGGCAGATACCTGGCACTGATGTCTCAAAACTGAAACATCTTAATTCGCACCATATACAGCTATCCCACTACTGGGCCATCAATAGAAGACTCAAAAAGCACCTCGGTCCTGATCTTCACTAGGCATTGAGATATCAGCATTGAGAACACTAGAGGTAGGCCACAATATAGAGCTCTTTTATGATTTGCATCACATACTTGTCTCCAATTTCTGAGCCAACCATGTGCTCTTGAACAGAGCCTTCAGTCTGACCTTAAGTTTGCTCATTGATGGGGAGTTCCCAAGAAGAAAAACATGGTGGACATATGAGTCATGCCTCTGACGATCGGATCTGGACTCCTACATGAGCTGCCTGCATCGTCCACTTTGGCACAAAGATAGATTCCTTGAGTGAGTCAAGCTGCTGGGGAGTCGGCATACTTGTTGCCTGATCCAGCTGCCAGAACCATGTGCAGCTGAGTCATGCACTCATCCCTCCCACTTTACCAAAAAGGAACCATGAGTTATCTCGCAATGAAACCCCTTAAGAAGATTCTGCCAGACCACACACTCGATCCCTTCCTACAAGTACTGAGAGCTCGTCTCCAACCAACATTAACATACGGGAGCTAATCAACCCTAGGAAAGGATGCACAGACACTAGACAAAGTGATCGGCAAAACCTACAGGTCACTCTTTCAGCTTCCTAATTACATCTCACCAGCACAAATTTGTCTCGAATTTGGGATACAAAAGCAAACGGTGGAAAGAAGGGGCAGCTTTATAAAATGTTGGCACAAGATCAGAAACGGAGAGCCATGCACCCTAAACAACCACCTCTGGACTGAACTGCAAAGACGTGAACGATCACATGCTAGAGAGTACTTGATGCAATCACTAGAAAGCCTAGAACTGACCGGCCTCTGGAACAGCTCAGTAGATCATAAAAGTTAAACAACGAAAATAGTATCGCTACTTGAAGACAAAGAAACCCTGGCGAAAAGAGCCCATGGCTGGATAGTCTTAAACGACTATAAAAACCCTCAAACCACAAGCATACTTAGACCACAGCTTCAAGCAAAGGACAAAGGAGAAATTCTTAAAATTCCGACTAGGTGTACTACCGATCCTCCCTCATCTGGCGCCATGGAAAAGGAACCTTAAAGATCAAACCTGCCGTCTCTGCGGGGCAGGACCGGAAGACCTAACTCACATAATATGTATTTGTCCCAGCTTAATGGACATAAGGAGAACACTACTACGTGTAAAATGGAACCAGGAGGGGGTCAGGTCGTGCCGACAGGCAGTTAAACTGTGCTTCAACCCAAGCGAGATCCAACTAAACTGCAGAACTACAAAATTTATTGATGCAGTGGCAAAGTGAATCAAGGAGGCACAAAAAGAAACACCTGCCCAATAGCCGGAAACAAGTCCTAGGACATTTTTCGAACTTACGGCCTGAATGCAGAAGAAGTAGAACTAGTGAATCATCTTAACCTTTGATACTTATACTTTTATTTCCGTCAGCAACCACTTTTTCTTTTAACAATGTATTTTAAATTGTGAGTTTTAATTAACTGTGCAATAAAATTTACCTTTACCTTACCTCATCCCTCCCATGCAGAGGCACCCTCGGATAGAACTCCTGCAAGCTCACACCTTATCCTGTGTGCAGTGGGGTGGGTGCCCAACAGAGAGGACTCCCCCTCCCCCACTGATATCTTGGGTACCCCGAGCTCCGCAAGATGCCACTAACCACAACGAGAGCACTGGGCCAGAGGCTTACCCTCCGGTGTGTCCTGATTTTTCTTTTCTGTCCCTTGGACTGAAGCAGTGAGTGTGAAGTGTTTTTAAGGGGTGGCCTGTTGGCTGCTTTCCCGGCCTGTCGCCCCAACCACGGGCCCGGAAATTCATGCAATTTTGTTCCCTATTGAACTGCAGAGGAAATAAATTGCATTGCTGGGTACTACCACACCTCAGACTTCCGCCTTGCTAGGATATTGCTGATCCACCTGGTATCCTTGATGTCTTCCCGCCATCTGGAGCCCTACCTGAATAGAGCCAGCCACTGCCTGTGGGGAGGTGACATCATATAACGCTAACCATGATCAGCTGGATTTTAATAAATTGGAAAAACTTTGGGCCTTTTTCTTCACTAACCCCACCCCCGGGTCCCGGGGCCCTGTGGAGGTGGGCCATCATTCCACTACTCCACATCTTGGCAACGGGAGAAGACAACAGCCTGACAACCTGCCTCTCATTTCAGTCTCCTCGCAGGTGGTGAAAGCATCATCATATGATTGGATGAACTACTCGATTTGCAAATGTGACTGCCGCAGTGCCTAAGTGGCACCAATTTCCCTTCCCACCAGGGCTTTGATTTGCAGTTTCTCTTAATATTTATATTAGTGCTATACTTGAATTATGCATTTTCTAATTACTGATAGCTGTTAGCCATATTTTAAAGACGATGGCCGACATCATAAACTTTCAAATATCCTGGGGGTTCTTTGTTCATGATTGTTGCTTTCTTATAATGCAGCAAGCCCATTTCACTGCTAGCTTCCAGGCCACATATTACCTTTCTATTGTAACCTTCATCTGACAAAGAAATGGTTATCTCTCTCACTTTATATTTAGTCGGGACCCAATCAAAACATGCAAGATGATGCACCATACAACCACACACAATTACAATATGTTAAACAAACCTGGGCATGAGGTACTTGTAAACCTGGCTCTGGTACATGAGCTTCTGTTGGGTAATGTTTTCACAGTTTGTAATATAATTTATTCACTTTCTTGAGTAAGCTGACTACAGGAAAAAAATAGAGGTCTATACCTTACTGAAAATGCTGCCTCCTGATACCTGGACAAGCTGCATCAAATTACTGATGTTAGATCCATTAAGTCTCACTCTGATCCTTGTCGCTGGTTTGGTGCCCACAGTTCTTCTTCATTTCAATCCTATGTCTCCTTTAGGCTAGAAGTATTTTCTCACAAGGAATGTCAATGCCTAGGACATCCCACTGTAAGAAATCAAACATACTCATTCATTAATAGGCCTCTGGATTTAATTTTCAGTGCTCCAGGAGAGAGATCGGATTGAATACAAGAACTTGCAACTCAAGCGCATACGGTGGGGTCAATTATTCTGCACCATCTACTCTGCCTATGTCAGGGGTGTACTGCTGTGGACTACGCCAGGCACACCATTTACCTCACTGTTACAGTAGAGTGTCCCTGAGGCAAAATGTGTTTGGTTAAGGAAAACTGAAGGGTAAGGGATCTACATACAGTAGCATTATAAATCCCTAATCAGGGCTACCTGTTTTTTAGGCTCCATGTCTAATGGGCTAGCCTCAATGACCAAAGGTCCCTTACTGATTTCAGAGGACTATAATATGGTGCCGGACATAGACCTGGGCCAGTAACAACTATTGTTACTGAACCTGTAGGGCGAATTAAGTGCAGTCTATGTTGGCAAATGGGGACAGGTAGATCTCTGGTGGGCATTGTAACCACACACTAGAGAATACTCCTGTTTCTGCCCACAAAACACACTCTATACCCCCTCATTGATTTGTTTTATGCCACAACAAGCATACCTGGAGTACTGCATGGTACTAAATACTTCGCTAAACCAGATAAGACCACTATCCATTACTCCTGATGTTGCAATGGGACAAGCAGCGAACATGTATACCAAATTAGTATTTCCAGGTCCCACCTCTCAGTGAAACCATCCATAGGCATACAATAGCGGAGGTGATTAGAGTCTACTTTAAGGTACATGATGACTCCACTCGTAAAGACTCGAAGTCTTTAAGGTCTGCATAAGGGGCACCTGCATGAGTACTTAAACAGGGTTTGTAAAGTGTTTCTTACACAGTTAAGCTGTTTGGAAACAGGATTGAAACAGCTGGTAAATGCCTTCCCTGACACCCTTTCTAATGAGAACCCCCCCTTAAAGGAGAAGCAGCACCAGCAACTTGAAGCCCACACTAGACTTAATTTACATGATTAGGAGGAATAAGCTGTTGGAGGGGGCGTGGCTTGCGCGCCATAGGGACAGGACGGCTTCTCCGTGAGCTCCGCTACGGACAATTAACGCGGATGCGGTGAGAGCCATTTCGCCGTTGTTTTTGAACGGCTGTCTGGGCTGCAGTGTCGTCGGAAGGTGCCTGCAACTCGAGGATGCAGCTGTGCGGCGTCTACATGCGGCGGACCGGCAGATATTTGCTCCGGTAATTTCTACTTTCCCTGTAATGCGGGTGGCCACCAACTTGTATGCCGTTCCTCCACACGTACTTCGGAACCGAGTCTCACACGCTGCTCTACTTCAGCAATGTTGTTGACCTCTGAAGGTGTCGCCTGGGTATAATATTCCCTTTTTCCACAAATCGCCTGAAGCTCTCTGACACTTGCTTTTCATTTTTCTGCTATTACTGCCTTCAATTGATCTCCTGTGACAAAACCCAGCCGCCATTTTAAGGTACGGATTTTGATGTGCTTTTCCTCCTTGGCTACAGTTTCTCCTCACTCGCTCATTCATTGGAGGTCATGTCTGGAAATATTTTTACTATGTGTCATGCTCTCTTGCTTTTTTATCTCCTTTGACCTCTTGCTCCTACATTGGGCATGTTCTACATCTATTCTGTGAGGATTCAACGGCCGCCATTTTAGACTCCTTGGGGTTGAATTATCGTCACCTTTCTTCTTCCTTTTTTATGGCTCCAAGAGATGTAAAGTGATAGCGCTTCCACATTGTATTGCACCTTATCTGTGCTGGCTTTTACGGATGCTTCCTATAGCATTTTTGATTTTTCCTCACACAAGTGTAGCGGGTTTTTTGCGCTATTCTCACAAACGTGAGTGAATAAGGTATTCAGTGATGTGTATTCTTGTGCCTGTTCTTTTTTGGTGCCGCATCTCACTGCTGTTGTATGCCTCTATAATTATTCTACGGTACAAAAGGGGGTGGTGATGGACGGAGCATCCGAATCAATCAAACACTCACACCCAGTCAAAAGATCTTGGTTGAATCCATCACCGTTCTTTAGCCCACTCTGCCACCCCAGTTCAGACATGGCTATATGCAAATCAGTCTGACCCTGTGCCTCATGGGAACAGTCCAGCCCGAACTGCCAAGCCATGTCTTCCTTGGACCGGAAACAAGCTTCCGAGGACCGGTTTCTGGCATTCCAGCCGTCTTAATTATTCTGCCATCTCTAAGTCAGTGCAGTTTCCTAACCTGCATAAGTTCCTGCTGCTCTCAGTAGTGCTTACTTTTTGCATCCTTCCCTGTGGAGCGCTCACGTACAGGAATTCATCGCCATGGCGAATGACTCTATTCCTCCAAAATTCTCGCAAACTGGCCCCAAACCCAAGAGGCCTAAAAATGACCCGCCTTCTCCCATTAAGTCATCCTCTAATCCTGTCCTGGATACTATTCTTGAGGAAGTGCATGGCCTCCAACCTTTCATGATTGCCACTAATGCGAAGCTTCAACAGATTGAGGATCGATGGGTTGTCATGGAAAGCAAGGTTTTAAATTTGGAACAGCATGTGAGCGATATTCAAGACGCTTCATCTAAAATCCCGTTATTGGAGCAAGAGATCCACAAGCTAAAGCTCCACACAGAGGATTTGGAAAATCGCAATCGTAGAAACAATCTACGTGTTTATGGTGTTCCGGAAAATTTGGAGGGTTCTGACATGGTCTCTTTCATACAAAAATTTCTACAAGAACTCTTGGACCTTCAACCATCATCACATCCTCTAAATATCCAGAGAGCCCACCGTCTTGGTCGTCTCAATTCCAACTCTACCAAACCTCGTGGCATCATTATGCTTTTTCTGGAATTTACAGAATTGATGTCTGTTCTAATTGCCGCCAGGATTAAACGCCGTCTCCAATGGTCTGGACATAACATTTTTATCTCGCAAGATCTTTCATCTGCTGCCAATGCCCGCCGCAAGAAATTCTTGAATCTCCGTCCTCTGATGAGACAACTGAACGTTCAATATGGAATTCTTCATCCATGCTTTTGCAAGATCACACACAATGGCCGTACCAGATCCTTTGATGATCCGCAGAAACTCCATGCTTATCTTCAGAGTGTTTCTCCTTCCAATATGGATACCAATATATAATGTGTTTCTTCTTTTGTATTCTTCGCTGTAATTCTTCTCATTTTCTTTTTTGACCTCTTTTGATCTTTTTCTTTGTTTTGCTCCTCTTCTTGAGGTTTTGCTCTCATCCTCGTACTTCTGTGTATTCTGTATTTGTCCTCTTTTTGGTAGCTCATGGGGTTTGTCCTTTCTCTGGCGTAACCTCGTCCTCTATCCTTTGGTTACTCTCTTTTTCTCCGATCAGGCCTTTGTGCCTTGATCTGTCCACTCTTTTTCCTTATTGCTTGTCTCTTTTTCTCTTTCCTTCTTCTTCTTTTTTCCTCCTTTCTTTTTGCCTCTACTCTTTTTCTCCATTTTTCAATTCCATTCTCTTCCTAAGCGGTCTCCACTTCTATTTTTGTTTTTTTTGTCACTACTTCTTATAATTATTGGTTTGTTTGGTCTCAGTGTTGTGATTCTCCTGGGAATTCTCCTTATCACCCACTCATGTATTTTTTGTCTTCCCTTTTGTAGTTTTCTACTTGCCGTGTGTCTGCTCCACTTGTCGCCCATTTTCCCTACCCACCATCATGTGTAACTTCGTTTCTTGGAACGTACGTGGTCTTGGTCACCCTGTCAAGCGTCAAAAGGTATTGTCTCACTTATCTAAATTTCATTCGCAGGTTTTTTTTCTTCAAGAAACGCACTGTACAGATGTTGAATCTGTTAAGCTGAAGAAGCAATGGGTGGGACAAGTTGTGTTTTTTACTGTTGTTAATAATAAGAGAGGAGTTGCTATTTTGTTTCATAAATCTTTAAATGTTCAGATTATTTCTTCTCATAATGATAGTGAAGGACGTTGGGCAATGGCTAAGGTTGTTATCCAAAACAAGACGATGGTATTACTCAATATATATGGTCCAGTACGCCCTGATCCAAAATTTTGGAAGGACATCAAAGTCCTGATTTCGTCCATCGATTGTCCTGACTTTGTCATAGCAGGGAATTTTAACCAGTGGTTAGACCCCTTTTCAGATAGATTATCCTCTAGTAAATTTCAACCTAACAAATCTCATAAGAGTTTTCAATCTGCCATTGCCTCTCGTCCTTTATATGATTCTTGGAAAATGTGTAATCCGGATTTACTCGAATATACTTTCTTTTCCAATGTACATTATACACGCTCGAGAATTGATTATATTATGGTCAGTAAGTCTCTTTTGCCCTCCATTCAGAAATCTGATATTGGTTCTATATTCATTTCTGATCATGCTCCTGTTCACACTGCCCTAGATCTTTCCCTTATCTCTTCTAAATTTAGTTGATGGAAATGTAATTCCTTTCTTTTGTCTGATACCTGTTTTATGAAAGAGAGTGTTGAGTTTTTCACTGAGTTCTTCTCCTTCAACAACCCCTCTGACACCTCCATTTCCAATATCCTACGTTTCCAAAAAAAAGAAACTTAATAGACAAAAGTATGAAGCCCAGCTCCAGGTCATTAAACACCTTGAACATTCCTATTTCTCCTCTAAATCCCCCTCTGCTCTTCAGGAATAATTTTCGGCCAAATCAGAACTTAACAAAATTATCACCAATGAAGCTTGTAACACCCTTCTTAAAATCAAATCTAAATTCCATAGTGGCCAGAATAAAGCAGGTAAAATGTTGGCGCATTTTTTAAAAGTCAAATCCGAACGCAAAACTATTGGTCCCATTTTTAACGACTCCACAAATCAATTGGTTCAGTCCGATGAGGACATTGCTGAGGTATTTCATAATTACTACCAAGCATTATATACTGATGACACCCACCCTTCTGTGACGAACTTAACGTCATTTTTTGAAGGCCTCCCTCCCCCCCCATCTCTTCCTGTGGACTTTCCTCACTTGGAACGGGACATCACTCTTCAGGAAGTTACACATGCCATTAATTCACTCAAAAAGTCTAAGGCCCCCGGTCCAGACGGTTTACCTGTTGAATTTTACTCCTCTTTTACCTCTTTTTTTGCACCGAAACTCCTTCGATTATTTAACTCCTTTATTTTAGAAGCCAAGGCTTCTGGATCCTTTTTGGAAGCTCTAATTGTAATTATTCCCAAACCAGACAAAGATCATTGACAGTGTAAACATTTTTGCCCCATATCTTTAATTATTATGACTGTAAAATTTTTGCTAAAATCCTCGCTTCTCGTCTTGATTCTATTATTCCCCGTTTAATTAATACTGACCAAGTAAGATATGTGAAGGGAAGACTTGCTGCTGATAATGCCCGCATGTTTTCCAATGTCATTTCCTGCAACAAGAACGTTAAAGTTCCATTAGCGCCACTGTCCTTAGATGCTGAAAAAGCTTTTGACCGTATAAATTGGCAATTCATGTTCCATACCCTCAAATGGTTTGGTTTTGGCCCCTCCTTCATATCCCTGGTCAAACTCCTTTACTCTTCTCCCCGTGCTGGTATTTTTGTTAACAGCCAATTTTCTAGTTTTTTTTCATTATCTAGAGGCACAAGACAAGGCTGTCCCCTTTCCCCCTTATTATTTATTCTCTGTCTCGAACCTTTTTTAGAACGCATTTGCTCTAATACTAATATTACTGGCCTTAAACTTTCTTCTACAGAAACTAAACTCTCTGCCTATGCAGATGATGTCCTGATATACATGTCTAATCCGGAATCTTCCCTCCCACACTTTTTGAATGAGGTGCGTTTATATTCCTCTATATCAGGTTACAAACTAAATTTATCTAAAACGAAAGTTCTGCCCCTTAACTCGATCTGTTTCCAGTATATGTTTAACAATACCGATTTTACAAGGTGTCCTTCCAAAATTAAATATCTGGGTATATGGTTTTCCTCATCATTAGCGACCACCCTTAAATTGACTTTTGACTCACTCTTTAGGAAAATTCAGTCCCTTCTTCAAATTTGGTCCCCCTTATTTCTTTCTTGGTGGGGAAGATTAGATACCATCAAAATGATGATTACTCCTCATGTTCTTTATACTGTTTCCATGCTCCCTTTTAAAATTCCCAAATCCTATTTTTCACGTATTAATACCATTTGTACTAAGTTCTTGTGGAACAATAAACACCCTCGAATTGCATTGCACAAGTTAATTAGGCCCAAACCTGAGGGTGGCGTTCGATTTCCTGATTTTAAAACATACCATTCTGCCTTTTTGATTAAACAGTCTTTTTCCTTGGCTTATGATTTCATAGATAACCCTGTCCCTAAATGGGTTCTTCTGGAGCGCTCCCTTTTGAAAGACTTCTCATTCCAACATACTGTGTTTATGTCGAATTGTTCTTTTCTGTCCAAACATCCCATTTTGAAGCACTCCCAATTATTATTACATACTGTTTTCTCTTCTACTTTATCTCCCCTTCAATGTTTCTTATCCTCCATTGTGTGGTAAAACAAATTTCTTAGACATAAAGGCAAATAATTTTATTTTAAACACTGGAAAGAGAAGGATATTTGCTTTGTTCATCAGTTTTTTGATGGTTCCTCTCTCCTTCCCTTTTCAGCACTGCAGGATTTATTTCATTTGCCTTTATCGTTTCTTACTGAATATACTATTATAACATCTGCCATTCATTTATATTTGTCTTTCCTCTCCCTGCCTGATTCTTTTCCCTCTTTTATTCCTACCACTCCTCTATATTCCTTATTTTCTATTCAGCAACCAAAAGCTGCTCTTGTTTATTCAATTTTGTTATCTAATGTTTCAGAACGTTCTAAATCAAATGTTGAGATTGCTTGGGAGACTGATCTTGATGTCTCCCTGCCTGTTGTATTGTGGGGTCGTATATGGTCCAAGCTTTTTAAAGTATCTCCTGCTCCTCGTATTACCCAATCTTTATTCTTTATTTATCATAGAGTTGTTCTCACCCCAGTTAGTATCCATAAGTTTTCCCAAACTTCCTCCTCCTTATGTTGGTCATGCTCCAAAGAAACTGGGACTCTTATACATCAATTATATGAATGTTCTTATGTTTTACCATTTTGGAATGAAATTTGGAATCTCTGCATGCCAATGTTCTCCTGCTCCGCCCCATTATCCTTCTTGAATGTTTTTTTAGTTTCCCTCTCCGATGATATTATTGTTGTATCTTCTTCTGCTAAGTTATTGGACCTGTTCATTGCTCTTGCATTTAAAGTTATTTTATTATGTTGGAAAGATACTTCTAAGCTCTCTATGCACACCTGGTGGAATTTTATCTGTGATGAGCATAGAATTTCTATTGCATCCTCCACCTCTGTCCCCCTGAAAATTAAATCTGATCTACTATGGCTTCCTTTCACCACTTATCTTTCTTCCAAATCTCCCACTCTATTTCTTATGACTACTCCCACATAATATAGTTCTATTTTCTCTTCCTTCTAATCTTTTCCTCCTTTCTTTCCTTTTCTCTTTTCTTTGTCCCTTTCCTTAACTTCACCTATCCTCTTTCTCTTTTTCCCTCTTACTTCTGCATCTCTTTATATTTACGCATGTCATGGAATACTTATGCTTATGTATTATTTTCCCATTACTGATGGCATGTCTTTTGTATTATCTTTCAATGATAAATAAGAATTTCCTAAACAAAAAAAAAAAAAGGAATACGCTGTTTATGCATCCAGAGGGTGAGCAATCTGCATGACATTTGGACGGTCGAACAGAGCAAAATCATATACAACGCTCATAACTATGATCAGATATCACATACTTAACTCCCAATCCTCCATCAACTACCAATTAGCCAAATATTAGAAAAAACACCATACTGCAGGCCCTTCACCATATAAAGAGAACCCAGGCAGTTACATACAACTGGCAGGTCTACCTTGGCTTGATAGGGAGACTTTTGCTGACCTAGATTCTCTACTTATGCTCCCCAAAAATCACAACACAACACCTGGCATCTGGTGAGATACCGGGCTGCGAGTGTCTATTCTTAAAGTTTTATGGACCCTATCAGATAGCCCTAGTGCCGCACAAATCTGCCTTGTGGCGCATAACACTGGCCCCCTCCCCCTGGCACAAAGGATGCTCTTGTATGTAAGGAAGAAGGGGTATCCCCGACTAGAGTTCCTAATACGGGATAGGTATAATATTTGAAAAAAACAATTAGGAACTAATATTTAGACAAAGGACAGAGACGGACTAGTGACAGCACAAACTATGATTAAACAGAATACATGGTACAAAATTATTTTATTGAGTATTCGTTATGATAAAAACACATTATTATTTAAATATACATGATTATTGCGTGCATGCCTTCATTATACATGTGACTATTTATCTACATATATAGACATATATTGTCGGGTCCTATACACATTTCATGATAATGGAATTAAACTTGAGGTCTGTGCGAAGGCTTGTTTTAGCACATTTGTACATTAAAACATGGCTAGGTATATCATCTACGCGCGTTTCGGCTGGAGGCCTTCATCAGGGAGCCATGTAGGTATCCAAGTGGACCTGAACGTATACTTGGTGTTGGTTCTCACATAGGTGGAGTTGAAGGAGTGATGCGGGATGGAGGGTGGTGTGTCTGGAAGACTTGAACACTTTAAAGTGTATCGCTAAACTGTTTCTGATTTTCTATTTTCACATGTCTTGTTATTTAAGAGTGAGCTTCTGGTATTTAAGCTGTAGGGTTACTCCTATTTGGTGAGGGGCTACGTGCTGTTGGTGCCCAGTAGCTGATGTGTAGATAACCTGTTGACTCGATTTGATAGTTCTCTAGATTGGAGTCTGTTGACGGTTCTGGTCGCAATGGCAATCTTGAATATGCGTCAACTGTATGTGCACGTGGGGTCTGTGGGCTTCAGGGCGTTAGCAGACGGGTGCCGTCCTGTTGATGGCAGTACGTGGACACATGGAGTGACTGATGTTTTTCTGTTGATCGTCTTCCAATTAGGGGGTCTTATCGGCGTCCTCACCTATACAGACGCCGATAAGACCCCCTAATTGGAAGACGATCAACAGAAAAACATCAGTCACTCCATGTGTCCACGTACTGCCATCAACAGGACGGCACCCGTCTGCTAACGCCCTGAAGCCCACAGACCCCACGTGCACATACAGTTGATGCATATTCAAGATTGCCATTGCGACCAGAACCGTCAACAGACTCCAATCTAGAGAACTATCAAATCGAGTCAACAGGTTATCTACACATCAGCTACTGGGCACCAACAGCACGTAGCCCCTCACCAAATAGGAGTAACCCTACAGCTTAAATACCAGAAGCTCACTCTTAAATAACAAGACATGTGAAAATAGAAAATCAGAAACAGTTTAGCGATACACTTTAAAGTGTTCAAGTCTTCCAGACACACCACCCTCCATCCCGCATCACTCCTTCAACTCCACCTATGTGAGAACCAACACCAAGTATACGTTCAGGTCCACTTGGATACCTACATGGCTCCCTGATGAAGGCCTCCAGCCGAAACGCGCGTAGATGATATACCTAGCCATGTTTTAATGTACAAATGTGCTAAAACAAGCCTTCGCACAGACCTCAAGTTTAATTCCATTATCATGAAATGTGTATAGGACCCGACAATATATGTCTATATATGTAGATAAATAGTCACATGTATAATGAAGGCATGCACGCAATAATCATGTATATTTAAATAATAATGTGTTTTTATCATAACGAATACTCAATAAAATAATTTTGTACCATGTATTCTGTTTAATCATAGTTTGTGCTGTCACTAGTCCGTCTCTGTCCTTTGTCTAAATATTAGTTCCTAATTGTTTTTTTCAAATACAAAGGATGCTCTTATCACTATGCTACTAAAACCAAGCAAGAACCTCCTAGATTCTTCCTCTTATTGTTCTTTGTCCAGGTTCAATTTGAACAAAAAACAGTAGACACAATTCTCTCCAACAGATTACAATCTATGTTACCACATCTGATCCACAGAATGGGTTTGTCCCTAAGCAGAACATCGCAACTAATCTTCACAACATTTTTCATGTCTTAGACCAGATACTCGCACATGAGAAATATGCAGTGTTGGTAACCGTGGACATGGAAAATGCCTTTGATTCAATTGATTAGAGGTACGTTTGTGGTGTCCAATGCAATGGCGGGATGGACTTATCAATTATATTATGGGTAAATCTCTTGTTTAATTCTCCCACTCCACGCATCCAGATGGATGGTCCAATTTCTCGCCAACTTAAGCTGTATTGTATTCCTTCGGTGACATGCTCTAGGTTAAATGCCAGAAACCGGTCCCCGGAAGCTTGTTTCCTTTCCAGTGAAGAATTGACTTGGTAGTTTGGTCTGCCCTGTTCCCATGATGCACTGGGCCAGGGACAGACTAATTTGCATATAGCCAGGTTCTATACTGGGATGGTGCAGTGAGCTAAAAAACGGTGATGGATCAAGCCCTGATCTGTTGACTGGGTAGGAGTGTTCTGATTAACTCAGATACTCTGTCCATCACCACTCCCTTTTTGAAATTATTTTGGCCACCATAAGTGTGGAAGGGTATGCTCAGACATGAGTCCCTTGCTCACTGCACCATCAGGATTCAAGCAAGCCGGGCCGAAGACGGCTGTAATGCCAGAAACCGATTCCCCGGAAGCTTGTTTCCTTTCCAGTGAAGAATTGGCTTGGTAGTTTGGTCTGCCCTGTTCCCATGATGCACTGGGCCAGGGACAGACTAATTTGCATATAGCCAGGTTCTATACTGGGATGGTGCAGTGAGCTAAAAAAACGGTGATGGATCAAGCCCTGATCTGTTGACTGGGTAGGAGTGTTCTGATTAACTCAGATACTCTGTCCATCACCACCCCCTTTTTGAAATTATTTTGGCCACCAATAGTGTGGAAGGGAATGCTCAGACATGAGTCCCTTGCTCACTGCACCATCAGGATTCAAGCAAGCCGGGCCGAAGACGGCTGTAATGCCAGAAACCGGTCCCCGGAAGCTTGTTTCCTTTCCAGTGAAGAATTGGCTTGGTAGTTTGGTCTGCCCTGTTCCCATGATGCACTGGGCCAGGGACAGACTAATTTGCATATAGCCGGGTTCTAAACTGGGATGGTGCAGTGAGCTAAAAAACGGTGATGGATCAAGCCCTGATCTGTTGACTGGGTAGGAGTGTTCTGATTAACTCAGATACTCTGTCCATCACCACCCCCTTTTTGAAATTATTTTGGCCACCATAAGTGTGGAAGGGTATGCTCAGACATGAGTCCCTTGCTCACTGCACCATCAGGATTCAAGCAAGCCGGGCCGAAGACGGCTGTAATGCCAGAAACCGGTCTCGGAAGCTTGTTTCCTTTCCAGTGAAGAATTGGCTTGGTAGTTTGGTCTGCCCTGTTCCCATGATGCACTGGGCCAGGGACAGACTAATTTGCATATAGCCAGGTTCTAAACTGGGATGGTGCAGTGAGCTAAAAAACGGTGATGGATCAAGCCCTGATCTGTTGACTGGGTAGGAGTGTTCTGATTAACTCAGATACTCTGTCCATCACCACCCCCTTTTTGAAACTAGGTTAAATGGAGGCATTGCCCGCTATCTTTCAAAGTACAACTTGCAATATAAAATGCACCAATACAAACGAGCAACGCGCATTCTTTTATGTCTATGCTGGTTGAATACATCATTTGTGTAACCTGATCCAATGTTACAAATGTTAATATTTCTTTTGGAATTGAAATATTTGAATTTAGACCATGCTCTGAGTTGAAAATTATAACATGAGTATTATTTAACTTGATGCTGTTTTTTGTCCCTAACAAGTGCAGTCTGTATCTTAGCACTGAGGAAAGAATTTTTGAGCGGGTGGGTATTATTTTGAGCCTGTCTTTGACTTGAATAACTTTATTGCACATTTGGCCCGTACATGTAGCCAATGTATGTCATCAGTGGCAATGGATTAATTTTCCTTTTTCTCCTGCTCGTATTTTTCAATGTGATTATACAGGCATTTGCCATACGCATTTTCCAGTTTATAGTTTATACATGGAAATACGATATCATGTGATTGATTTCTGTCACCGGCAGGAGTTTTGATTTATTATTCAGACGCTGATTGTACAACTTTGTGATATTAATACACTGCGGTTAGCAGGGTTCACAATTTAGATCGAGTGGTGATTGTTTAATTACAGAATCCAGTAGTCAAGTAACTACAACGTCTAATGAAATATACACACTATTGTTTTAGTATACTTGCTTGAAGAACTTTTTTTAGATGAGTTATAGGTTTAGGACAGTGACCAAATTCATCTTGCAAGTCAAAAGTAATAGTGAATAGTGTAGACTGTGGACAGATGCAATCGCAGTTCTAATTGTTTAGATTTATTTATTGCAGAGTTTTCTTTAATTTATGTTGTTGTATTTTGTGAAGAGGCAGTGAGAAAAAGCAATCATGGTTGTTTGTGTGAGTACTGCCTTCAATTAACACTGCAGATAGCAGTGTTCACAAATCAAATCGAGTCGCTATTGTAGATGACGCAGTTCTGTAGGAAAAGACATTGCTCAAGTGCGCTCTGTCTACACCACTCATACGCATCATTGCAGGCTCCACAAACTGTCTCTGTGACGTCGCAAATTGAAAACTGTGGAGTTCAAGTCAATGCCACGTTGCTGTAGGCCCTTGCTGAATGCTGTCTCCGGGTAACACTGCAGACAGCAGTGTTCACATTTGAGATTGAGTCGGTATTGTAGATGACGCAGACCTGTAGGAAAAGACATTGCTCCAGTGTGCTCTGTCCACACCACGCATAAGCATCATTGCAAGCTCTGCACACGCTTTTTTTGGTTGTGCTGTGGACAGCGTATGCAACCATGTTACCTCTGGTAGTGGAGAAAACTTTGGTTATGTAACTTTTAGGTGTATGGCTATCACAGGTGGAAGGCTACTTTACAAAGTATGAATATTGATGAAGATGATGGTTGCATGTTGTGTGTAGTGTAAGATATGTGTACATAGAAAATGGTTTAGAAAAAAGCTAT
This sequence comes from Lissotriton helveticus, assembly GCF_964261635.1. Taxonomy (NCBI): domain Eukaryota; kingdom Metazoa; phylum Chordata; class Amphibia; order Caudata; family Salamandridae; genus Lissotriton; species Lissotriton helveticus. Next base: position 504,223,506 of record NC_136069.1, on the reverse strand, counting down.
CTAAGCAGAAGAGGTGTGTCTCATCAAATGCAGTACAGAGATTGACTAAAATGGGTGGCGTTTTCCAACTGTTACAATGGGATATGTTATGAACTAATGAAATGTTAGAAGACCAAACCCAACGTGATTTTGAGAAAATACGCAATGGACAGTGGGCATGACCCTATACGTACATGACATAACACTCAGCTTGGTAGTGCGTACCTGTCGCATACCAAAGTAGCAGCTCACGCGAACTCATATGTATATGTTGTTATGCGGGACGAGGTGCCATGAACCTATCGGATACGAAATGCGCATCATTTAAATGTGGTGGATAGGATTCGCGTGCTGATCGAGCTTGGTAGACTAATGGTAAAAAATGATGATATATATATTTTTGGGGGAAGATATAAAACTTTACATAACGTTAAAAAAAAGATAATATGGTTACAAAATATTAAAAAACAATTAGAAAAAAATATAGGTTTTATAAATATTAAAATATGAAATTAACATTTAAAAAACCTTTGAAATTCACTGAAAAACCATAGGTTTTACAGACGTTATAGTTAGGAATTAGCATTTAAAAAACCTTAGAAACTCACTGTAAAAAACATAGGTTTCAGGGATGTTATAGTTAGTTGGACATTTGACTCATATAAAACCTGATATATTTGCCATTTATAGTTAGTTGAGCTAACTATAACTTACGCGCCCGGAATGCACTGCTGATGACGTCATATATTACATCACTCATGACATGGTCAGTGACATCACTTATGACATCACTGATGACATCTCTGATGACATCATCCACGTGATAATCTGATGCAAATACTGATGCTCTAATATATACTTTGATACACCCACTCTAAAATACTGACTACTATTTTTGAAACCATACACAAAACAATGCCACATACCACATACCACCGACTATTTCCTAGGTCTATACACACATCCAGTGTCTTATACATACAGTTACTCATCAATACAGTACTATAATATGTATTCTATACATACAGTCACAATCTACCACTCATCAATAGAGTTACTCACACACCTAGTGAGTCATGCAAAGTATGAATTACATACTCATTTTCTCATGTATACAGTTATATACACCAACTGAGTTATTTGGACACACACCACATAACTTATTTATGCAGATACTAAGACATACTTAGTGTCTTATAAAATCACTGATACAAGCAGACAGTGATCTATAAAACCACTCTTCAAATAGCTTCCTCTCATGTATATTTGTTTAACTACTTCAACACTGACATATACTGCCTTAAAACATATGTAGTTACTTACACATATTCCACTGAGACATTCATGCATTCACCAACACACCCATACACACACTAACTTACCCATACAGACTTTACAGATGCACTTTTGAATGCATACAGCTAGTGAATCACCCACTCAGGCATCTATGCACAGAGTCACACACACCTCCACCCACCCACACAGACACTCAGGCACCCATACAGATACTCAGACATCTACTTGAAAGAGAAAAAAGCAGAAATATAATATAACAAAATGTGACAGACAATGACTGGTGGGCTCTAAAATATCTCCAATGTGACGGCAACATAATCATCAGACCCTCAGATAATGGGGGTAATATTGTCCTAATGGATTGCTTAAATATTACCAGGAAATCAGGATACAACTGAGTGATTCTACATGTTATATTAAACTCAAGGAGGATCCAACTCCACAGATAACTATACAATATCGCAAGCTGCTGAATGACTGGCACAGACAAGAACTCCTTGATGAGGACGAATATGGATATCTTCTAACAACTTATCCTATTACACCCACAATATATGAACTCCCAAAAATCCACAAGAGTTTGGATAATCCCCCTGGTTGTCCAATTGTGAGCTCACGTGGCTCACTTTTGGAAAACACATCTCATTTGTTAGACAAATTTTTATGTCCATTTGTTGAAAATCTGTCCTTCTATATTCATGATACAATGGACTTCCTCAATCGAATCGGGGGCATATCTTGGAAAGAAGAATATTTGATGGCCATAAAAAACGTGGTCTCACTAATTTAAGCATGGGCGAAATCTGCGAAATCGCAGTCCGCGAAATCGTGCGAAAGCGAATTCGCGATCCGCATATTTCGCGAATTCGTGAGAAATTGCGAATTTTTGGGTTTTTTGCGTGTTCGCGGGGCTTTTTGCGTGTTCGCTGGGCTTTTTGCATGTTCGCGGGTCGCTTGCATGGTGAAGTTACCCATGCGGTCGTGTATGGGCACAGCACCCTCTGGTTCATCACTGCCACCCTCTGGTTCATCACTGCCACCCTCTGGTTCATCACAGCACCCTCTGGTTCACCACTGCCACCCTCTGGTTCACCACTGACACCCTCTGGTTCACCACTGCTACCCTCTGGTTCATCACTGCCACCCTATGGTTCACCCCTGCCACCCTCAGGTTCAGCACTCACTACTGCCACCCTCTGGTTCATCACAGAACCCTCTGGTTCACCCCTACTGCCAACCTCTGGTTCAGCACTCACCACTGCCACCCTCTGGTTCATCACAGCACCCTCTGGTTCACCACTGTCACCCTCTGGTTCACCACTACCACCCTCTTGTTCACCACTGCCACCCTCTGGTTCATCACTGCCACCCTCTGGTTAATTACTGCCACCCTCTGGTTTGCCACTGCCACCCTCAGGATCATCACTGCCACCCTCTGGTTCATCACTACCACCCTCCTGAAGAGTACGAATGCTGCTGATTCGATTACATTGCAGGTAAATTGATGTTTAAATAGCTTCTGTCATTCCATGTGCTCGCCTGGTTATTGGCGTTGCTACTATGCTTACTTGTTTGCAACTTTTTAGTCATTTGAGAGCATTACTGCGTAATGCTAGAGACTGTAGACTCAAGTCTAGTCCTTCTTTGTACTCCTGCTGCTGCCACTTTGAAGAGATAGTGGTGGATTGATACGTTGAGTATATTATTTATTACTTGTTATAGGACATTTGTTAGTGGTCTGCAATCATGATGACGGACTGTGTTTGTCACGCGACGTCTCGTGCTGCTGAGTGATGGCAGTCGTAGTAGAACCTTTTTGTTGTTGATGTAGTTAGTGAATTACATAATTTTCCTATTGGACGGTCTGCAAATCCTGCAATACTGTACTACTATCCTCCTAGTTGACCAGATCAGATGCAATTGATGTTAATTTGTTTCCCCGACATAATTTTAGATTGAGTACAAAGAAATCAAATATTTCCCAAAAAACAATCATCCATGTTGTGTTTCTTTATTTCATGATCACCAGGACCTCCCAGGGGCAAGGCGCCGGCGGCGACAGAGACTCCGGTAGCAGAAGGTGGAGAGGCTCAGTCCCTTGAAATTGCTGGCCCCAGTAAGTTGTTCTATTGTTATATTAATACTTATACTTCCCTGACTTTTACAGCACCTATTCATTACAAACTGGTTCCTAATAATTCTATGTTTTACAAGATAGTCTTTGATCTTCTTCTAATGTAGACTACTTTCTACATTCTTATCCTGCCTCTACCATCACTCTCTGTGCTACTACTATTTACAATTATGAGTCGGTCTGTGTAGGTAGCTAAGCATGCCCATTCGGCAAACGGTGTGAAACAAAACTCTGATACAGCAATAGCTCTAGGCACTGAGTGCAGTCCTCTGGGTTGCCCTTGCTGTCTATTCCAGTCTTCTTAATGTAAGTGCTTTGACAATTTCCAACAACAAAATGTAATTGTTTACACCAAGTGAAAGGTAGCAGTTGCCTTTTTAATTTGAGAGGAGCACATCCCATACCGCTAGTGTTTCAGGGACTATTCTGCACACAAAGAAGTATGGACAAGATAAATAGGACATTGTTGATGATAGGTGCAGTTCGACTTTCGACATACCTCAGTCCGAACAGAAGTTGAACCCCCAATCCCCTGACTGACTATCTAGAATGTCTGACCAATTATTTTACGACCCAGAAGAACAGAAGGAGACTACCTCCGACCTATCTGAGTCACTGAAACATGACTGCCAAGTGCAGTAGTTCAAACCTTTCCGCTCACTCACTCGTAAATAAAAACCACACAGTGTTTGTTAGTTTTAAAGTTTTATTTTCAATTAAGAAATTAAAACATTATTTCTTTACTTTTAATAGCGTAGTATTCTGATGGATGAAGATGACGTTAAAGTTTAAACAACATTCCCATGAATGAAATTAGTATGACTCAAACTTAATAATAGTTCACAGAAACATGAAATTATTAGAATAACTGTGCGGGAGCCCCCACCTTCTTTAAAGTACTTAAAGTACTGCTGGTGATGACCCAGTAGTAGTTGGTGAATCGTCTGGCAGAAGGGCAATGGAATCTTCTTTCTGTAATGAGAAAAATGGTGCCTGTTAAGCAAGCATTCATCAGTTGTCATAAGAAGAAGTGTAGCATGTAATGGAATAAGTATATAAAAGGTTAACACCCTCCCCAAAACCGTTACTTTTTTTCAATCCCAGTAATAAAAAATGTGTTATGTAACATTTTTTCCAGTACGAGACAAAATAGGGGGTTGTGTTTGGCATCTGAAAATATTACATGTTTTTCCTAGACGTCACAACATCTGATGCGGCACAGATGACCACCAGTGCCGGGGCCAGCAGTGCGGAGGGGTCCACTCTGGATGCGGCGGCGCCAACAGGAGCAGCTGGTGGGGAAGACTCAGCGGCGGCGGACGGTGGTAAGTTATTATACTCCTTACTTAATGAAATTTATTTTAGTAGGCTCACAAAGGAGTGTATGATGTACTGTACAGTAGTACACAGTACACTAGTATAAGTACACTGTACTGTCAAGAACATTTACTGATTTAGAACTACTTTTTGGGCTATCACGGAGAAGACAGTCAACCTTGACTTTTAATAGCATTAGCAGCGGTACTTCTCTGGTAACCAATGGCCCCCTCTATTTCACTTCAACTCAGCTGGCAAATGTTTATTGTGAAGCCAAGACATATCAGATGTAGTTTAGGGATGTGAAGAACGAAAAGTTAAAGAAGGGTGAAACGAAGGACGAGCGAGTCTTAATATTTATTTATGACTGTAAAGAATGGTTTTGTTGAATGCAATTCAACATAAGAAAGAAGACGGCGGTTTCCAAAATATTAATACAATTCACTTAAACAATGAGAAAACTAGAAATAGATTATTTGGATCTCCATGTATATCTTTAGAATGATAAAATCTGCACTACTCTGTTTCGAAAACCAACAGCCTGCAATAGCATTCTTGCGGCAAACAGTGCTCATCCTAATTGTGTCAAGTGGAGTGGACCCTATGGTGAGTTCCTGCGGGCTCACAGGAACTGTTCAGAAGAATCTGAATTTCTAAAACAGTTATATCAGATGTGAGCTAGATTTCTGAGACGAGGATTTCCGGGAGCGGTATTAGAAAATGCAAAGCTCAGAGCAATGAAAAAGAACAGGGAACTTCTATTGCACCTAGAGAATCCGGACGATAGCAAGGACAAAAATCAAGCTAGCCTTAGATTCACTACACAATTCAATAGATGAAGTGGAATCATAAGGGACACATTGCAAAACCATTGGAAACTACTAAGGAAGGATTTGAGAGAAGGCACCATGGATCATTTGAATATAACATATAGAAAAGGACCACCGCTAGCTAATTTACTGACACAGAGAGTTATTTTCAGAGGATAGAGCAAGGTGAAGGGGGATTTGACTGGCTTTAAATGAAGGGTTTTTTTAAGTGGCAGGAATGTAAAGCGTGTCAATATGGATAAAATTGTAAAGACATGAAAACATTCAGTGGGGAGAAAAAAGTAATCAGAGAGAGAATCCTATGTGAGACGACTCATGTAGTGTATGTCTTACAGTGCAAATGAGAGAAATGCTACATTGGAAGCGCCATCAATAAACTGAAATTATGCATCCTGCAACATCTGAGAGCCATCACCAATAGGGACTGTACATATGCCATGGCTAAGAACATCTGGAAGGACCATGGAAGGGATCTCAGCAATTTCTCTTTCTTTGGTATTGAACACAGTGGTAACCTCAGCTTGAGAAAAGCGGAATCCAGATGGAATATTACCATTGGAACCGAGATCCCTTGGGGCTTCAATCTGGATCCGGAATTGTACATTTTTTAATGAATTTTCCTAATGAACAGTAAAAATATTTATGGCCCCTGATGACTGACCATTTATATTATCCTCCCTCAATATTGAATAAGATGTCATTCACCTCTGCCAACATGTTAAGAAAGTTAAACAGAGATAGTGTTATACAGTGTCAGGGTATACTTTAGATCAGTCCCAAGAATATTTACTTTAGACGAGAGATGATGTTTGATATGAATATCAAAATTTTTGTGGTTTTTATGATGTCTGACGTATTCAGTGGGGTGATTGAAAGAGCAGAATATGAGGTTCCTTAAACAAATGAATGGGGATGAAAATTTGCAAGTGCTCCTTGGTTATATAATTTTAGCTTTGGATTAAATCATTTGAGTCTAAATAGATTGCACTTGCACCTTACATAGAGAAATATATGTATTGTAAAGAACAAACTGCACTCACACTTTATGTAGAGGAGTATATCCAGTGTGATTATTGGATATCTGGAATGGAAATCGGCTTCTTTCGCACAGTGGTACAAAATTGCATTTGCACTTTATATGTCATTATTTCAGGTATATATTTACTATACGTCTTGCACTTTATATACAGAACAGATGGTATTTTGCCATGGAGTAGTTAGACAAGAATATTTGCTCATATATAGGAGTTCCTGTTATTCAGTCTATACTCTGGCAAGACGAGAGTATACATTACGAGTTTTACACAGTTGTAATAACTTATAATTTTTAACTAAGACAAACTATGATTTACAACTTAGGAGAATGCTTTCTTAGAATATGACGATTAATTATTTGAGTGAAAAAATCTAATGGTGCAGTGATATTGCAGTTTGTTCAACTCTTCATGACTCTTTTACTTCTTCTCCATGCACTATGAACAAACAGGCATACACTTATTGTAAATGGTATACGATATATTGCAGTGCTATTGTAGTTGATCAAATGCTCCCCAATTCTTTTACCTCTTCTCTATGCACTGTTATTGTGTCGTTTATTACAGTGTACTTCACCATATGTACAACAAAAACAAACAGGCATATATCCATTGTAAATGATATGCAATATATTGCACCCCTTGTTCTGAGTCTGCGTAAAACACAGTAAAAGGATTAGACTTAATAATTACAAATGACTTTCAATTCACCTGTTGGGTATAATGAGAACTGAGACCCCAGACCTGTATATGTTTTGTATGTCGTAGAATATTATGAAATTCAATGTGGTACATATTTCGCTTTAGAGTATTATGATCATGTGATTGGGGGCTGGGTCTAGTCCTTCATCAGACACTCTGCCCTTTGACTCTATGACCCATATGAAGGTCGTAGGCCAAAATGCATAGGTCATTTTGTCTTGAATGCATTTGCACTTTGCTGGTGATAATTGAAAAATAAATAAAGAGAACAAACCTTTTTGAAAGCCCCTGGTTGCGTTGGTGTCATCTTCCTGAGCTTCTGTCCGGACACTGCAGTGGCGGGTACAGAGGGCTGGCTTTGGGAATTGTGGAACATATATATATATATATATATATATATATATATATATATATATATATATATATATATATATATACGTATATATATATATATATATATATATATATATCAGAATCCAGTTCCCCTCCAAAGGAAAAGAATGAGCCACATTGGTTCAGCAAGTCAAAATTGCGCTTTAATCAGCATTCCAGGCATGACACGTTTTGTCTAATAACTTTTTCAAATGCCCAAAAGATTAGAAATGCTTGCAGAGTCAACCTTTTAAACCCAGCTGACCTCACTACTATTGGATGAAGCCTGCTGGCAAGCACTGGGGAGCGTTGTGAAAACTCAGCACTCCGAGTTTCCAAAAGGCAGTCATGCATTGTAAGTACTCCCCCAAGTGGGCGGTGACTGCCTCCTCTGACCTTACACAAGGTCTTAGTGGAAACAAGCGGCTGACCTGAAACATTCACCCACCCGCAGGGCACAGCTGAATCCTCAGAGTGTCATCTAAGTGTGAGACACTCCCTCATGCAGACACGGTCTAAACAAATAGCAGGTCACAGCTGCGAGATGCAGTGGTTCACCGGTATCCCCAGTCTGCGAGGTAAGTCCAAAAAGGTTGCCACTAATGCCGCCGAAGTGCTTAGTTGGGTGGGGGGCTCAATGCGCTGTGGCCGCTCACACAATCTCAGAGCCAAGTTCCCCTCCAAAGGAAAAGAACGAGCCAGACCAGTTTAGCAAGTCAAAATCGCCGTTTAATCTTTTTCAAATGCCCCCCAAAAAAATACAAAAAATAAATATATATATATCACTGATGACATCACTAATGACATCTCAAATGACATCATTGATGGCATCATCTAGTGAATGTGGTTTGGTTCCATATTTAAATATGTAATACATATATAGCAATCTGCATTGAAGAATGAGTGGATATATAAACATTTGTATAGAGGATTTAATAGCAGTGTGATTGATTGTTTACTTGAGTAATTTATAGTGTCTCACTAAATAAATTGGAAAGTGACTAAACTGTGTGAATATCTGTACTACTTGGTCAGTTGTTGAGTAAACTGCTGCACCAGTTGGTTACTTGCTATGTGAAAGTCTATATTAGTTATTGATTGGTTAACTGCTTATTTGCCATGGAGAGTGAATGTGTTTGTGCTTCGGTGGGGATCTGTGACTGCCCAAAGATATGTGAATAGTTAATTCAGTATGTATAGGAGGTTAAGGTTACATATTATAATACTTGTTTGGGTGAATGAGTATCTTTATGGGTGTGGTGATGAGCAAAAACATTTCTCAATGGTACAGGTCCAACAAAGTAGAAAAAAGTAAAAGACACTGTATGCGACAGTTGTTGTATATAATTAAGTGTACATTAAACTGATTGATTGCATGAGTGACTGTATAGATAATTGTATACTTGTAATAGTGATTTCATAACGCACTATGAGTTACTATTTATATGAATACATGAAGTGTGTAGCTGAGTAAATATAAATAAGATATATTGTTTGCAGAAGTGAGTAGGATGACTGCATACTTGAATAGGATGTGTGCTGGTGTGTAATGGTAATATAACTGTATAAGTATATTTGATAGTGTTCTATTGATCATTGACAACATGTATGAGTGAATCTATAGGTAAGTGATGAGATGTGTGTGTGGATCTAGGAATTACTGAGTGGGTTTTTAGATACTTGTATTGCTGTGTCAATGGATTGAAATATGGTAATCTGTATTTTACAGCGCGTGATGAAAGGTTATAGTAGTGTATGATGAGGTGTATCTGATTGTCACATGGATGATGTCACCAGTGATGTCATTTGAGATTTCATCAGTGATGTCATCAGTGATGTCACAGACCATTTCATGATTGATGTAATATGTGACATCATCACCAGTGGATTGAGGGCGCGAGAGTTATGGTTAGTACAACTAACTATAACAGAGGAATTTCAATGGTTTTGTATGAGTGAAATGTCCAGCTAACTATAACACCCCTGAAACTTATGGTTTTTTCAATGAATTTCTAAGTTTTTTTTAAATGATAATTCCTAACTATACCTGTCTGAAACCTATGGTTTTTTCAGTGCATTTCAAAGGTTTTTTAAAAGATAATTCCTTATTTTTTAGGGTACATTACGTATTTTTAATATATATTTTTTTTAAATGTAATATATATATATTTATTTTTACATATATTTTTATAATATTTTCTTTTTTCTTTTTTTCAATTTATTTGGGGAGCCGCACATGCAAAACACACCTTTCTCAACTACTGCATGGAACATAGCTGCCATTTTACAATTGCTCTGCAGGATCCGCATAGGGTGTGCGATAGGTGCATGTTTTCATGCGCAATCGCTATGTGACAAATACTTGACTTCAAGTGCATACGCAACATATACGAATCACACCACACCACGGATGCGCGTTTCCGTATGATGTCATCTACATGTTCAATGCGGTGGGCGCGAGATTTCGGCGAAATATTTCGATTTTTGGACACAAAAATGGCTACAGCACTGCAAGAATCATCTGATTCTGATGATTTTGTTGCTGAACAATTTCGACCAGTACCTCCCCCTCCGAAAGATACACATCCATCGTATGGAAATGTTTTACTTTTCCAGGGGGGCAAAAGAAATGTAATGCCACCAAAGTAACATGCAAAATTTGCCAGGCAGTACTGTCCAGAGGAGATTCAAATAAGAAATAGTCCTGTGGCACTGCTAGTATGCGGAAGCACCTCCAATCTATGCATCCCGTAATCTATGCTCACGAAGAATGTAGAAGACTACGCCAAAATGCACCTCCACCCCCGACAATACCATGTACCTCTGGGGCATCACCTTCAACATCACCACCAGACATATGTCCTTAATTTGTGAAAGTTAGAATGCACTGCGTGAAGTGCAATTGTTTAATTTGTTATGGAGAGCAATCAGTAGACCTAGTTTGCAGAGCAATTGATAACCATTAATGCTAGTTTTTTTTTTATTTCCTCAAAGTTCATGGTTTTGTTCATCCTGTTGACTTTTTTTTCTTTAAAAAAAAAAACAAAATAAAGAAAAAAAACATTCAAAAAATCAAAAAATATATAAAAGTACAAAAAAAAGTTATTTTTAGAACTAACTACTCTGGTTAAAGAAAGAGCTAAATGTATATACTAGTGTATGAAAGTTTACATAAATGTATACATACTGCATAATTGACTAAAGAATGTGTTTGTGGTATATGGTGAATGTATAACTGCAGAAGTATAAGGAAGTGCTGTAGCATGACACTGTAAGCTCTTTAGCTACATTGTGCTAAACTACTTCCGAAGCACAGGGAAGCAACATATGTACATAAATATGTTGGAAGTCTGTGCTTCCCTCTGTACTGCTGCTTAAACTGCAGGCATGTGGTGTTTGTGTAGGTAGTGTAGGGGGTCATGCTGGGGGTAGGGCTTTAGGGTTTAGGGTCATGTAGGGGTGTTTGTAAAGTGTAGGGGTTGTGCTGGGGGTATGTATTAACATTTCACTATGACCACCCTAAGCACAATTATCAGTAGTAACCACCCAAAAATTCCAGGTGAAGTTTTCAGCAGAATGCTAGGAAAACATTTATCATATTAAATGCTTGTAATCAAGTACAATTCAAATCATCACATGCAGTGTGCCACAATCGAAATTACCACAGCAGTAAGTCTCCCCAACTCAGATTTAAAGTGGATAAACATGTTTTATGTGAGAGACCCATAGGCCAATGCTGCAGCTTCCACATGCTTTAACACCCTCTACATACTCAGCAAGACCTTCAAATGGACCCACCCCCCGAATCAAAGAAGACTGTCACCCATGCACTCATCTTCAGCAGGCTGGACTACGGGAACACCCTCGATGCCAGAATCAACAAAACTCTACTCAACAAACTTCAGACTGTCTAGAACGCCGCAGCCAGACTCATCCTCAGCATCCCACGACAAGACAACGTTACCCAGCATAAACGAGCACTCCACTTGCTCCCCGTTAAAAAAAGAGAAACCTTTAAGCTGCTCACACACACCCTTTAAAGCCCTCCACAACACCAAACTCTAATACCTCAATCTCCTTCTACACCCCCAAAAGAAGCCTCCACTCCGCTGACCAGACCTTGGCCGAAATCCTCTGCATCCACAGAACAAGAAAAGAGGCACACCCTTCTCCTACATCATGGCCAAGACCTGAAATGAACTCCCCTCAGCATCAGATGAAGCCCCACACTGAAAGTATTCAGGAAGAGCCATAAGACCTGGCTTTTCGAATGACCAAAGCTGCACAAATCCCTCCCACACACTCCCCCAGCGCCTGGAGACCCTCACAGGTGTGTAGTGCGCTCTATACATCCCTGATTGATTGATTGATACGCCACTCCAGTGTGTGTTTGAGTGTTATCAACAGGCCCTGCCATTGGTTTGGCTGTCTATAACTCTTAAGGGTAGTAAAATGAGCAGTGCTGCCTTCTTTAATATACACAGAATGTCTGAAATTGGCTTGGGTTGGCTTCCCCTCTGAGAACTACTTTCAGGGTGCTGGTGAGTTCCAAAACTACTGGTTGGTTGGAGACCCCTGGTATGGATAGTGAGTGGGGAATTGTAGTCCCGAAGCACACATGTGAAGGTCATTACACCGGATATATGATTAAATAACGCCTAAACCACGAATTCCTCAACCACGAAGGCTAAACAACGAGGAATGCCAAACCACTACATTATTTACAACGAGTTCCTTAACCACGAAAAACAACATCTCGTGACTGGCCAATAGATGGCAGTATTGTAATAACAATTACCTGTGTGTGACGCAAAATGACCAACTGAGAAGAACTAATGAGAAGAAGGCAGCCCACACACTTCCATTAATCTGACCCACAAACTGACTTGTCAGACTGACCCATCTGGCACTGCTCGATTTCCCAATATGCCTGTCTGACCCTGGCCCCAAACTGATTGGATGGCAGCAGCTAAAGTCGTTCAAACTTGTAATCATCGATATGTTTTATTTTTAACTAATTCTTAATGTGATGCAGTTCTATGACAAAGTGATTGATTGGTCTTCCCCCTGTTATATGTAATACCAGAAAGCCAAGCGCTGCCTTTGCCCTCCTGCTCTCTATTTCAGTTCAAAGGCTAATGACCTTTTTTGCTCCGATGACAGAAACACCCTTGCCAGTTTAAAGCACAGATCACACACGATTAGTCTGCTTCCAACGCCCTGACTCTTGGAACGCAGGCCGATAGTTTGTATCTGATGTGTATCTTTGATGGCGATTTACTAACAATCTGCATAAATTACGGGATCCACTCAATTGTTTTTTTTATTAGGTCAGATGTTTTTTAAGATGCTAGTTGCAGGAACGGATATAGTGCCACGCATTACAAAGCTGGCAAGATGAAGGCCGACTGCTTCCCCGTGCACATCAGAGCCCGTCTTCCTGATGATAGCTTTGCTGAGGCAATGCCATGGGGCGAAGATCGTGTCAGGTTAGGAGGAGTGGTTAAGGAAAGTCGTGGTTTAAAATGGTCGTTGTTAAGGATTGGTCGTTGTTCAAGATTCGCTGTTCAGGTAAGTCGTTATTAAAATGTCGTTGTTAAGGATGTTTCCCCATTACACCACTACATGCATAATGCATAGCACTTTAAAGCACTACAGTCCCTAAAGCATGGCTCACTGCATGAGTACATGCTTACTGACTGAATGATTACAGTAATATAAGGAAAGACACTGGGTGAATTCTTAATTGGTTGACTTTTACTTTAGTGAATGAATTACTACATGGTACTGAAAGAGTCAATATGGGATTGTAACATCAGTCACACTGTGTTTGCTGGAGTATATGGATAGTGACTGGGGAATTGTAGGCCTGAAGCACAAATGTGCAAGTGGTTACACCACTACATACATAATGCAAGAGTACATATACTTATGTAACTGCAAAGACATCAACCAACCAAATCATTCTCTCTCAATTTTCCCAAATGAACACTGACTCAGTGTGATTCTAGACAAATAACAGTCTCAGTTCGACTTCACTGAAAGGATTACTACATGCTACTGAAAGAATAACTATGGGAATCGTAGGCCTGAAACACAAGTGTGAAGGTCGTTAGACTACTACATGCATAGTGCATAGGAGTTTCAAGCACTACATGCCCTAAAGACAAACTCACTACAACAGTACATGTACTCATGAATCTGCAAACACATCAACCAACCAAATCATTCTCTCTCCATTTTCCCAAATGGACACTGATTCACAGAGTGATTATAGACAAATAACAGTATTCCTTGAGGTGTATAAAGAAAGATTAAAAATATTAGAAAACTAAATGTATTAAAACTCGGAGTAATGGAATTAAATAAATTAATACTCGGATATAAATTAGAATACTCAAAGTTTAATAGACAGTATCTCTGACATGGGATGCGGGGAAAAAATTGGGTTTAGGGTAATGAAGAATATTAAAAAAAGTTTAAAAAAAGAGAAATTACTAGAATAATAATTCGAAAAAAAAGGGGACTGAATGTTAATACTCGTATTAAAAAAAGTAGCCTATAGAAATGCTTTTTATAAACAATACAAATTTAAATAAAGCATTTTAGAAGTTATATGTAAGTCAAAAAGTATGGAAAGAGGCACGTTTACATAAACGCCTGATGTACTAAAACAGTGGAAATGAGTACATCTGTCAACTGAAAAATGTGAGTTAAAAGTGGGAGGAGCAATAAATTGACCCATAGACTGTTAAGTAACCGAAAAGTATATAAACCACACCCGTGGGATGATTAGTTTAGTTTCAGAGAATCAATACGGGCATAGAAACTACGAGCAAGGTAATGATTCGGGGCTGCGGAAGCATCTTGAGAACATCTCATTTCCTCAGAGGGAACATATTGTTAATGTATATTTAAAAACACATAAAACATTATGTTCCCTCTAGAGAAGTTGGATGAATTTCGACGCAGGAAGGAAAGAATATCGAACAGAGGAAAATATATAAATGGGTATATGTTTGATATTTTTTAAAAAGAAAGCAATAATATTTAAATGGTTATTAAATGTACTATGTTTAAGGTGAAATGGAATATAATAATGAGTTGACGAAAGAACCATTACAAGAAATATAGGTTGATTAAGGAATTACTATGTGCAAGGTAGTGATTAGGAAAGATGGCATCATCTTGAGTTTATCCTTCATTTCCACAGAAGGATCATATTATTAATGTATATTTTAATTTACATTCAACTTTATGATCATTCAAGTGGAGTTGAATGACATTCAACAGAGGATTTTTTTTTGTATGCAAGTATTTCTTAATGATTGAAAAATTTACTATAAATACACTTTCAACGCAAAAAGGAAATACTTTACAATAAAGGAAAATACTCTTTAGCTTCTACAGTGAAAATGAGATCAAAGTATTTATACTGAGTAGTGCTTTTACCAATTTTCACTCGTGAAGAACAGGAGGATTATCTTCGCAAGCACTTTAAAAAAAATATATATAAGTGTGTCTTCAAATGTTAATGTAAATGCATGAACAATTTGATCCAAGGAGTGTCCAAATTAACGTTTTAAATATTCTAAAGCATAAATTTCTGATATGTATTAGAAGAAAAAAGCTCAAAGCAGGCTTGCTTCGTCACTTCATCAAAAAGTCTTTTTATTTTCATTACTTCATCATATCCATTTGTGTTGACGAATACATTCTCATTGATTCAATTGACTTTTCAAATAATACAATTTTCCAACCGCTACAGCCGCTACAGCCTACGCATTTCGTCCCATCTGGGCTGTAACCAAATAAAAAATATATACGAAAAAACTAAATAACCAAAATGATCTCATTATATCAAAAAAGTCCCCTTGCTAGTACTCAAGCTCTTTCTTCATCCTGCATATATACCATTCTGAAACACTGCCTTATATTTAACATTTCAACATGGCCTGCCTATATACCATTCTGAGAGCACATCCACATTTTAAGGATTTACAGAAAAACTTTCAGGGTGGGATTAAATTTATATACAAAACGAAAAAACAAAACCATCTCAACCAACTTGATTCCAACTATTTATTAACGCTATTTCCTTACCTTTCTTTCTTCGTTTATTATAGTGCTAGTCCCTTGTTAATTTTCAAAACCATTCCACTTTCATAGAATTTCCTGAGATGATATCCTGCCACTCGTTCCAAGCATCCTTAAAAAGACAAGAGCAAAAGACGTTTTTTACAAACGCGCTCCACCCTGTCAAATTGTCATTGTAATCGCTTTATCAATCCATTTTACCTCGTTATTGGTGTCCCACTCTAAGCATCCTTCCTGTCAGACAGCCGGTAGGATAATTCCGTTGAGAAAGTCCCTCAGTTTCCCCTCATTACTTATCCACCTAAGTGACCAATCATCTTTGACCCAATTTTCCCGCCACAAGAAACCCCTCTCTTCAATACAGGTTCCCTCTCCGGTCTGCATACTTAACCCGCGCCGGAAATATTACCTATTGTTTCCTGTTAAGTATAGAAAACCAATCACAGTCGAAATGCGTTTTCGCTAGTCTGGCCTCCAACCGGAAACTAATGGAATTGAATGAATGAATGAATGAATGAATGAATGAAATGAATGAAATTTAATTTATATAATGCGCAAACTTAGCCCAACGGGCATCAATTCTTTCCTGTTGGTGCTAGCTACCAATCAGAAGAGCCCACTATATTTTATGTTAGTCGCATTTCCTCCAATACCGTATTAAGTACGAAAAGACAGGATTTTTAAAGTATCCCATGTTATAAACAAACCATGCGATTTTAATCAATATTGTCACCGAAAAATGATTAATTAATCTAGGCAGCAGCGCGAGTTGAGCTATTTACCTGATCTTATAGAGGGAAGACTACATTACTTTGTGTAAATTACAAAAAACTCCTTTCCTTCGACAGCAAATTTGATTACGCTGCACTAAGATAACCTCTAGACAGCTATAAAATGCGCATTTACTAAGTATTGACCCCATTCAAGTCGCCCTATTTATCAAGTAAATATGTATATCAAAATTTGCCAAACTATTTAGTACTTTACGAACATACAATGTTACAGCTCCACATAATTCACATAATTCACTATACCACTATTTAAGACAAACCGAACAATTACTACACGTGTTCCCTCTAATGATCAGGTTTCGTGTAACATCCTATCATAAGTATTTTAGTATTATCCTTTTACATCACTATGGCCCTACACAACTTTTTATCCTGAGCCTCCAAAGTCTGGCACTTTACCATAAACCCTACAATGAGAGCATCCCAGCACTCTTGATGCATAAAATAAACATCCTACTCTCAACGATTACACATTCCTGCTTGAAATAGATTATTCGAAAGGTGCTGCTTCCCAAAAGAAAAAGCCTATAGAAAGTAATGGAGTTCAGAGTCACTGTTTAACCCCTCTTTGACTGCTCTACAAGGGCTTATCCATCTGGCTTCTTCCTTTCTGATCAACAGTTCCCAGTCTCCTTCTCTTGCACTCTGTTCTATCTTCTGTATGACATGAAATCGAAATTCCCTACAAGTATTATGGCATTCCTTAATGTGCAAAAAGATGGGTGATTTTGGATCTTGATTCAAAATGGCACGTCTATGCTCCTGTATGCGGATCTTCAGTGTTTTCTTAGTGCTCCCAATGTAACGTTTTTTACATGCACAAATCAACACATACACTACTCCTGTGCTGTTACAATCAATAAATTCCCATATTTGATGGGTTTTCGCACTGTTGTATCTAAACTCCTTAATGCGATTGATGCCCAAAGAGCAAATGTTGCATGTTCCACACGTCAAAAACCCTTTTGGTGGGGTAAGCATCCAACCAATCTTCGTTCTTTGTTTTGGTTGGATGTAATTTCTCATTATTAGGTTCCCTATTGTTGGAATTCTTCTGTAAATTATTTTAGGAGCCTCTCCTATGTTCCCCAACAAACCTGGTACCCCCATTAGCAAATGCGAGTTTTTCTTTAGAAGCCTATAGATCCTATCTTTGTCGATATTATAAGTAGTGATAAAAGCCAGTGGCCTTTTGGTTACCTGTTTAGTCTTAGGAATTAGTGTAGTGTTTCTTTGAATCTGATTCAATCTGAGCAAACTTGTCCAAGGCCTTATCCAGCACTTTTTTCTGATAGCCCCGTGATTTTAGTCTGACACAAAGTTTATTTATCTCCTCATTAAAATTCTGCTCTGTACTACAATTTCTTCTAATTCTTACCATTTCACCGAATGGTATGCCGTTAATGACTGATGCTGGGTGCGCACTATCTGCCCTCAAAATGGAATTAGTGGCTGTGACTATTCTGTACAATTTACTCTTAATAGACTCTCCCTCCACAATAGTTCCACATCCAGATACTCAATCCTTTTCCATTGAAAATTCATTGTTAGAGTAACATTGAAGGCATTGTCATTGAATAAATTTAAATAATCCTCCATGTCTCTTTGTGTTCCCCTCCAAAGAATTCAAATGTCGTCAATAAAACGACCCCAGAACAAAATAAAATCGGTCCATTTAGCGGCTCCTGGGCTCCAGGCATGTTCCCTCTCGTACCAACCCATGAACAGGTAGGCATACAAAGGAGCAAACCTGGAGCCCATCGCCGTGCCCCTGATTTGGTGGTACCACTCGTTCTGGAAGAGAAAGAAATTATTATTCAATATTATGGAGCTCATTGCCACAATCATATCCGAATGTTCAATTAGACTGGCACTTCTTTGTCCTAAAAAGTGTTTTAATGCTATTTCTCCTTTTTCATTGTTAATGCAAGTATAAAGCCCTACCACATCAAGTGTGACAAGGCTCATTCCTTCTTCCCATGTGACATTTTCCAATTTATTCAGGACATCCATTGTGTCCTTTATGTATGAGGGTAAGTTACAAACTAAGGGTTTTAGAAAAATGTCCACAAATTCTGTCAGTGCTTGAGTTGGGTGTTTATTTTATGCATCAAGAGTGCCGGGATGCTCTCATTATAGGGTGTATGGTAAAGTGCCAGACTTTGGAGGCTCAGGATAAAATGTTGTGTAGGGCCATAGTGATGTAAAAGGATAATACTAAAATACTTATGATGGGTTGTTACACGAAACCTGATCATTAGAGGGAACACGTGTAGTAATTGTTCGGTTTGTCCTAAATAGTGGTATAGTGAATTATGTGGAGCTGTAACATTGTATGTTTGTAAAGTACTAAATAGTTTGGCAAATTTTGATATACATATTTACTTGATAAATAGGGCGACTTGAATGGGGTCAATACTTAGTAAATGCGCATTTTATAGCTGTCTAGAGGTTATCTAAGTGCAGCGTAATCGAATTTGCTGTTGAAGGAAAGGAGTTTTTTGTAATTTACACAAAGTAATGTAGTCTTCCCTCTATAAGATCAGGTAAATAGCTCAACTCGCGCTGTTGCCTAGATTAATTAATCATTTTTCGGTGACAATATTGATTAAAATCGCATGGTTTGTTTATAACATGGGATACTTTAAAAATCCTGTCTTTTCGTACATAATACGGTATTGGAGGAGCCTCCTGCAGCGCTTACAGGTAGTCCAAAATGCCACAGCCAGATTTGCTCTAGATGCTCCTAGACGCTCTTCGGCCACGTCGGCCAGGAAAGCGCTGCATTGGCTACCGGTAGAACATCGAGTCCGGTTCAAGGTCTTATGCATGACCTATAGAGCCATTGCAAAACAAAGTGACACTGGAGTTGGGTCCATCTTATCCCACTATATTCCAGGAAGGAACCTGCGTTCCTCCGGGAAACTGCTCCTGACAGTCCCCCGGATTCGAAGATCTAAGTGGGGTGGCAGGGCCTTCTCCACCTTGGCCCCCAAATGGTGGAATGATCTTCCGCTTGATCTTAGATCCCTACCTTCCCTCCAGAAATTTCAAAGGGCTTTAAAAACTCGCCTCTTCCTGCAAGCCTATGCGTAGGGATGTATATTTCAACTTTGATGTGATTGTTAGGCGCCTTGATACCTACGGGTTATTGTTTTGCGCATTATAAATTTTAATCAAATCAAATGCGACTAACATAAAATATAGTGGGCTCTTCTGATTGGTAGCTAGCACCAACAGGAAAGAATTGATGCCCGTTGGGCTAAGTTTGAGCATTATATAAATTAAATTTCATTCATTTCATTCATTCATTCATTCATTCATTCAATTGCATTAGTTTCCGGTTGGAGGCCAGACTAGCGAAAACGCATTTCGACTGTGATTGGTTTTCTATACCTAACAGGAAACAATAGGTAATATTTCTAAGTGCAGCGTAATCGAGTTTGCTGTCGAAGGAAAGGAGTTTTTTGTAATTTACACAAAGTAATGTAGTCTTCCCTCTATAAGATCAGGTAAATAGCTCAACTCGCGCTGTTGCCTAGATTAATTAATCATTTTTCGGTGACAATATTGATGAAAATTGCATGGTTTGTTTATAACATGGGATACTTTAAAAATACCGTCTTTTCGAACATAATACGGTATTGGAGGAAATGCGACTAACATAAAATATAGTGGGCTCTTCTGATTGGTTGCTAGCACCAACAGGAAAGAATTGCATTAGTTTCCGGTTGGAGGCCAGACTAGCGAAAATGCATTTCGACTGTGATTGGTTTTTTATACCTAACAGGAAACAATAGGTAATATTTCCGGCACGGGTTAAGTATGCGGACCGGAGAGGGAACCTGTATTGAAGAGAGGGGTTTCTTGTGGCGGGAACATTTGGTCAAAGATGATTGGTCACTTAGGTGGATAAGTAATGAGGGGGAACTGAGGAACTTTGATGACGGAATTATCGTACCGGCAGTCGGACAGGAAGGATACTTAGAGTGGGACACCAATAACGAGGTAAAATGGATTGATAAAGAGAGCTGGATTACAATGACAATTTGACAGGGTGGAGTGCGTTTGTAAAAAACGTCTTTTGCTCTTGTCTTTTTAAGGATGCTTGGAACGAGTGGCAGGATATCATCTCAGGAAATTCTATGAAAGTGGAATGATTTTGAAAATTAACAAGGGACTAGCACTATAATAAACGAAGAAAGAAAGGTAAGGAATTAGCGTTAACAAATAGTTGGAATCAAGTTTAATAAGTTAAGTAGACTATAAGATAACATTGGTCTCTGTTTTAGAGGAAAATAGTGACCTTAAATAAAAACAGTGAGCAAAAATGATTTTGTAAGAGAAATTACACTATTTTTTAATTCAATAAGTAATAGTGATGGGAATATGAGAACATATTGCCGAACTGGTAATAGAGGTGAGCATCCTACATAGGACAGGGGTGGAAGTTACGTATTATTTATTAATACATAAGAATTGCAGCTATTCAGTGGGACTAATTGCAGGTATTCAATAAAAGATGGGACATATAAAACATAATATTTATTATATTTGGGTTCAATAGTTATATTGGCCTAATTGGCTTTACAAATACAGGAGAAAATGAGAAATTGGAGCATTGACAAGTACATGTTTCCACAGTGACTTCACTGGGATGATCCCATTCGGCATAATATACTATATATTGCGTTCGGATTACAAGTGCAAAAAAATGAAGATAGTGTATATAGTCACCATAGAATCTTAGGTGAGTCCCGTTCAACTTAAAGAGTCTTAATGGAGTTCCCTTTTTTTGCCTTACATCGCTTGCGAGCCGGCAATGTAGAAACGGTGGGCTAGTGAATTATTACACATGTCAAGTTAAGATACATTTTTGTCAATTATAGGGAAAGTTCAAAAAACAATCAAGAGGAATATCAGGATCCGATGAGGACTTTTTGAATTATTGAAAACGACGAAGTAATTTGTCTGAGGTGAGGGGGCTATATAGGGCGATCACACGGGGTTGGTGTTAAGAAATAACCAGTTTAATTCAATTATGATGTAATTGACTTCAGAAGTATGTAATGTCGAGACATTCATGTAAAGGTAGAAACTGAGATGGTTTTGTTTTTCTTGTTGTATATACACTTATTCCCACCATGAAAGTGTTTTTGTAATGTGGGGTGAAATATGAATCAGTAGAAACTGAGATGGTTTTGTTTTTTTGTGTTGTATATAAATTTAATCCCACCCTGAAAGTTTTTCTGTAAATCCTTAAAATGTGGATGTGCTCTCAGAATGGTATATAGGTAGGCCATGTTGAAATGTTAAATATAAGGCAGAGTTTCAGAATGGTATATATGCAGGATGAAGTAAGAGCTTGAGTACTAGCAAGGGGACTTTTTTGATATAATGAGATCATTTTGGTTATTTTGTTTTTTCTTATATATATATATATATTTTTTTTTTTACAGCCCTGATGATGTCCCAGATGGGACGAAACGTGTAGGCTGTAGCGGTTGGAAAATTGTATTATTTGAAAAGTCAATTGAATCAATGAAAATGTATTCGTCGACACAAATGGATATGATGAAGAATTGAAAATAAAAAGACTTTTTGATGAAGTGACGAAGCAAGCCTGCTTGGAGCTTTTTTCTTCTAATACATAGCAGAAATGTATGCTTTAGAATATTTACAACGTTAATTTGGACACTCCTTGGGTCAAATTGTTCATGTATCTTTTTTGTGTTTTTTTTGCGGTGGGCCACTCCCAGTAGTTGTGTCAAGAAACTAGTAAAAAATTGTGTTGGTAATATAAATAATGTGTTAAAAACATCTCACTGTGCACACGTCAATTCCCTCATCGCTTAGCTGAGTTTCAGTTAATGTAAATGCTTTAAATTTTTGAAAATTATTGTAAAATGTAATAATGACATGAAATGTACTTTATCTGAAATTAAAAAAAGCCCTAACATTAAAATAAAGATGAAGGGCAACACTTATATAATGTAAACTTAAGAAATGAGTGCTTATGATAAAATAAAAAAAATGTGGTCCAACACGTGATACCAATGAATGAAAAAAAGATTTTGCATTTCACCCATGTGATGAATATAAAAGACTCAATAAAAATATTTTGAAAACTTGTGCATTTTTCTATCAAGGATTCTTTGAAGAACTATACATTTAATGAAAGGACAAAGTACTCCACGCTAAAGGAAAAAAGTCAGCACAGTTATGATACAATAGAAAATAGAATAATATTTCTAAATACCTTTACAGTCAACAAACTCATAAGCAGAGTACACAGTTTAAGTTGAAAACACCCTCCCACAACTAGTTTTTGAAACACATTGTAAAATAAAGTGCGTCACAAAAGGAGCTACGTACATGGTGAGGGTCTCGTAACATCACATAGAAAAAACAAGCCAATCAAAATTAGGATCAGGAAGGTACAGTTAACCACACAACAGCCAATCAAATGTTTTTGAAAATCTGCGCAAGGAAAGGGATTGGTCAGTAATACGTCTTCTTACAATGCTTCACAACCAATGAAAAAGAGATGTAGAAAGTTTCTGTTTTTAACATACGAGCAAATCAGGTGACCTTGCAAGTACATGCAGGAGGAGGCAATTGTTGCTTACAATAAATAATAACAATATAAAGGGTAGTTAAAAAGAATGCTTTTGAATAAAACACAAGCGTGTTTGATTAAATAAAGTTTACGAGGTAAAGTATAATCAACAATTTAAAAAATGAATGGGAAAATTATCAGTCACGACGATAACATTATCGCTGCATTAGCGATCAATCACATGACTTACGTTTCACCACTGTCTGTCGCTCCTTACTTCACTTTCAAAGTTAAAAAGAACATGTGCGACATTTGCATAACAAGTGTGGTGCGATGAGAATTATTGAGGATGACTTGCTTTCCCAAGACACTGAAAGGCTTCTTGCAGAATAAGTACGCACTTATCTGCCAGACCCCATTTGGTGAACAGTCAAAATATCGACTCCAAAATATCGACTGGACATAATATCGAGTTTTAAATATCGACTGGACAAAATATCGACTGGACAGAATATATACATCAAAAATATCGTTTTTAAGGTAAGTAAAGTAATATCCACTGTTAAAAATATAGACAGTTAAAATATCAAAGTATATAATATAGGTTATTAAAATTATCTAAGTTTTAATAATATTGAATTTTTTAGAGTGTTTTTTATGTTATTATATGTGTGAAAAGTGTGTATTTATGTTATAAATAATAATAATTAAAGAGATTTAAATTTTTTAAATGTTTGCGTTATTTAATTCTGTAGCGGGTTGTGGGTTTATAGGGGAATAGGGTGGGAAGTAATTTAATAATAATTAATTAAATATGTAAATTTATTTATTGTTATTAATTTTTAATTATTTGTTAATTAATTTATATTTGGTAATTAATTAAATTTTAATTGGCAATTAATTTAAATTAATTGATTAATTGTTAATTATGTTAATTTTTCTAATGTATTTTCTGTAGCGGGTTGTGGGTTTATAGGGGAACTGGGTGGGAAGTAATTTATTTGTAATTAATTAAATATGCAAACATATTTATTGGTATTGTTGTAGAAATAATTGTTAATTAATTTTTTATGGGTAATAATTAAATTTGAATTACTAATTAATTTAATTTAATTGATTAATTGCTAATTATGTCAATTTAATAATTTATTTTCTGTAGTGGGTTGTGGGTTTATAGGGGAATAGGATGGGAAGTAATGTATTTATAATTAATTAAATAAATCAAATTCAATTTATTGAATTTAATTAGAAATTATTGTAAATTAATTTTTAAATGTTAAATTATTAATTGTTAATTTGTAATTAATTTGTATTAATAGTTAAATAATTGTAATAATTAAGTTTATTTTGTAATTTTAATTGATTAATTATTATATTCTATTTAATTCGTAATTACTTTTAATTAATTTTTTATACATATTAATTTATATTTATTGATATAATATATGAGGTATTTAATTTCGCTACAGTTGTACTCTCTGGAGTGGGAATAGTAATTTTTACCCCTCCGCTATCCAACGCTTTCCCTACTGTTCCACTCTTTGGAGTGGGAATAGTAATTTTTACCCCTACGCGATCCAACGCTTTCCCTACTGTTGCACCCACTGGAGTGGGAATAGTAATTTTTACCCCTACGCTATCCAACACTTTCCCTACTGTTGCACCCACTGGAGTGGGAATAGTAATTTTTACCCCTACGCTATCCAACACTTTCCCTACTGATGCACTCACTGGAGTGGGAATAGTAATTTTAACCCCTACGCTATCCAACACTTTCCCTACTGTTGCACCCAGTGGAGTGGGAATAGTAATTTAAACCCCTACGCTATCCAACGCTTTCCCTACTTTTGCACTCTTTGGAGTGGGAATAGTAATTTAAACCCCTACGCTATCCAACTCTTTCCCTACTATTGCACCCACTGGAGTGGGCATAGTAATTTTGACCCCTACGCTATCCAACACTTTCCCTACTGTTGCACTCACTGGAGTGGGAATAGTAATTTTAACCCCTACGCTATCCAACGCTTTCCCTACTTTTGTACCCACTGGAGTGGGAATAGTAATTTTTACCACTACTCTATCCAACGCTTTCCCTACTGTTGCACACTTTGGAGTGGGAATAGTAATTTTTACCCCTACGCGATCCAACGCTTTCCCTACTGTTGCACCCACTGGAGTGGGAATAGTAATTTTTACCCCTACGCTATCCAACACTTTCCCTACTGTTGCACCCACTGGAGTGGGAATAGTAATTTTTACCCCTATGCTATCTAACACTTTCCCTACTGTTGCACCCACTGGAGTGGGAATAGTAATTTTTACCCCTATGCTATCCAACGCTTTCCCTACTGTTGCACTCACTGGAGTGGAAATAGTAATTTTTACCTCTACGCTATCCAATGTTTTCCCTACTGCTGCACTCTTTGGAGTGGGAACAGTAATTTAAACCCCTACGCTATCCAACGCTTTCCCTACTGTTGCACTCTTTGGAGTTGGAATAGTAATTTAAACCCCTACGCTATCCAACGATTTCCCTACTGTTGCACCTACTGGAGTGGGAATAGTAATTTAAACCCCTACGCTATCCAACGCTTTCCCTACTGTTGCACTCTTTGGAGTGGGAATAGTAATTTAAACCCCTACGCTATCCAACGCTTTCCCTACTGTTGCACTCTTTGGAGTGGGAATAGTAATTTAAACCCTACGCTATCCAACGCTTTCCCTACTGTTGCACTATTTGGAGTTGGAATAGTAATTTTAACCCCTACGCTATCCAACGCTTTCCCTACTGTTGCACCCACTGGAGTGGGAATAGTAATTTTTACCCCTATGCTATCCAACGCTTTCCCTACTGTTGCACCCACTGGAGTGGGAATAGTATTTTTTACCCCTACGCTATCCAACGCTTTCATCACTGTTGCACCCACTGGAGTGGGAATAGTATTTTTTACATTTTGCTATTGTACGTTAATAATATTGGATATTATTTAATTATATTATGTTAATATATATATATATGTGTTTTAACAAATATGATTGTTATTTTTTTTTATAACTTTTATTAAATATTTCATTATTATAATTTAATTTAAGTATTTGTAAGTATATTTTAGTAATTAATTTTACATTTTAATTTAATTTAACACTGTTTTTAATAAAGTCAATATTTTTTAAAACTATATTTTTGTAAACGATATTTTGTACTCGATATTTTTGTACTTACCTGTTTGTACATACAAACTCGATATTTTGTCTGTAGATATTTTTTCCTCGATATTTTGGGTAGTCAATATTTTGTCAGTCGATATTATGTCAGTAATCCACCTCATTTAATGATTAACCAGTCTCTCAAGGCTAAACACATCGGAAATCATCTCTCGTCACTTTCTGTTTGTCCAGGTTGACCGTGAAAGTGCGTGTCTCCTTCTCCTTTAACTCCTTTAATTGTTACTCGTACACTATCCAGCAAATACCCCACAGATGCAACCCCCTGGATTTGCAATAGTAATTGTTACTCATACACTATCCAGCACAGACCACACAGATGCACCCCCCTGGAGTTAGAATAGTAATTGTAACCCCTACACTAACATGCACTTACCCTACAGAGTTAGAATTAGAGTTAGAATAGTAATTGTTACCCCTACACTAACCTGCACTTACCCTACAGATGCACCCTGCTCTCTCTTTCAAAATGCAAACCAGATTTACAACACCCTTGCGCCACTTTCCAATAGAAGCCCATGTTCACACCAAAACATGGGTTTCTATTGGAATTCACAAGGCCATATTATCAAGCCCATTAAAACAGCAATAATTGTTATCTCCCTGCTTGATAATATGCCCCTTTGTTTGGATTTTGAAAGCAGAGAAATCTGTTCTCACTTTCAATATCCAAACCAGATTGCTTTTCCACATGCAAGTTAGCATCTCCCCCTGTGGAAAAACAATGCCGGCTCCCAAAGGACGCGGGGAGCCAGCGGGACTGTGGGGGCATTGTGGCTCCCCCCACGGTCCCCAACATTTTTTATAAGACCCGGGGGATAGAGTCCCTGGGGATATTAGATATTACTGATAGGGGCTATTTTGTCATGTTAAAATTAGAAGTCACGCACCCACCGTAGCGCTCAGTGCGGCCCCCTGGTGTGCACATGCTGAATGCACGACTCATAATCTGTAGGGTGTGCGACTTCAGTGCCTTTGGTGCACAACTTCTATGCGTTTGGGAGCCGGCATTGCTTTTCCACATGGGGAGCTACTAACATGCAGCTCCCCATGTGAAAAAGCAATCTGATTTAGATTTTGAAAGAGAGAACAGATTTTCTCGCTATAGGAGGGTGGGATGGACACCCCGGGACACTGCAGGAACCGGCCCTCCCACAATGCATAAAGCCCCTGGGAATGGTGGTCACCAGGGCTTTGGAGACCTTGCAGCCCTCCAACCATTTTTTTTGGTAGCCTTAAGGGGTGACGGGCCCTCCAGTGCTCCAGGAGGGGGGCCACGCAGTCCCCCTCCCACAATACATAAAGCCCCAGGGGGTGGGTGTCCCTGCTGCTTTGGGGACCTTCGGCCCCTATCCCCACCAGCCCCGGGGTTGACGATCCCCAAGGCTGGCGGGGTCCCTCTGGGCCCCTCATAAAATTTAATAATTTTGCCCCCGGTATTTTGCCCCATGGGGACTAATTATAAAAAAGCTCAGTTCTATTGTGGTTTTTTTTTTGCGGCAGAGTCCGCACACCCAACACGCACCTGTCGGGACTTTAAAAAAAAATAATAATAATTAGGGGCCCTGGGGGTCCTTCTGGGACTCTCTAAGTAGGCCTAGAGGATCAGGATATTTCTACCCCGCCCCCTTTATACGTTTTGCACACTTGTTCCACTGACTTCTTCAGACTCGCTTCTACCGGGCACAAAATGGCTGCCAACAGTTCCTGGTTTCGAATGTTGACAACCACTTGACAGGCAATTAGCATTCAGCGCGTGATTGGAAGGGTACCCTTAATGTGCGCTCATGGTGCGCTCAGGGTGCGCGGATTCATCGAGGCCATAGATTTATAAATGCTTTTAACTGTAATTTTCTCAGGAACTACTGAACAGATTGACACAATTTTAGCAAAAGGCACAAGTATGAACTGAGGACTAAATTTTTGCCAAATTTGGCGTAATTCAGTTTGGCAGTTTGGGCTGTAGCTGTGGCTAAAGGTCCTATGGGAAATTGCATGGGGAAAACACGTTTTGGGACCCCCCTTTTTTCTCAGCACCGCTTGACGAATCATCCCATAACTTTCAGGATAGGAGCAGACCAGAGTTGGCCAAAAGTTTGGAAAATTTCGCAAAGATTCATCAATCGGCGCCAAAGTTATTGGGAATAGAATGTTGCGGATTCCCTATGGATAATAGGTCCTAACTATAACTATCTACTGTCGACCGCCAGTAGGTAATATATATATAAATGCATGTGTTTGTGGTTCATTCATAGTTCTGCCGCACTTTCCATTTAAAAGGCTTTTTTTTTTTTTATTTGCCGATCCCTTTCAACCTCGTGAACAGCAGATCTGCACATTTTGCATTTGCCTAAAGTAGTCAGTTAAGATTCAGCAAACCAAATTTCATGTAGATCGAAGTTCCATGCAGGGGAAAATATGCTGAAGGGGGAGCCAAATATGTTGTTTTTTTCCTTTTAGCTTCCAGAAGAAATGTTGCTTGTACCTAGAACAAGAAACACTGAATAAACTTACGCCAATCTTGGCATTACAGTAGAACATTACTCAGAAAGACTACTTTCATTGGTTTGCTATATTTTTGTACAGTAGTTTTTGAGATGTTAGGACCTGAAAAAGGTACTGCTGGGGCTTTATTAATGTAGTAACAAAAATGATTGGATTATGAGGGAATCATATTTTCCCGCTATCTCAAAAATCATGCTTTTGCACAAAATCCCACTATGAAAATTATCCTGTTGACAGAATATAGGGAACAGTGAGAGGTGTGTGAGGAAGAGGGAGTGCTGGGTTCACCCACAGACATGGGCAGTATGGGCAAAATGCGTTAAAAGATTGACTTTGCTACAGTACATATGGGATTTTCATCAAAATTGCAATCACATGCCCACCAATGTGTATCTATAAAAAAGGCACCATTTTGTCAAAAACCTCATATTTTTCACATCACTGCAAAATTTATGAAAAAAACAAAAAGACTTTCATTGAGAAATGACCCTGGTAGGATACGCAGGCAAGTGCTGGAAGTTTGGGTGAAGAGAAGGTGCAGCGAGTAGTCTGCATGTTGTGATGGACACAGGATTTTGCCAAAGACCAGGTTCACCAATGTACCCCCACTGTGCAGCACTGAAAGGGAACATGGCATGTGAGTGATGCAGAAAAGTAACCTTTAACTGTGCATCTTCTGGATATGTATGTGTGTGTGCACGCATGTGTGTGTGTGTTTGTGTGTGTGGTAGCCATTTTGTCTTTGTTCTTTATTTTTCCTCGTTCACTGGCCATGCACGAGGGGCATTTTATGTAGCCAGTGTATTTGTTTTTTTTATATACTTCAGTTTTTTCTTGTTCTTCATTCCTCCTTTTTCATTGAATATGCGGCTGTAGCCAGTTTGTGTAACCACTAATAAATAAATGAAATAAAATAGGCAAAGATTTGCTAGTGTAGATACTGTTTACAATGTAATAGTAATGTGAGAGTAATAATCTCTCTTGATCAGGAGATAATGATTAATGGAAAGATTTCCAAACACACATTAGGGCAGGAAGTGGCATCACTGGAACTCCTATCATCTAACTGCACAGGATATGACATCACTGATTTGCCCATCATCCATCTCTGCAGGAAGTGACATTACTAGTTTTCCCAACAAACCCGTCTTTAAAAGAAGAAGCCAAGCAAGAGGGATTCATTTCTGATCACCCATCAGCACAGGACGTGACATCATGTCATGCTGGACTCCTCCCCTTCCAGGACCTCCTTAATGACAGGTAGAGCACAGATGTGCAGTGTGTGTGGTGGCATAGGCACGACTTTCCCCTCTGCTACTGGACCTCACCCAGTGCAGGGAACCCTGGTCTGATCACTGCCCAGTGATACTCTGCAGCACTCCTTAAGTCCCCAGACCCTGGACCATCCCCCAAACTGCTGCTGTGCTGCACCTCAGCACTTCACGCCAGAGTAGGAACCTTTAATTGTACCCACTGCTGCTTCTCCAGCAGCCACCCACCTACATCTCCCCTACACAAATACTAACACTACCCTCAACACCCCCTACCAAAACACATACCACACAAGCACCAACACTCCCACCCTACACCACATACCACAGCAAATTTGCAAGTCAACACAATGCATGCTTCTCAACACATAATCACTCAGCAAGCACACAGCCAAAATATGGAACCTTCTGAGCAAGAACACACCTAACATCCTCTTGATCACTGAGACCTGGCTTGACCCCTTTGCGACTCCTGGCATCACTACAGCAATCCCAGCGGACTATAAGATAATCAACAAGCAATTAATTCAATGCACAACATCCCTAGAGAATGTCACCCCATTCACGTAAGCCCTGCTGGCGCCTCACTACTTTTAGCTTGCCTCTTTTTAACTGATTTTACTTAGCTTGTGTTGTTCTTTTTAAAACTGTTGTGTTTAAATATGTTATTGCTGCTAAATTGTTAAGTATCCTTGCACCTACTGTTAGCCTGCACATTAGTTGTTCAGTCCTGAGTGAGTGCCGACCCCGGCCGTCACGCCTGTTGTGCCGATTGCGCTGAGGGCGGACACATCACTATTATTTTCCGCCTCACTTCCGCCCTCAAATTACATCCGGTTGGGACACTGTCTAGTCATCCACCGGAACTAAGTTTAAAACGCCCGATAGTGTGGACGCGCAGCGGGCTTGAGAAAGCCCTGCTTGCGCCTTGCTACTTTTAGCTTGCCTCTTGCCTCTTTTTAACCAATTATACTTAGCTTGTGTTGTGCTTTTTAAAACTGTTGTGTTTAAATATTTTAGCTACTAAATTGTTATGTTCCCTTGCACAATATCATTAGCCTGCACATTAGTTGTTCAGTGCTGAGTGAGTGCCGACACCGGTCCAGGACGGCTGTTGTGCCGATTGCTCGGAGGGCGGACACATAACCATTATTGTACGCCTCACTTCTGCCCGAAATTACATCCGGTTGGGAAACGATCTAGGGCCAGATGTAGGTCGGTCGGGAACGGCCGAAAATCGGTATTTTCGGCCGTTACCGACCGGTATTTCAGAAATGGTATGTAGGGGCATTATTTTACAGAATCGGTAAATTTACCGAATCGGTAAATTTACCGATTCTGTAAAATACCGAATCGGTATTTTTACCGATTCGGTAAATCTGAGATGTAGGTGGGACTCTTCTGAGTCCCACAAGCCTTACCGAATCGGTATTTTACCATCAAATCCAATTTGATGGTAAAATACCGATTCCGGTGTGCATGCACATGTGTGCATGCACACCTATGCCATATGACAGCCAGACCTGCTCTTAGGGCATGTATGCCTGCCACATGGCACCCGAGCCTGTTTTGGGGGGGGCCAGAGGGTGTCAAAGTGACACCCCCTGCACCCTTGTGAAAGTCGGTATTTACCGATTCGGTAAATACCGAATCGGTAATGCCCATTCATTCCTATGGGCTTCAAAGCCCATAGGAATGAATGGGCATTACCGATTCGGTATTTACCGAATCGGTAAATACCGAATTCTTCAGAATCGGTATTCCAGCACACCTGGAATACCTACATATCCACCCCTTAGATTTACCGATTTTTAATTACCGAATCGGTAAAATTCGGTAATTAAAAATCGGTAAATCTATTTTACCTACATCTGGGCCCAAGTCGTCCACTGGAACTAAGTTGAAAATACCCAATGGTGCAGATGCGCAGCGTACTTAAGGAATCCCTGTTGGCGCCTCGCTACTTTTAGCTTGCCTCTTGCCTTTTTTCAAATTCAAGCCACCCTGACATCCTATTCCTAACAGAAACTTGGCTGTCACAGCATTCAACCGCATTCTAGCAGCTCTCCATAACAATTACTATATCCAACAGGCAAATCACACACTAGGAAATATAGGTGGTGGAGTAGAGGCCATTGTTTGCCAAGATTTAAAACTCACAAACCTAACCCCACTTGACCTACCTTTGGTAGACAATTTAGTCCTCAAGTTGGAGTCGGTCTGGAACCCTTTAATCTGTGTGCTATTGCATATACCACCCAAGAATATGTCCTTATTTCCCCATTCCCTGGCTGAAAAGTTAGCTCAGCTAATTACCAACTATGCAAAACATATTGGTGATTTTAATTATTGGGCAAACACCACACAGGGCTGACCCCATGTCAAAGAACTGAATGACCTCCTTAGTGGGCTAAACCTTACCCTGCAAATAACTACAGCCTCACACAACAAGGGACACACGCTGGATCAGGTGTGGACAGCTAACACCACAGTGTCTGCACTGACTGTCTCTCCCTGCATATGGTCTGATCACTTCTTAATTCAGTTCACTATTAAGGACATTACTATGGTAAAACTCCCAAGTATAAGAAGATCAGTGGCTAGGAATTGGAATAATCTCTATGCCACCTTAGCAAATACAGTTCCAACCCACCAGGCCTCAATTAATTCAAGAGAGGAAAACCTCACAGCATGGCTCACAGTGTCCAACAATGAGTATGCTCCACTCGAAACAATACAAGCGGCAAGACGCCATGAGGCATAAAGATGGTTCTCTTCTGACTTAAAAACCCGAAAACTAGCACTTCGCCAATCTGAAAGGAAATTTAGAATTAGCTATTCTCTAGATAAAGAAGAGAGCTATCTGACCCAACTGAAAGAGTATAACAAGTCAATTTCTTCAGCTAAGGCGGTTTACATCTCTTAAAAAATGCTGAGCTCTACCAACAGTTCTAAAGATCTATTTTCCATTGTGAACAAATTATCCAACCCTGACAGAGTTACAATAAAAGCTACACCTTGCCAAGCAATTGGTAACTCCCTTAATTAATTTGTAATTGATAAAATTGTTACAATAAAAGCTTGTATTCCTTTCTGCCCTGCTCTTGAGGGTTCATCCTCAATGCTGGAAAACACCTATTCTCTTGTATAAGTTCTGAGTAATAGACAATCAGACTTTTTTGGATCCTCTGTCTAAAGTAAAGTCGGGATCACCTACTGACAGTTGCCCGCCCCATATCTTAAAAGAAGTTTTCACCACCTTCCCCGGACCTGCCTTGGCACTTCTTAACGACTCCCTAGCACAGGGCTGTGTTCCGAGAGCGTTCAAAGAAGCAACGGTCGTTCCCCTGCTGAAAAAAACAGGAGGGATCCTAGAATTTTGACTAATTACCGGCCCATCTCCCTGCTTCCCTATTTGCCAAAATATTGGAATCTCATGTGGTCAAATGCCTCTGTGCTTTCATTGAGCAGTCTGACTACCTTGATCCAAACCAAGCGGGGTTTCGCCCAGCCCATTTAACCGAGGCAGTAATACTTACTGTACTGGGCACGCTTCGAGAGGAAGCCGATAAAGGCCCCCCCTGGCCTTGGTGCTGCTGCACCTGTCTGCTGCATTTGACACAGTCGATCAGAGCATCCTGATCGACTGTGTAAAGACTGCTGGCCTTAAGGGAATGTCATCCATCTGGATTGAGTCATTTCTTGAAGAGCGTACCCAGTCAGTGCGTCTTTCCCAGTTTTCTGCACCAAAAATGGCAACGACATGTGGAGTACCTCAGGGCTCCTCATTGTCCCCTCTTTAATCTTTACCTTCTTCCCCTACTTCTGTCCCTGAAAAACTGGAAATTGTGCATGTATACCTATGCAGATGACCTACAACTGGTGTTCTCTATCGATAAATCACCAGTCTCGATATCTAAATTCCAGGCAACGATACTGCACATCTGTGTCTAAATGAATAATAACCAGTTAAAATTAAATCCAGATAAAACTGAAGTGATTCTGATAGGTGGTCCCCTGAACCCTTGGAACGCACAGTTTTGGCCTTGTGAACTAGGCTCCCCCTATTACTTCTTCCTCAGCCAAACGTCTGGGGGTGATCTTAGTAAATTTTGAGTAACATTAGGCAGCGCTAGGCAGTGGCTTGTGTTACTATGCAGCAGGAAGACCTTACATATGTGACCAGTGGGTGTTCATACACATCCATCTATGCATTTGTGTGAATTTTCAAATGCAAGGAGAACAGCGAACCTGAGAAGGTGGTAAAATGGTGCTCTTTCCCAACAGAGGTGCCACAAGGAGAAATATCTCCATTTCACTTTGGGTTGTCCTCCGTCCAAGTGTTCTCTATTCTATGGCACACTTAGAAGCAGAAATCATACCTCAAAGGATTGTTTTGTGCATGAAGGTCTATCTTGCTGCACCCAAAAAATCCACCAGTAGCACTGGCATTATTGCATAACAGTACTCGGTTCGCCCAGTTGGAGCTAGGCTGTTGAGAGCAGGAATGCATCATACATTTGACGATATGGTGGATTCGTGCAGTATAAATTAGACATGGCAAAGCTAGTTGTCTAGCTGTGTTGCATTGTGGAAAATGCTTGTAAATCTGTCTCACCAAATCTACACATCTCCAGGTAGAGTAGTATCTAAACAAGGCAGTATGCTTTCAAATGCACATTATTCACCCATGTTATGAGTCCATGCACTATATCTGAAGTAGAAGAGTCATGCAATTTTTTCTACTTCAAAATGTGTTCAAATGCCAATGAAGGAAAAGCACATCTAACATTGCTTGTGTTTGAATCAATCTATGTGAAGTATGTGTCCTGCGCATGTGACCTTTCAGGACACAGGTAAAGGATGACGGTTACAAAGTAGTATCCAAAACATACTATTTCATAAAATAGAGATCCTATCATGCATCATCAATTAAAGCAATATCATAATGTATTTATTCATGAGTAATATGAGGTAATTCATTCCCTATAACTCCAGATTGTTGTTTAAATTCTGAGTAAACGTAGGCAGCACATATCATACACTTTACTAATACATCATACACTGAACACATTTTTGCTTCAGCATTTGTATATCCATGCTAACACACATGTTATAAATCACAATCTCCTAATACATGATGGGGTTGTAACAAAAGCAAAGTTACAATGTTATAGTAAACCATTCTCATTTCTCAAGAGAACAAACATACATATGGTGGATAATGTCATATTAATTTAAAGGATCCCTCATGTCATATTATTCCAAAAGTTACCACATGTACACAGACAACACATATTTATACCTAAACTTAAATATATCCTCCTGGGAAGATATAATCCAACTAAATAACACTCTGGTCCAATCCAAATCCTTCATTCGATCTTACACATACGATAATAAAAGTATTTACAGTCACAGTTTAAGAAAAGATATAGATAAAAATAGCATAATTCCTGACACTTAAAAATCTGCTAACATCCAATTTGGTTAAAATCCATTTAATCTACATACATATACAAATACAATAAGGATTTGAAAACAAGTCCTAAATCGTTTTATGAGCCGACCTGCTTCCTCTTTTTCAAACATGCCCATAAAAACGATGCTAACGAGAAACACACAAAAGAATTCTGCAAGGATTTGAGTAAAAAACAATGCTACGCGACAAAATCTAAAATTGTAACGCTTACAAATCGGTACAATAAAATGATATCTTTCCTGGTAGTAAAGACCACAGAATAATAAAAGACGAAGATCATTTTGTGGAGATAATTTGTCACATGGACACAGTCAAACCTTAGTCCTTACTGGCTCAAAGGAACTTTAAGCTGAATTTAATGAAAACAGAATTCCTAATTTTCTCCCCTCAGAACAACTCCACAGACATCAGGGCTTGCTCAATCACCTTGAAACCCTAAATTGCAAACCTACCATTATTGATTCCACTAACCCTTTAATTGGAATCTGAACATGCAAGCATATATCAGTGCAACCATATGCAGAGTGTCATTCCAATTGAAACTACTAAATAAAGTGAAACCATTCCTGCCACCTCCAGACTTCACACAAGCAATACAGTCTCAAGACTAGAAGATGGTTCTGCAACCCTTTCGGGTTTTTCAAATTGAGAATGTCTCCACTCAAAGCAGCACTCAACACAGCATCAAGACTGGTGACACAAACGAGACGCTTTGACCACATTACCCCATCTCTGAGGTCAGTCAACTGGCTCCCACTCAAGGCCAGAACTCAATTGAAAACTGCTTGCCTTGTACATAAAGTCATACATTGTAATGAACCAAGGTACCTGTATTTGAATCATAGGAGGTAGCCGCTCACTCAGAAGAACAGTTTCTCTCAGGCTAGAACGCCCCAGATTCAGGAAACAAACAACCTACACACGCTCCTTTTCCAGATCAGCTCCAAAAATTTGGAATTCCCTCCCACTCAAGGTTCGGCCTAACCCATCGACACACATCTTCAAAAAGAGGTGAAAAAGATCCTAATGAACAGATTCTCTTGGAAAAATCATTATAAGCCCATACCCTGGGTGCATTGGCTGAAATACTAATAGAGGGCTGAACCATATAATTCCCAGTGCAGCCCACACAAACATTGTTCCTTGGGTTCCTGGAACGGAATTGACACAAAGAAAAATCATGAGAAATTACACTAGAGAACCTATTGCAATGACTCATAAAGAATGGAGATCATCTGATAATAACTCTGTTACTGAATACCAAATCTTACTGGACTTCTTAAGAGTTGTGTCTTGCTTTTATGTGATGTTATCGTTATGTATCAGCTCGTTTATGTTTATTATCATATGTACAGTGCTTCGATATCCTTGGGTATTGTTTGCACTTTATAAAACACCAAACATAAATAAATGAAAATAAAAATAAATAATTAAAACATTACCTTCTCACACTTGAAAACACTTGCAAACACCTAGTTGTAAAGTCCATCCTTTCTGCAAAGGTCAAGGATGTATTCCTTCATGTATATGCACAATGCAGCTCATAATGCTGCCACACTAACATCATGGGCCAATGCTCCCTGTGTATGGGTTGCTAGCATACAGCGCACCATCTTTCAGATCATATAACCCAGACATTTTGCTAACATTTAGACATTTACAACAAAAGATGACAAAGTGTTATCTGTAAGTGCTCTATATAATGAGGCAGGACTGCAAAGGTTGAGTCCCT
Source organism: Lissotriton helveticus (assembly GCF_964261635.1). Lineage (NCBI taxonomy): Eukaryota > Metazoa > Chordata > Amphibia > Caudata > Salamandridae > Lissotriton > Lissotriton helveticus. The sequence continues at coordinate 504,186,180 of NC_136069.1, read as the reverse complement.
CATTACAGTACATAATATAAAGTATCCCTTGTGGTAAGAAACACTAGGAAACACAATATATGTGAATTTTTAAATGCAGAATTTTGCTAGCAGTTTCACTGGGCTTGTAATGCTATTCTTGTGTAGTGAGTAGTGCGAAAACATTTGTTTGGCATATGAAACAGCAATTTGGTTTCTGCGTTCAATTTGTCACTTAGCCATCCAAAAGTTCATTTTTACGTGCAAAATAAGTATTATGCTGAGTGAGATTAGAAGAGCTATTATGTCTATAATATGCTATCCACATACATAAGGAATGTGAGAGTTGTCTTCACATGTTGAGTGTTACACCATACAAGGGAACATAAAAGACCTACATGTGTCATTATAAGTCTGTATGCACAATGCCGGAGGGGAGGAGGCCACTGTGCTGAAATATATGAGTACAGACCTTATTATTGATGTGACTGGGATGCAGTTTCCACAGTAATGACCAGCTTCAAGAATTATATATTACAGTACACCAAATGAATATAGTTTCAAATGAATTCTTAAGGTTGCGTTAAAGAAATCTACAGTTGCGTCACGTTTTAGCCAACAGTACCTTTAGATGCAACAAAAGTTCCAAGTTTAAGCTGCAGCGTTGAAAAGGAATCGAAGCATCACTCCTCAGACCCTGGGAAGGTGATGTAACAACCCTGCTGGACACAGTGGGCGTGTTGCGATGACTCTGGTCTGTATGGGGAGGGATGTAATACCTTGCGTGGATTTCCGTGCGCAGGTTACGGTGGAAACGGCACGCAAAAGGTACTATGCAACAATCTTTGGGACAGCGACAATCTCAGGTGCGGCAGCGATGCACGGCGCAGAGTCAATCTTCTCCTTTCGCGGCCTCTCCAAGTGATGGCTCTGCGACGACTCTCGCAGCGACGTGATGAGGTCTGCAAGCAAGCGGTGCGATGATCTCACCCAGTGGCAACAGTCAGTGGGATGCAGTTTCCACAGTAATGACCAGCTTCAAGAATTATATATTACAGTACACCAAATAAATATAGTTTCAAATGAGTTCTTAAGGTTGCATTAAAGAAATCTACAGTTGCTTCACGTTTTAGCCAACAGTACCGTTAGATGCAACAAAAGTTCCAAGTGAAAGCTGCAGCGTTGAAAAGGAATCGATGCATCACTCCTCAGACCCTGGGAAGGTGATGTAACAACCCTGCTGGACGAAGTGGGCGTGTTGCGATGACTCTGGTCTTTATGGGGAGGGATGTAATACCTTGCGTGGATTTCGGTGCGCAGGTTACGGTGGAAACGGCACGCAAAAGGTACTATGCAACAATCTTTGGGACAGCGACAATCTCAGGTGCGGCGGCGATGCACGGCGCAGAGTCAATCTTCTCCTTTCGCGGCCCCTTGATGTGATGGTTCTGCGACGACTCTCGCAGCAACGTGATGAGGTCTGCAAGCAAGCGGTGCGACGATCTCACCCAGTGGCAACAGGCTCTGCGACGATACTCACAGCGATGGTGCTTTTTCCCCACCGGAGCGATGCGTTCCGCAAGTGAAGGATGCGTCGGTTCTTATAGCGGCAACAGGCGCTGCGACGATCTCGATGTTCGCAGCGGCCGGAATTTCCTCGCTCTGACGGGGATGCGCTCCACAAGCGAGCAATGCGTGAAACTTTGCAGAAAGCCTTTATTATCTTGATTTCCAGCTTCCCAAGCTCAGGTACAACTTCCAGATGCACCACAACTGGCCCAAGCACTCTGGGGCGGACAGAACTCTCTCAGTAGAGTTCAGGGAAGCTGGGGGTGTAGTCCTTTTGTTCCTGGGACTTCATAATAGGGAACCAGCTCAAGCAAGGGGACACAGCACAAAGCAAAGTCATTCACCTCTCCTTGGCAGCAAAGCAACTGCAGGTCAGTCCAAAAGCACACAGCAGGACAGTCTTCCTTCTTCAGTCTTCCAGCTTTCTCCTTGGCAGAGGTTCCTTCTTGATTCCAGGATGATCTAAAGTTTAGTGGTCTGGGGCCCTGTACCTATACCCCAAAAATAATGTGTTCCCTTTGTGCAGGAGGGCTCTGAGTCCAGTCCAAACCAGTTCTGGAGTACTCTGTTTACATGACTCCTTCTTTTCTTTCACAGTGCAGAGCAGAAACATCAGACGCCCCACAGGAGGTGGAGCCAGCATTGTGGAGGAAAAGCACAGCCCTGGAGCACTTTGTTGACATGATTCCTTCTCTCCTTTCACAGTGCAGGGCAGAGACATCAGGCGCACCACAGGGGGAGAAGCCATCACTGTGAGGGGCAGGCACAGTCCTATTCAGTTCCCAGGTGCAACTCCTCCCTCCCATCTAGATGCAGACCTCTCTATTCACCACCGGGCGGAATCATTCTGTCTCCTGGAATCCCCCAGCTCTGTCACTCACAAACCAGACAGTCAATTCACAAACAGCCAAAGGCACACAGAAAGGTCAGACAAGGAAGCAGCCACTTTCTAAAAGTGCCGCTTTCAAATACAGGGTTTCAAAACCATCCTTCCAGACAATTTACACTGAGAGCACATGCACTTTAGCGCTGATCAGCAGTGATAAAGTGCCCAGAGTCCTATTGCCAATAACCACAGGTCAGGAAAAACAAGGGAGGAAAACGCAAAAAGTTTGGGGATAACCCTGCAAAAAGGGCCATTTCCAACAACATGGAATTTTGATGCTCTTGTGTCACGCTATAAACATAATCTAGTAACAAAGTGTAGGTATTATGAATGTTTGTCATACACCCATTCCAAGTAACTTTCATTAATTCAAACTGTACATGTCATACACTCACATAGTAAGCTTTTAAAAGAAATGAAGTACTGACACTTACCTTCAGCATTAGGACTGGAGTACAATGCTATTTCTACATCATCAAATGGTGTGTACCCGCCTGAAAATATAGATAACAGCTATTCATGAAGGCAGAGTATACATCATGCACCATTGGTTTGATAACAATGGATACATTCTTATCAAGATCATGAACTTGAACAATATTACACACTTCGCACATATTTATGAAATTCTCACCTTTATGGAATTTACTCATGATCTATGTAGATAGCTGACAGAAAGTGATGAAGTCTTACATATCAAGGACATGGATCCACTGACTATGAAAGCACACGTAGGAATGAACATTGGGGGGCAGGTTTATTATATGATTTTATTACCCTTGCATCATGCAAGGTGATGCTATGTCAATGCAATCCTTAAGATAGAGTTACCAAGACTCGTAAAGCTGTTAACATCTCAAAATTCTACACCTTCCTGATAGCAGCACAACAAGGATAATTATCTTTATTTCTCCTCATTGATTCTTCTTTGTATGATGCATTCTGCTGAACACTTAGGGCCTGATTAGGATGGCGGGCGGACTTCCGTCACCTTCCACCCTAGCACCCTCGCACCTGCGATTAGGATGCCACCGCCAAAGTGGCGGTGGCATCCTGATTTCCCAGCATTGTGGCAGGCGGTGCTCACAGCACTGCCCACCACAATGCTGGGAATGCACTGTGTGCATTGTCATTCACAAGGTGACAGGCAACGTGCGTTGCCTGCCACCTTGTCCGTGAAAATGTAGGGGGGTACTATAGGTACCCCCCCATGTGTACCCCCCACCCCCCCAATACCCTCGAAGCCCGCAACAGGCCCCCAAAAGCAGACTCCACATGGCTTTCCATGGCAGAGTCTCCACCAAGGAAAGCCATGCACCGCTGCCCATGCTACTACGGATGGCGGTGTCTGGCAGACACCGCCACCATATATAGCCCCTTTTCAGCCCGGTCGACTGGTCGACCGGCTGAAAACCGGAGGACGATCTTTCCATCCGCTGGGGTCCCCCCGCCATACTAATATGGCGGGAGAAATGGGTGGTGTGCTTGAGTTAATGTAGGGTAGATCGCCGCCGCCATGCGGGCAGTGGCGATCCGCCCTACATTCTAATCAACCCCTTAGTAAGATTTAAACACCTCTAAGGATTGCTTTTGCCTTCCTGCATAAACAAATCCTGCCTGCAATGCAGGCATCCTTGCACCATGGCACAAGGGTGCCTGCATTTGTGCTAGTGAGCAGTGTGTGCGCTAGCAATGGAAAAAAGCAGGAATTCCTCATACATGGGTAGATATTAGCAAATCCTGCCCTCTCAATTTGATTCAGCACTGCAAGTTGTCTAGCTGTTTGGCACTCCATTAAATAATGATAAATCTGCCCCCAATTGTGCAACTCATGCTATATTGTTATGCTTCACTTAACACATGTTTGTTTTCACAAAAGTAAATGGATTTGTGGCACCACCGTAGTGCATTACCTTTGTCATTCTCTGAAAACCAATTATTATCCATGCAGAAAAATCAGAAGTAAGTTAACATTTGGATGGACTTTACTAAACTGATAATCTCAGAAAAAGAATACTTACCTACAGGTCCAGTTATCTCCTGCCCCAGTAGGTCCAGCAAGTCCGCTTCGTGGAGTATCACATCGGTGTTGTATTTGGTAGACTGTGTAGGCCACCTTGTCAGTAGGAGCAGGTGTTTCCTTATGCTCTCCAAGAAGACATTGCGATCTCTGGATAGCAGCTCCGGCTAACCCTCCCTCCAGCCCATGCATACATAGAAGGTAGTGAACTATCAACCAGATCAATGCCCCTATCTCGCTCTCTTCAGAATTGCATTCTTTCTACTTGCCAGTCACCATGCAATCAGACCCTATGTCTCCTACAAATATAACAAAACCCCTTAAAATCCACAAATGCTAAACCCCTTAAACTACGTCAATTAGGCTGACACACAAAGGTTTTAAGTTAGAATATGCGTTTTGACACACAATAACACACAGATAATGCAAACAAACAACATTTAGACAAACTGACAAAAAAGTAGAGATGGTGACGTTACAAAAACTCTCACACTCATATGACAGCTCTCCACACATCCACTAAGCACCAACCACCAACAGCAATTGAAACTAAAGTTCACACTCTTCCTGGTATTCATCCACTCCCATTGTGTAATTTCCTGGGTGTTACCAGCCGATTTAAATAGCTTTGCAGCATTTGTTACCATGCAGGGCAATGCAAGACTTGCTTGCACAAGGCAATTGCCTATATTACCATGCAAGTTACACGCAAGACATGTTTGCACAACACAACCGTCTATAGTACCACAAAAGGGCCACACAATACACACCTTGGCAACACAACTGCTTATTACAATACAAGGGCCTTGCAATACATGTTTTTGCTACAAAACAGCCTGATTTACTGCACAAGGGCCACACAATGCACATTTTAGCTCTAAGCAGCTTCATATTATACTCCTCATAAACATGTATGTACTAAGTATTGTGCTATTGTACTGTGCAAGGGTCAAGCTAGACATTTTAGCACTAAGCAGTGACCTATTATCCTACGCAAGGGCCATGCAGGACAGGTATGAATTAAGCATTGTTGTGTAAAGCAACCTGTCATGCATTGCAATACAAGGTAGTGCACACACTTTGAGCAACATTTATTCAGAAGTGACGCTACACTGCAGAGTAATGCACTATGCTGCAATGATTGTTGTGCCAAGCACACCATAGAGAATAGATTATGTGTTGGAATGGACATCTTCCTGCACTAAAAAAAGTCCACAAGCCAATTTCCTCTTTCAAGGTGTGATGCAGAATGCAGTACCCACACAGTGGGAAAGAAACTTGCATAAATAAACATAGCTGCCAATATCATGTTTCACCTGTGAAGGGATCTGTTTTTGCCTCATTACCAGATTTACTTGTGTACGGTCAAGTGTGAATGTGCCAAATAACATAAGTGGATATGTTTGGATACACATGCTCAAACCATTTAACTCCTTCCCAGCACATAGTAGAGAAAGGTGGTGACGAGCACAGCCTTACAGGAATCACAATGTACCATGCTACAAAGAGCAACGCACAGAGGCTCTGTGGGGCATATTAAAGAAGACTTAAAGGCCTGTGTTGCATTGCATGGCACTGTAAACAATAATAACACAAGCTGAACATGACATAATGTAATGCAATTAGTCACAGATTTTGTGGGATGTGTTTAATTAAAATAAGACTTTTGAATGTTTGTGTAAATTTCAAACAGAGTGATAAAAGACGGATATACTCACACGTGGCTTTTATTCACACGGTGTAACTGAATGTTGGAAAGTGGAATATTACAAGTGATTAGTAGTGACTTAACACTAGTAATAAGGCCACAAACACAATAAACGGTTCAGTCAAGGTCCCAATAAATTATTCCCTTGCACATCACATGGTAGCTGACAACAAGCAGGCAGGCGTAACTTAGGAGACAGGTAAAGCATTTGTAAACACCAATACATTGAGGGGCCGATTATGATCGCAGACAGACTTGATTCCGTCCGCGACCCCTGAGGAGGAGGGAACTTCCGCAGGGGCTGCGGCGTTCCCTCCTAGCAGATTAGGATGTGACCGACAGGGTGGCGATCACATCTTCTATCTTTAACATTGCGGCGGGTGCAGCTTCAAGCTGCACCCGCCGCATGGTTAAAAATGCATGCATCGCATTTGCATGCACAAAGCGGCAGGCACCGCGCAGTGCCTGCTGCTTTGTGCATGCAAATGCAGGGGGGTACCATAGATACCCCCCATGTGCACCCCACCCCCCCTTCACCCAGGGGGCCCACAACGGGCCCCCGAAGTGAAGGTCAGTATGCTTTTCCACGGCCGAAAAGCCACCACGGAAAAGCATAGAAGTGCAGACATCCTAATATGCCTGGTGGTGTCTGATAGACACCGCCAGACATGTTAGAGATTTTCCGCCGCGGTCAGAAGGTGACCGCGGCGGAAAAGCGGCGGACGGTCTTCCTGACCCCCTGGCCATCCTAATCTGGCGGGGGGGGTCTCTGAAGGCTCCGCTGCGGTTTTTCCGCATCCTCTGGCCCGGCGGACACTTCCGCCGCCCCGGAGGATGCGGAAAAACCGCAATCCTAATTGGCCCCTCAGTAAGGCACAACACATTTATAAAATATAGATTATATTTTAATGAACCAATAGACACCAACATGACAAATATCCAATGTAGGGAACCAGAGATATGAAACTTGAAGAATAAATATTCTAGTGCTTAAAAACTTATAGCGCTACTTTGGGACATTTAGTCGTGCTTGACCTGGACTAAGTAAACGATTGAGGCCAACTGCGATAGAGCCATTGTTGGATACTCTAAGCAGGAGGCCACAGTCAAAATATTACCTTCACCTTCCGGAGCTTTTTCCCTTGACGTTGAGAAAGGCACTACATCAGGACAGATTCCTGCTGGTTCGGAGACTAGACTTTATGCGAGTCCCTGGTCAAATTTTGGAAGTCAGGAGCTCCAGAGCTTTCAGCAGGACAAACCTAAAATCCAGGCGGGCTTGGGGTTGATGGTAGACGGCCTGACTCTCAATGTCAAGTCGGTCCCCTTATGGACCGTTTGCCAAAAGTTGCTCCAAACTTCTGGAAATTCTTTGTGAAGTTCCCCTTGAGGGTTCATAGTGTCCAGATATCAATTCAAGGGTCTGGAATCTCCCAGATGGTCCGTGGGATGTCTGGACTACAGTTCCCGCCATGCACCTGGCGAAATCCTTAAAACTCCACTGGACACACTTCAAGATGGGGACTCTTGGTGGAGATGATGCAGGTTGGCTCTGCTAACCTGTAGCTTGCAGGGAGTCTGCACCTTAGAATGTCACAGTCAGGCAAAGTCCTTTGGGTGCTGAGTACCACAGTGTGCAGCAGGTGCAGTGTTTGGTGAGTGCAGACCACGGTGTCAGCAGGGCAGTCCTTCTTCTTCTTGTCTCTTCAGGTAGCAGATCTGAGGAGCTATGTAGCTCTTCCATATTTATTCACAGTTTCTGGGCATCAAGAAGAGGGCACCCCGACCAATGGGACGCAGGGTGAGCACTTCCTCCAACGTGTGGCCAATTCTTGCCTGATAAAGCACCATTCTCTCAAAATCCAACATGGAGAAAGTCCCCCCAGAGTAGCTGCATCAGGCTAACCCAACCTCCTAGTGTGGATAATTTTCATACACACTCCCCTATCAATCTTTTCCCTAATCTAATTACAGGGGCTCCTGTGTGGCTGGGGTTGCAGAATATGGGGGTCAGCCTGTGCTGTCCTAAAGTGTCATTCTGCCTTTGAAGACTAGTTTGACTACCGGTCACCCCTTCCTGCCATTTGCTCTGCAGCTTGTACTTCTCTGCCCACAGGAAACCAATAGTCTCTCTTGGAGGCTTTTCACACCTCATTAGAGCAGCTCTGGCTCAGCCTGTGAAAGGCTGGCCTAGCAGTAGAGAGCAGCTGAAAGGCTGGATTTAGGCTAACAGAAAAGAAAGTTTATTAATTCTGTCATAGTCATTCTGTCATTCTGTCATTATAAATCCAACAGTGGCAAGTTGCGGGATTTATCTTAACTATTCATTTGATATTTTAAAGTATATTTACGCAACTCCTATAAATTTTTATAGTTAAATAAAATATTACAATGTTTGCCTATGGAGCCCTTCACTACAATAGGGAACACTGAATTAGCAGTTTTTCCTTCACCAGGGTTTATAATATCCCCGCTTAATGTTACAAGGAACCCTACCCCTGGGGCAACTAGGGGAAACATTAGTGGCGACCTATATGCTAAAATAAGGTAGATTAATACTTTGGAAGTACCTTTAAATCCAAAGTCGTTTTGGCATAAAATGTCTATTTAAAAGCAGCCTGCAAGGCAGGGCTGGTTTTTAAAATGACAGAAGGCAGCACCGTAGTGCACACTCCAGTACAAGAAATCTACTGGACCTCTAAACCTCTCTTCCCTACTATATAGTAGGGACCTATACGTAGTTTGAGCCCCCTTGCCTAAATATATACTAGGGACGTTCAGTTGTCATTGCCAAATGTAAATATATCAACTTACCATATACTGCTTACACAGAGCACAGTCCATGGTTCTGGTTAGCAGAGTCCAGGAATAAGAGTGCGAAAGCCAGCATCTAGTGGTCAGAATGGGGGACACTGCAAAATTATCCTGACTTCTCACACTGGACCCAAGCTAAACCAGGTTGATGAGCCCTTAACAATGGCAAAACTGGTTCTGGTTTGCTTGTGTTCCAGTTCAGAGAGGACATGGCTTGGCAGTTCAGGCTGGACCATTTCCATTAGAGCAGGATCAAGACTGATTTGCAAATAACTGGGTCTAAACTGAGGTAACATCGGGTGCAAAATAACGATGGACTGGGATGCAGTGAGAGTAAATACAAGCAGCTAAGAATAATTCATGAATTTCATCCATCACTTTTTGTATACTTTAGTGTGTTGCCCTAGGTGGCACATGTATGCCCAGACATGGGTCCCATGCACACTGAGTCACTGGAACCAAGCTGTACCTGGATGGTGAGCCCATAACAAGAGTTAAACTGTTCCTATCTTGCTTTTGTTACTGCTGAAGGAGGACCTGGCTTGGCAGTTTGGGCTGGAATATTCCCATTGGAGAAGGATCAAGACTGATTTGGATATAGCTTGGTCCAAAGTGAGGCGGCATGGTGTACAAAATAATTATGCACAGGGATGCAGCACTGAGTAGTTATCAGTGAATGAATTAATTCAAGCATTCTTTCCATCACTTTTTATATACTTTAATATGCCTAAATATATGGGCAGCATTGGCACTACCTGGATACTTCTCTAGGACATTGGTGAACAGTCCATTATGGTTCACAATTGCCTGCACAATGATGGAGTAATTGTGTTTCTGAATATATGTGCAGTTGCTGCAGGGGGCACCGATGGCACGAGTGTAATCAATCGCACAAAGCACATGAGGGAATCTGGCAATGTCATAAAAACCTTGCTTGGTGGCTAGTTGTTTTTGGAAATAACAGGCACTGTGGTTTAAGCTTGATGATGATGTCATTCAAAACAGATGTCAGAAATGAGGAAATGCGACCCTGTGATATGCTAACCAACACAGCAGAGGTCATCTGGAAAGACCCAGAGTCCAACATGAGTAGTACTGCCATTAACTTCACATGTGATGAGATGGCATGGGTTTTTCCTGTTGCTGGTTGAAGAATTGGGGACATCTCCTCCAATAACTCCAGGATGCCCTCCTTCAGATGGTGTAACTGAATCACCTACTCCTCTGTGAGGTTCAACCTTTGTATGAACATGTGCTCCTACATCCTTAGCTCTTGCTGTTGTCGTCTAGCACCAACTCCCAATTGCAGAGTAACTGCCTCCATGGCATAGAGGAGATTGCCAGGGCGTTTTGGGTTGAGATCTTTTTATGCTGATGGCTTTGCATCATTGTGTGAATCTGTGTTAGCCACACAGAATCAGAATCAGAATGTTTTTTATTGTTGAATTAATAAAAATCCTTCCAATAGCAGAAGTGCAATTGACCTAAATACACACAACAAATTTCATTAAATTGGTAAAACAAGAATTAATAACAAAGTTAAAAGAGGGTTAAAACTATGTCAGGTCCAATCGATAACGACATGAGGGAGTGGCCTCAAACAATATGTTAAAAGATCATGCACAGACTTGTACCACACATAACAAGCTGATGTATTCTCATTGTTACGTTCACTGCATGACGATGCGCCACGCAGTTCTATGTTGGTAAATCTCACTTCATTAAGGTTGCTTTGCAATTTGAGTGGGAACACCTACATTGCGTATATTAATTGCTGCGTGACACAGGCCAACACACTGCAGCACTTGCACCATGCAAGCTCCTAAAAATGTCATATAAACATGCTTTTTTGCTGAATTATGATTTATTTAGATTGAAAGTGCGAGAACACATATTGCAAGGGCAAATATATGTTTTTTTAGTGTCCTGATGGTGGTAGTACAACCTTTTTATTCCTGTTCTTTCAGATGCAGAGGTAAAAATTTTTGAACGAGGCAACCATGACATAAAGCTTGAAGGATTTAGTAATTCCTTGCATGCCTGAAAACATGAGGCAAATTATCAATGAAATAAGAAACATTATTAAAGATAATGGAGAGCTGCAAATGTATTTGCTGGAAAACAGCCTCAGTCCTCAATCACAATTTTAGCTCGTTGGATAGCACTTACATTGGATTCTGATGATTCGGACATACAAAACAAAAGGAGATGGAATACAGTATTGTTTATTTTTGTACTGAACATGTAAAACAGTACAGCTAAGTAAAATGTGTGACCGATGTCAACTGTATCAAGTAGATATTTTAACACACATACAACGCACCTCAATTATGAGTGTTTATTTTAATATTCTACTGGGGCCTGTAAATGGAGATCCAGGCCTCATCAAAATTACAAGGTCTATAGAAATACCACATACCCTGTGCCTTTCACCCAGATATTTCTGCAGCTGAATTAGAAAACGTCTTTGTATGTAATAATGCATGTAAATTGAGAGAACATCCGGGGATTCAAGATCAGGATAACTGATGCTCCCAGTAATTTCTAATTTTTATAAGAACCATCCATGTTCACTTGTAATCCAAGTCAATTCCATCACCCGTAATTATCAGTAATACCAATAAATGCATCTCTTGGTGATGGAACTAACAAGGGCACTCTGAACGAGGTCCACACATTTAAAAAAAGAATCATTTATTTGTTACAAATATGACATGCCATATTCATGCATGAATGCAAGGTGTACTCTGTGCATAATGATATGTTTAGGTAATGCACACTATAATATTTACATGTGAAAAAGTTATGGAAAAACATTTGAAAGTCATCATAATGTTCTGACATGGAAAAGCTGTCAGAAAGCGTCAATGGCCCCCTTCCCCCTGGCCATCTGGCATCTGCATTTGTGCAGGGGGGCACCTATGGTGCCTCCCTTAACATCCCAGCACCGTGTGGCAGGCACCATCAGTTGCCTGCCACAAGGTGCAGGGATGTTCCAAAACTTTCATTTTTCAATGGAAGCTTGCGCTGTGGGCCATTTCCGTCCTCCACAAAAGCTTCCATTTTGGAATGAATGTCTGTGCCTGCCTTTGGGCAGTCACATCATAATAGTGCAGTAGGGACCACTGACCTAAGGTCAGGCGGTTCCTTTCTGCAACAGTCACATCACAATAAAGTACATAGTTCCTATTTATATTACAAGGGTAGTTTACTCTATTTGCAGAGGGGGGGATGTAGTTAAGCATTGTATCGATATTACAGAAGTTAGCGCACAACTTTTACTTTCCTCTCCCTATTTTTCTCCTGTCAATTCTACCCTCAGACCAATCAGAACTCTTGGAGATCAAAGACTCCAAACAGATGATAACAGGGTTCCCCCCTTGGGGGGTTAGCGGTGATTCTCCACCCCCACTGTCTACTAGGTTATTAGAGGTCTTATGCTTTAACACTGGAGCATATTCATAGATGTCTGAGTCCTTATCACTTTTCACCTTGACCATTAATGGTTTGTCACATTACATTAACCCCTTCGCTGCTAGGCCTTTTCCCCTCCTGTGCTAAGCCTTTATCTTGGCGATTTGGGGTAGTGCACGCTTAGGCCCCTGTTACTTTTTGACCACATAAGGTATCCACGCCAAATTTGCGTCCTTTTCTTCCAACATCATGTGGATTCTAAAGGTGCCCTGGGTTTGTGGATTCCCTTGGAGGGGTCCCAGAAATTAACCAAAATATAGTGAAATTTTTGTTTTTTTCAGAAAATTGGGAAAAACGGGCTGCAAATGAAAGCCTATGGGTTTTTCCCTGCAAATGTTATCAGAAAAGGGTTTGTGGGGCTGAAATCTCCATTTTCCCAGCTTTTAGGGAATGACAGTCTTTTGTCAGAGAACCAACATTGTTCACACAGTTTTGGCATTTTTCTGGGACATAGCCTATTTTTGCTATTTTTAGAGCTTTCCACCTCCTTCCAGTTAATGGTAGAAATGAGTTTGAAAGCAATAATGGATCCTGGAAAGCTATACATTTTCGAAAAGTAGAGAACATTCTGAATTCAGAAAGGGGTCATTTGTCTAAACCCATGAAGGTTTCTTTATAGAAACTAACAGTTAAATATTGGAATAATTGAAAATTTGTTGAAAAAAACAGCCTTTTGTCTCAACATTTTCACCTATAACTTTTTGTAATTTTGACAGCTCTTGGAAAGCAATATACCGTTACATCCGTTAGACCTTCCTGGTTGTGGGGATATATAGGACTTTTAGTTTCACCAAGAACCCGACGAACCCAGATCCAAAAACTGGGCAGCAACTTGCAATGGTGTTTTTTTATTTACTGGGTATAGAGCACTTTTTCTTGGAAAATGTATACATGGAAAGACACCTATGTATTTCTGAATTGGGAACAAATTATAGAGTTTAGAAACAGTATATATTTGCACATTTTCAAAATGGGGAATACTAATACTAGTGTGAGAATTATTGGTCATTTTTGAAAAAGATTTTTATTTTACACAATGTCTTTCATTGGGAAGGAAGAAATTCATGAAAACTCAATTGGTAATAACAGTTGATTTACAAATCTGAATTACCCTAAGTCTCCAGATAAAAATGGTACCTCACTTGTGTGGGTCGGCCTTGTGCCTGCGACAGGAAACGGCACAAAATGCAACGTGGTCACACCTCAATTTTGCAGTTACAAATTGACCCTTTTATGGCAAAGTGCCTAGCTGTAGTTTTTGCACCCTAGCTCTGCCGACACCTAGGGAAACCTATCAAACCTATATATTTTTGAAAACTAGACACCCAGGGAAATTCAGGATGGGGTGACTCGACTGCCTACCACCAGGTTCTGTTACCCAGAATCTCTTTCAAAGCTAAGAAATTGACCAAAAAACGCATTTTCCTCACATTTCTGTGGTGGAAAGTTCTGGAATCTGCGTGGATCAAATAATTCGGTCTCCCGAAAAAAATGGTACCTCACTTGCCTGGGTCTGCCTAGTGCCTGCGACAAGAAACAGCGCAAAACGCAACGTGGTCGCACCTCGATTTCCCAGTGAAATCGTGCCCTTTTTGGACAAAGAGACTACCTTTTGTTTTTGAACCCTAGCTCTGCCGGCACCTAGGGAAACCTAGCAAACCGATACATTTTTGAAAACTAGACACCCAGGGGAATTCATTACGGGGTGACTCGACTGCCTACCACCAGGTTCTGTTACCCAGAATCCCTTGCAAAGCTAAGAGATTGACAAAAAAAAATGCATTTTCCTCACATTTCTGTGGTGGAAAGTTCTGGAATCTGCGTGGATCCAAAAATTTCTACCCACCCAGCGTTCCCCTGCGTCTCCCGAAAAAAATGTTACCTCACTTGCCTGGGTCTGCCTAGTGCCTGCAACAGGAAACAGCACAAAACGCAAAGTGGTCGCACCTCAATTTCGCAGTGAAATCGTGCCCTTTTTGGGCAAAGAGACTACCTTTTGTTTTTGAACCCTAGCTCTGCCGGCACCTAGGGAAACCTAGCAAACCTATACATTTTTGAAAAGTAGACACCCAGGGGAATTCAGTATGGGGTGACTCGACTGCCTACCACCAGGTTCTGTTACCCAGAATCCCTTGCAAAGCTAAGAAATTGACAAAAAAAACTCATTTTCCTCACATTTCTGTGGTGGAAAGTTCTGGAATTTGCGTGGATCAACAAATTTCCACCCACCCAGCGTTCCCCCGGGTCTCACAAAAAAATGGTACCTCACTTGCCTGGGTCTGCCTAGTGCCTGCGACAGGAAACAGCGCAAAACGCAATGTGGTCGCACCTCAATTCCCCAGTAAAATCGTGCCCTTTTTGGACAAAGAGACTACCTTTTGTTTTTGAACCCTAGCTCTGCCGGCACCTAGGGAAACCTAGCAAACCTATACATTTTTGAAAAGTAGACACCCAGGAAAATTCAGGATGGGGTGACTCGACTGCCTACCGCCAGGTTCTGTTACCCAGAATCCCTTGCAAAGCTAAGAAATTGACAAAAAAAATGCATTTTCCTCACATTTCTGTGGTGGAAAGTTCTGGAATCTGCGTGGATCAACAAATTTCCACCCACCCAACGTTCCCCCGGGTCTCCCCCAAAAAATGGTACCTCACTTGCCTGGGTCTGCCTAGTGTCTGCGACAGGAAACAGCGCAAAACGCAACGTGGTCGCACCTCAATTTGGCAGTGAAATTGTGCCCTTTTTGGACAAAGAGACTACCTTTTGTTTTTGAACCCTAGCTCTGCCGGCACCTAGGGAAACCTAGCAAACCTATACATTTTTTAAAACTAGACATCCAGGGGAATTCAGGATGCGGTGACTCGACTGCCTACCACTAGGTTCTGTTACCCAGAATCCCTTGCAAAGCTAAGAAATTGACAAAAAAAATGCATTTTCCTCACATTTCTGTGGTGGAAAGTTCTTGAATCTGCGTGGATCAACAAATTTCCACCCACCCAGCGTACGCCCGGGTCTCCCAAAAAAAATGGTACCTCACTTGCCTGGGTCTGCCTAGTGCATGTGACAGGAAACAGCGCAAAACGCAACGCGGTCGCACCTCAATTTCGCAGTGAAATCGTGCCCTTTTTGGGCAAAGAGACTACCTTTTGTTTTTTAACCCTAGCTCTGCCGGCACCTAGGGAAACCTAGCAACCCTATACATTCTTGAAAAGTAGACAGCTAGGGGAATTCAGGATGGGGTGACTCGACTGCCTACCGCCAGGTTCTGTTACCCAGAATCCCTTGCAAAGCTAAGAAATTGACAAAAAAATTGCATTTTCCTCACATTTCTGTGGTGGAAAGTTCTGGAATCTGCGTGGATCAACAAATTTCCACCCACCCAACGTTCCCCCGGGTCTCCCCCAAAAAATGGTACCTCACTTGCCTGGGTCTGCCTAGTGTCTGCGACAGGAAACAGCGCAAAACGCAACGTGGTCGCACCTCAATTTGGCAGTGAAATTGTGCCCTTTTTGGACAAAGAGACTACCTTTTGTTTTTGAACCCTAGCTCTGCCGGCACCTAGGGAAACCTAGCAAACCTATACATTTTTTAAAACTAGACATCCAGGGGAATTCAGGATGCGGTGACTCGACTGCCTACCACTAGGTTCTGTTACCCAGAATCCCTTGCAAAGCTAAGAAATTGACAAAAAAAATGCATTTTCCTCACATTTCTGTGGTGGAAAGTTCTTGAATCTGCGTGGATCAACAAATTTCCACCCACCCAGCGTACTCCCGGGTCTCCCAAAAAAAATGGTACCTCACTTGCCTGGGTCTGCCTAGTGCATGTGACAGGAAACAGCGCAAAACGCAACGCGGTCGCACCTCAATTTCGCAGTGAAATCGTGCCCTTTTTGGGCAAAGAGACTACCTTTTGTTTTTTAACCCTAGCTCTGCCGGCACCTAGGGAAACCTAGCAAACCTATACATTCTTGAAAAGTAGACAGCTAGGGGAATTCAGGATGGGGTGACTCGACTGCCTACCACCAGGTTCTGTTACCCAGAATCCCTTGCAAAGCTAAGAAATTGACAAAAAAAACGCATTTTCCTCACATTTCTGTGGTGGAAAGTTCTGGAATCTGCGTGGATCAACAAATTTCCACCCACCCAGCGTTCCCCTGGGTCTCCCGCAAAAAAAAGGTACCTCAAAACCCAGGTAACCCCTCTTGCAAAAGCTGGTGGTTTTGACAATGATGACAATGTCAAAACCACCGGCTTTTGCAAGAGGGGTTACCTGGGTTTTTGGCCACGTGCTAGACGGCCATCTAGGGAAACCTACCAAACCCACACATTTCTGAAAAGTAGACACCTGGGGGCTTTTAAGGAGCTATGGCTTGCGTGGATCCCCCAACGTTCTCTTACCCAGAATCCCTTGCAAACCTCATTTTTTGCTGAAAAAAAAACGTTTTTATCACACCTTTATGTGTGGAATGCGTGGCACCACTGGGCTCACACAAATTTCCTCCCGCCCAGTGTCCCCCCAGGTCTCCCGATAAAAATGGTACCTCACTTGCGTGGGTGGCTCAAGTACCCGCGACAGGCAAGGGCCCCAAACCTAAGGAGGCGACATCAAAATAACCTATCACTAACCAACCTGGTTTTGCAAGGGGGTTCCCATGAGTTTTCGGCCCGGGGCTCGGCGGCCATGTAGGGAAACCTACCTAACCCACACATTTCTGGAAACTAGACACCCGGGGGAGTCCAGCGAGGTATGGCATGCATGGGTTCCCCAAGATTTGCCTACCCAGAATTCTCTGCAAACCTTAAAATTAGGTTAAAAACACTTTTTCATAGATTTTTGCGTGGGATCTCCGTGCTACAGCCCAGTGTTTCCCTTGTTCTCCCGAGTAAAATGATACCTTACTTGTGTGGGTGCCCCAAAGCAGAACAGGCTAAAAATTAATTTTTGAAAATTGTAGTGTTTGGGATTCACAAATTAAGCACCTCACCTTAGTCACAGGCCTTTGGCCCACCCACACAAATGAGGTATCATTTTACTCGGGAGAACAAGGGGAACGCGAGGTGGTAGGTCATTTGTGCCGGCAGGGAGATCCCACGCAAAAATGTTTGGAAAAGTGATTTTTTTACCTAAATTTAAGGTTTGCAAGGAATTCTGGGTAGGAAAACATTGGGGGACCCACGCATGCCATACCTCCCTGGACTCCCCCGGGTGTCTAGTTTTCAGAACTGTTTGGGTTTTTTAGTTTCACAAGTTTGCCACCGAGCCCCGGGCCAAAAACGCAGGTGCCCCCACCCAAAAAAGAAGGTAGTTTTGCTATAGGTTATTTTAAATTCTCCACCGTACGATTTGGGCCTTTTCCTGTTGCAGCCACTATGCCTACCCACGCAAGTGAGGTACCATTTTTTCTGGTAGACTGGGGGAACGCGGGGTGGGTGGAAATTTGTTGATCCACGCAGATTCCAGAACTTTCCACAACAGAAATGTGAGGAAAATGTGTTTTTCTTGTCAATTTTTAAGGTTTGCAAGGGATTCTGAGTAACAGAACCTGGTGGGAGGCAGTCGTGTCACCCCATCCTGAATTCCCCTGGGTGTCTAGTTTTCAAAAATGTACCGGTTTGCTACGTTTCCCTATGTGGCAGCTGCGCCCACTAGTAGGCATTTTGCTAAAAACAAATCCGTGCCTAGTCGGCTTTCTGCTGCCCTGGGGGGAAAATTTCGGGGCTGGGGTTGCATTGTGGCTATATTTTTTGGGGGGAGGGGGCATTGGTATGCCCATTCTGGGGAGCCCCATCCCACACATAAAAAAGCCAGCGTAATCGTTGGCATCAAGTGGGCTTTTTGCCCCCCCCGGTGGGGCAGATTCGGGGCTACTGCCCCATCCTCCCTCCAGGGGGGGTAGAAATGCTGTCATTGTTGCGGGTGGGGGGTGGGGGCATTGGCATGCCCATTGTGGGCAGCCGCTAACCGAAGACAAATGTGCCCAAAAATACTGTGTGTCTTGTGGGTTTTTTGCCCCCCCAGGGGGGGCAGATTGGGGCTACTGCCCCATCTGTCCCCGGGAGGGGCAGGAAGGCTGTAATTTAAGCAGGGGAGGGGGTGGCCATGGGCATGCCAGTTTTGGGCAGCCCACCCTATTTCAAATTTGCCCCCCCAAAAAATCTCTGGCGTCTAGTGGGCTTTTAGCCCCCCCCGGCAGGGCAGATTGGGGGGTAATGCCCCCATCTACCCCCAGGGGGGTCAGAAAGTCCACTAGACGCCAGGGAGTTTTTGGAGCAAATTTTGATTAGGGTGGGGTCTGCCCAAGACGGGCATGCCAATGCCCCCACCCTAATAAAAATTTGCCTAAAAAAATCCCTGGTGTCTAGTGGACTTTTTGCCCCCCCAGGGGGACAGATTGGAGGCTACTGCCCTGTCAGCCCCCAGGGGAAGCAGGAAGGCTTGTATTTTTGTGGGGGAGGGGGTGGGGGCATAGGCATGTCCGTTTTGGACAGCCCATCCAAATTCAAATTTGCCCGCAAAATAATCCCTGGCGTCTAGAGGGCTTTTTGCCCCCCCGGAGGGGCAGATTGGTGGTAATGCCCCCATCTACCCCCAGGAGGGTCAGAAAGTCCACTAGACACCAGGGAGTTTTTGGGGCAAATTTTGATTAGGGTGGGGTCTGCCCAAGACGGGCATGCCAATGCCCCCACCCTAATAAAAATTTGCCTAAAAAATCCCTGGTGTCTAGTGGGCTTTTTGCCCCCCCAGGGGGGGCAGATTGGAGGCTACTGCCCCATCAGCTCCCAGGGGGGGCAGGAAGGCTGTTATTTTTTGTGGGGGAGGGGGTGGGGGCATAGGCATGCCCGTTTTGGGCAGCTCATCCAAATTCAAATTTGCCCGCAAAAAAATCCCTGGCGTCTAATGGGCTTTTTGCCTCCCCCCGGCGGGGCAGATTGGGGGGTAATGCCCCCATATGCCCCCCAGGGGGTTCAGAAAGACCACTAGACGCCAGGGAGTTTTTTGGGTACATTTTAATTAGGGAGGGGTCTGCCCAAGACGGGCATGCCAATGCCCCCACCCTAATAAAAATTTGCCTAAAAAAATCCCTGGTGTCTAGTGGGCTTTTTGCCCCCCCCAGGGGGGGCAGATTGGAGGCTACTGCCCCATCATCTCCCAGGGGGGCAGGAAGGCTGTTATTTTTGTGGGGGAGGGGGTGGGGTCATAGGCATGCCCGTTTTGGGCAGCTCATCCAAATTCAAATTTGCCCGCAAAAAAATCCCTGGTGCCTAGTGGGCTTTTTGCCCCCTCCGGCGGGGCAAATTGGAGGGTAATGCCCCCATATGCCCCCAGGGGGGTCAGAAAGAACACTAGATGCCAGGGAGTTTTTTGGGTAAATTTTAATTAGGGAGGGGTCTTCCCAAGACGGGCATGCCAATGCCCCCAACCTAATAAAAATTTGCCTAAAAAAATCCCTGGTGTCTAGTGGACTTTTTGCCCCCCTGTGGGGGCAGATTGGGGGCTACTGCCCCATCAGCTCCCAGGGGGGGCAGGAAGCTGTTATTTTTTGTGGGGGAGGGGGTGGGGGCATAGGCATGCCCGTTTTGGGCAGGTCATCCAAATTCAAATTTGCCCGCAAAAAATCCCTGGCGTCTAGTGGGATTTTTGCCCCCCCCGGCAGGGCAGATTGGGGGGTAGTGCCCCCATATGCCCCCCAGGGGGGTCAGAAAGACCACTAGATGCCAGGGAGTTTTTTGGGTAAATATTAATTAGGGAGGGATCTGCCCAAGACGGGCATGCCAATGCCCCCACCCTAATAAAAATGTGCCTAAAAAATCCCTGGAGTCTAGTGGACATTTTGCCCCCCTGGGGGGCAGATTTGGGGCTACTGCCCCATATGCCCCCCAGGGGGGCAGAAAGGCTGTAATTGTTGCGGGGAGGGGGTGGGGGCATGGGCATGCCTGTTTTGGCCAGCCACACACTATTTCATATTTGCCCCCTCAAAAAATCCCTGGCGTCTAGTGGGCTTTTTGCCCCCCCTGGCGGGGCAGATTGGGGGCTAATGCCCCCAACTACCCCCCAGGGCGGGCAGAAAGTCCACTAGACGCCAGGGAGTTTTTGGGGCAAATTTTGATTAGGGTGGGGTCTGCCCAAGACGGGCATGCCAATGCCCCCACCCTAATAAAAATGTGCCTAAAAAAATCCCTGGTGTCTAGTGGGCTTTTTGCCCCCCGGGGGGCAGATTGGAGGCTACTGCCCCATCAGCCCCCAGGGGGGGCAGGAAGGCTGTTATTTTTGTGGGGGAGGGGGTGGGGGCATAGGCATGCCCGGTTTGGGCAGCCCATCCAAATTCAAATTTGGCCGCAAAATAATCCCTGGCGTCTAGTGGGCTTTTTACCCCCCCCGGGAGGGCAAATTGGGGGCTACTGCCACCATCTGTCCCCCAGGGGGGGCAGAAAATCTGTAATGGTGGCGGGGTGGGGGCATTGGCATGCCCGTTTCGGGCAGCCCCCACCCTAAAAAACAAGTGCACACAAACAAATCCCTGGTGCATAGTGGGCTTTCTGTCCCGGGGGGGGGGCAGTTTGGGGGCTACTGCTCACATTTGCCCCCCGGGGGGGCAGAAAGGCTGTAATGGTGCCAGGGGGGTGGGGGCATTGGCGCGCCCATTTCAGGCAGCCCCCACCCTAACAAAAGTGCCACCAAAAAATTCCCTGGTGTATAGTGGGCTTTCTGCTCCCCGTGGGGGCAGTTTGGGGGGCTATTGCCCCATCTGCCCCCCAGGGGGGGCAGAAAGACTAAATACTATAAATGTATTTATGGGGGGAGTGAAGGCCCTTGCCCAAGGGGCCGCTTCCCCCTCCCTGGTGTCTAGTGGGTGGATCCCTGCTTGGGGATCGCCCTCCTGGGGCGATCCCCAAGCAGGGATCCACTCGGGAGCGATACCATTGGAAAGGGGAGATTCTCCCCTTTCCAATGATACCTCTCCCGTCTTTCTACGTGCTCAGGGGGCGGAGATAGCCCACTGAGCATGTAGAAAGTGAAACTGAAATGAGCCTAAAGGCTCATTTTAGTTTCGGTTTGTGTTCAATGACGACAGCGCGACGTGCGCGCTGATAGTCATTGAACAGAAACCAGGGAGGGGGTCTCGGGAGCTGGGGAAGCTCTTCCCCAGCTCCCAAGGTCAGAGGGGTGAAAAGGAAATTCCTCTGCTGTCTGCAGCAGAGGGATTTCGTGCCCCTGGCTTCATGACGGAATGTTTCCGTCATCAGCACAGGAGCACCGATGCTCATGATGGAACCATTCCGTCATGAGCATGGAAGGGGTTAAACGCAAGAAGAATGTACACTACCTCAACATGAAAAACATGTTGATATTACTCTCATCTAAGAAACACATATTTCCCTATGAGTACCTAAAACCAAAGTGACATTGGATAAATACAGTGATAAGCAGTAGTGGGATGCTGGTGGCTAGAAGTGAGACATCCCCATCTCACCTAAGAAGTGTGAGGAGGTGTAAGAAAATGGGTTATTGGTTTTTCCTCAAATTCTGCTTAAGCAATAGCTCCAATCCTTGTCATGATGAACCAAAAAAGTCACTAAATGGATCTCCTCATAACCCTCTGTTAGATTGGCACAAACGCAGTCAGGCTTAACATAGAGGAAACGTGTAAAGAATTTATGCAACACACAAACAGCATTAAAGTGAAAACACAGCATAAGAAAGAACCTATATCAAGTTCGAAAAATAGGGTAAAGTCTAATAGAGTATTTGACAACAAAAACACATATCATGCAACGAGTAACCTGATATATGTAATTTAAATGTTTTAAAGTAAGTGTAGTACCTTAAAACACAAAGCTCCACTTGCAGTTATCTGGTCATACAAGACTGTCATGTGTTTCCTGCATGGCCCATTGTAGTTTTCCCTATGTGAGCCTAATTGTGCAAGCTGCAGGCCTTGATTTCATTTGCACAAGTTACTATATAAAAATGCTTCTTTTTGTGCCACATTATACTTTCACACAGAATCTGCATATGCTTTTGCATTCTGATCTTTTCCTAGGATTTAGTTCGAGCATCCCGCCCATCTTTCACTTGCCTCCATCCCACAGATCCACAAGACCAGAACTGGAGGAAGATCCTTCACCTAGCTCACCGCCAAGCCCTGGAACACCCTATCCCACACCTCAGTAAATCAGTATTGTTGACCCAATTCAGTAAGAACCTCAAGACCTGGCTGCTGGAGTGAATCTTCACTCCCAGACAGACCAGCAGCCCTCTCCTCCTCAGCACCTTGAGACCCTCACAGGTGAGTAGCTGTGCTTTCCAAGCCCCTGAATGATTGATTGATTAAGCATCACTGACAAGTTAAAATAACAATGTATCTTGTAATTCTTTCTGGCCAGGCACTAGCACCTATATATAACACAAGAATGCATCTGTTATTTATGTGTACACATTTCCAGGCATAGATGAGTACATGAGCCACAGACAGACACATGGAACAAGAGTTCTGAGCTTGGAGCATCCCATTTGCCGAGATGTGGAGCGTTCATCTGTGTATGCTAAGGTACGGGGTCTGACGATAATCCTAGAAATATTTTGTATAATCATTTAGCTTTACTCACAGGGAGGGGGCTATGTTTCTCTGTATTATAAAATGACAGCACTTTTCATGGTATAAGGATTATTGACAATGCTAACAATATTTTTATTATGCATTTGTTTTCTAATTGTGGCACGTATCCTGCATTACAGAGAACAATAGTTTTAATAAGTATTCTAAACTCCTTTCATGTCTCTTTGTTATTGTATTGTGGACAAGTAACATTGAGAAAGCAAAAGGGTGTGTCCTGTTACCATGATCTCTGAGAGGGTCGAGAGTGTTGAGTTCTGTGGGTGCCAGTTCACTTATTTGTCTGGTATGGTTAGGAGGGCAAGTGAGGCAATATAGCTAGTGGGACTCAAGCTCCTAGATACTGAGGTGGTATGATGACTTAGTCCCTATCTGCTGATGTTCCATGGTCCCACGCATAGTTCTGTTCCAGGGCAGAATCCCTGCAACATGACCAGGTGAAAGTCATAAGTTCAGTCTGACCACAATGGAGCATGAGACAGAAACAGGGACCAAGTCACTCCCACTTAAAAAGTCCTCTACTAAAGTCCTGTGCAAAGAGTTTGGTTTATGTTGGAGGAGGCCACAAGGAGCAGAGATAGTGTTGCAAATAGTAGTCACGGTAGCATAAAGGGCAGTTTGGGCATTGCAGATGATTTTCACTGTAGAGCAGAATACTCTGTCATATGTTGCAGATGGTCGTTGCTGGAAATTTGTGCTGGCACTCACTGCGGGATTTCAATGCTGTAGCACGAAGTGCAGACCTTGCGTTACTGGTTATTGCTGGCAGTTGCTATAGCACAAAAAGTTAGGTTAAATATCTTGCCATGGTATTGAGACAAAATATTGAGTTTAAAATATCGATGTACAAGAATATTGGGTCCAAAATATCATGACATGGAAAAATCAATGTCAAAAATATCGATTTCAAGGTAACTGATATCGATATTTAAAATAACGAAGTCATCAATATCATTTGCAAAAATATAGTAGTTTAAAATATTGGTTTTAGAATTATTAATATTTATTTTAGTTATATCTTAAATGTATATGATTAAATTTTTTATATGATTATTGTTTATATTTTTTTATATATGTTTTACGTTTTTAGTAGATATTATATTTAATTACATTACTTTTTGTTTTGTTTAGTTCCGTAATGGGTTATGGGTTTTATAGGGGCCTACGGTGGGAAGTAATTGAAGTATAACAAGTATATTTTGTTGAGTTGATATTTGATTATGTGTTATCATATTTTTATTAAAGTACATTTTATGTGTGGGTTGTGGGGTTTATAGGGGTGAAGAGGGGAAGTATTTTCTTTTTATTAATTATTAATTAATTGCTGATTAATATTAATTATTTAATTGACAATTAAATATGTTATTTGTGTAAATTCTTTGGGGTGCGGGTTGTGGGATTATTGGGGTAAACGGTGGGAAGTAATTTATTTTTAATTAATTATTAATGATCTACTAATTAAAATTAAAATTATTGAATGAATACATTATGTTCAATTACATTTATTTTAGATGTGGGTTGTGGAGTTTATAGGGGTAAGGTGAGGGAAGTAATTTAATTATAATATTTATATGAGTATTTTTTAATTATTTATTTTATTGATATTAAATTATTTAAGCTGTGTTATTACATTTTTGTAAAGTACATTTTATGTCCAGGTTGTGGGATTTATAGGGGTGAAGAGTGGGAAGTACATTTGTTATTAAGTAATAATTAATTGTTGAGTAATAGTAATTAATTAATTGAAATTAAATATTTCAATTCTGTAACTTTTTTTGGTGCAAGTAGGGCTAAAGGGTGGAAAGTCATTTATTTTTAATTAATTAATAATTATTTACTAATTAAAATTAATTAATTTCTTGATAATTATGTAGAATTGATTTTTTAGGTATGCTTTGTGGGGTTATAAGGATGAAGGGTGGGAAGTTATTTAATTTTAATGAGTTGATATTGAGTTTTTAATAAATAATATTTGTTTCATTGATAATTCATTATCTTAATTGTGTTAATAAATTATTCATTTTAGGTGGGTTGTAGGTTTTAAAGGGGTGTGGGGTGGGAAGTAGATTAATTTTAAGTAATTAATAAAAATTGTTTTTCACTTACTATTAATTACAAATTGGACAATTAATTATGTCAATTGTGTAAATATTTTGATAAACTTTGTGAGTGTGTTGTGTTTTGTGGAGTATATTGTAGGAGGCACATTAATTATAATTATTTAATTAATAATATTTAATTATTGATAAATGGTTTGTTGTTAAACATTTTTATTAATAGTGTAAATATTTCTTTTATAAAAAGTTAATTTTGAGTGCAGGTTGAGAGTTTTGTGAGTTCATACGGTGGTAAGTTTATTAATGCAAACTTACAAGTTTATTAGTATAAAAATGTATTTAGAATTTTATTTGTAATAATATTTTTGTTATGTATCTAAATACATTTGTATATTTTAAAATACATATTTTTAAATGTAATTTGTTTTTGAAGCAATTACATTTTGTTTAAGATGTTTTGCAAATTTTTTTGTTTTACTAATTGGAGTGGAAATAGTACATTTTACTCCGCCTTAATCCAACTCGTTCCCTACTGTTACACTGGCTGGAGTAGGAATAGTACATTGAACGCCGCCAGTATCCAACAGTTTCCCTACTGTTGTGCTGACTGGAGTGGGAACTGTAAATTTTACCCCTCCACTATCCAACACTTTCCCTGCTGTTGTACTTATTGGAATGGTAATTGTAAATTTTACCCCTCTGCTATCTAACAATGTCCCTACGGTTGCACTTATTGGTGTTGGAATAGTACATTTTACTCCTCCGCAATCCAACACTCTCCTTACTGTGTACTTGCTAGATTGAGAATAGTAAGTCTTACCCCTCTGTTATCCAACACTTTACCTACTGTTCAAACAACAATGAAAGAGGACCCAGGGTATAAGGCAATAATGACTGCACCTATCAATAATCTAGTCTACGTGTTCATAGAATCTGGGTGCTAGGGACCCGAAGCTCAATACCCCTAAACTTCCAAGGGAATATTCTCACAATTTACAATGAAATACAATGATCCAGCACTCCCCACAAAAAAGTGAATGACAAATGAGTATAGCAAAAATTAAAATCCGTTCAGCAGGTCTTTTTTTTAAATGTTCTTTATTCTTATTCTTTAAACGATCGTATTTATTTATTTTATTTATGTAGTTTGTAGAGCGCACAGCTACCCCCGGAGGGGTGTCCCGGCGCTGGAACCTGAGCCTCAGAGGGAGAAGAGAGGGGGGGAAATCAGCAGTGTGAGGATCAAAGTCCGGAAAATAGCCAGGTTTTAAGTCTGGCCCGAAAGATGGATTCAGAAGGGCAGAATCTGAGATCGATAGAAAGACCGTTCCACAGCTTGGCAGAGATAACACTGAACCCTCTGCCGCCCATTCTAGCGAGTCTAAAGCGGGGAGAGATCAGGAGGCGGAGGTTGTTGGATCTCAGGGATCTGATGGAGTGAGATATCGACACTCGCTTTTTAAGGTAGTTGGGTCCAAGGTCGTTGATAGCTCGATAGGCAAGGGTAAGGATCTTGAACTGGATGCGGCTGGCAATGGGAAGCCAGTGAAGCTCTTTACGATAGGCGGTGACTGACTGACGGTAGGGGATGTTTCCAATCAGTCTGGCAGCCGCGTTCTGGACAATCTGAAGCCGGTCTATCAGATACTGAAGAGCTCTAGCGTAAAGGCTGTTAGCGTAGTCCAGGTGAGACGTAATGAGAGCCTGGGTTACTGTTCGGCGGGAGTCCAGGGGGAGATAGGGGAGTACCTTTTTGATCATGCGCAGCTTCAAGAAGCAGGCAGATGTGACTTTGTTAACTTGAGCTTTGCATGAGAGGGAGTCGTCAAACTGAAATCCCAGGTTGCGGGCAGAGTGGACGGGGGAGGGAGCGGGATCCAGTGCCGAGGGCCACCACCGTGAGGGGGGGATGGGATTTTTCTGGTTAAAAAACAGCACCTCTGTCTTATCCGCATTAAGTCTTAGATGGTTGTTGGTCATCCAGACACTGATGCTGTCAAGACACTGGCGGAAGTTGGCGAACGTGGAGTCCGAGTGGTCTCTGAAGGAAAACATCAGCTGAGTATCATCAGCATAAGAGACCACTCTGACCCCGCAGGACTCCACAACAGCGGCCAGTGGGGCGAGATAGATGTTGAAAAATAGAGGGCTGAGGGCAGAGCCCTGTGGCACACCACATAACAAGAGTTTATCCTCAGATTTGAACGGCCTCAGCAAGACCCTCTGACTTCTTCCAGTAAGGAAGGACTCGATCCAGCTGATAGTGGTGCCGCCAATGCCTGTCTGTTTGAGTCGGTCAAGGAGGATGGGGTGGGAGACCGTATCAAAAGCGGCGGACAGGTCGAGGAGGACAAGCATGGCCTCCTCGCCCCTGTCCACACACTCACGGATAGTCTCCGACACCTCCAACAGAGCCGTCTCAGTGCTGAATCCCGCTCGAAATCCAGATTGTGAGTCGTGCAGCAGAGAGTTGTTCTCCAAATACTCCGTAAGTTGCAGCTGCACGGCTTTTTCCAGGACTTTAGCGGGTTTGGGGAGAAGGGAGATGGGGCGGTAATTGGTGAAAATTGTGGGGTCGGCATCGGGCTTTTTCAGGATGGGAACCACCAGAGCCTCCTTCCAAGCGGTTGGGAAGAAGCCTTGGTGGAGGGAGGAATTCCAGATGGAGAGGAAGGAGCTGGCTAGTGAAGGAGCCAGATCACCCATAAGTTTAGCAGGGACAGGGTCGGAGGGGGCACCCGATTTGCATTGGGTGAGTAGCCTGATAGCAATATCAATGGTCAATTTATTGAAGGATAATAAGGACGAGGATGTTGAGGGGCTAGTGTAGGGGGGGAGGGGAGATATCCCATTAGGGAATGAGACACAGAGGTTGTTTATTTTTTCGAGGAAATAATCAGAGAGTCCATCGCATAGGGCCTGACTGGCAGAGCTCTGTGTGGCCCTAGCGGGGGGGTTAATGAAGTCTTTGACAATGGTGAAAAGGATTTTTGACGAGTTATTGGCCTTTGCAATTTGAAGAGAGAAGTGATTTCTCATAGTGGTTTTTTTTAGTTTGAGGAAGTTTTTCAGAGCAGATTTATAAGTAATTTTGGCTACAGGGTCGTAGTTCTGTCTCCACTTACGTTCGAGTGCCTTGCATCTGCTCTTTTCCTCACGGAGGGAGGTAGAGAACCAAGGGGCGGATGGGCGGGATCTGGTGGAGGAAATGGGTTTTAGGGGGGCGATGGCATCAATAGCTTGAAGTAGGGCGATATTGAGCCTAGAGACATTTCCATCAATGTCAGTGGAGAGATGTTCCGACTGGAAGTGGAATTCTGGGTCTAAAGTGGCACAGGTGACCTTATGCCACTTTCTTCCCAGCTCTTTTCTGGGGACCGTAGGGGCAGGTTTCGAGCCCAAGGCAAGGATAAAGGGGATAAGAAAGTGGTCAGACCAGGTGAGGGGGAGGGGGGGTAGACTGTGACATTCGAGAAGTTGGCGAAGATAAGATCCAAAGTGTGACCCGCAACGTGAGTGGGGCCAGTGACTAGTTGTATGAGATTCAAACTTTTCATGGTTTCCAACATGTTGTTGGCTTTCACGCAGAGAGAGTTGTCTACGTGGAGGTTGAAATCACCTAGCACTAGAAAGTGTTGGTGTTTAAGGGAGAGGTCAGCCAGCTGGTGAGTGAGTGCAGTAAGTGAAAGGGAGGAAGCAGTTGGGGGGTTGTAGACTAGAGTACCAGCCAGTATTACTGCCGAGGAATCAGAGACAGAGAAATACAAAGCTTCAATTATCCCGATGTTAGTTAATTTGGTGGTAGTCAGATGAAGATGGGATTTGAAGATAACAGCTAAACCGCCTCCCGATTTGCCCCCAGACCGATTGATGCACTTTATGGCATACCCTGGAGGGGTGGCAAGGTGGATGTCAGGGGAAGAGGAGTCGGTAATCCAAGACTCGGTGAGAAATAGAATGTCCCAATCGTCAGAGGTGATTGACATCCAAATGTCGTTGGCATGGCGGGGCAGTGACCGGCAGTTGACCAGGCCTGCTTTTAACGTTCGGGGGTGAGACGGGGGGTTCTGCAGTTTAGGACAAGGAAGACGACGAAGGTTATAGGGCGGGAGTGTAAAGTTACATTGAGGGCAGTGGAAGGGGGCATCTTCCAAGTGGTCAGGACTGCAACGGGTAGTAGCCGAGCAGGAAGAAGGGTTTAAAAGGAGTAATTGGGTATTGGTCCAGCACGTGCGGGCCGAGTCAGCTGGACGGGCAGGGTGACTGGCCCTAGGCACGGTCCAGGCGCGGACGGGCGCAGACGGGCTTGCCTTAGGTGCGCCTTCGGCGCGCAAACGGCGCGCCCGCTGCGCGTTCTGAAGATGCACATATTAAATGGGGAGAAGGTATGAGAGGGGGGCGTGGCCAGATGGTAGTGGGCGTGGCCTTGTGTCCCGGGGGCTGGCGGCAACACGATCAGGGTTCCCGCGGCAGCGTTTCTGGCCCGCTGCGCGGTCGTGCCCAGGAAGAGTGAGGTGAGATTTGTTGTAAAATCACAAAAATACACAAGTTTAAAATTATTAAAAGCAGTGAGTACCTCTCCCGGCTTTTCGCCTCAGGAGGTCAAGGAGTTCTGTGTCGCGCTCGCGGTCAGCGCGCTTTAAGTACCTATGTGGCGGGGGGCGTGGCCAGATGGTAGTGGGCGTGGCCTGTGTGTCCCGGGGGCTGGCGGCAACACGATCAGGGTTCCCGCGGCAGCGTTTCTGGCCCGCTGCGCGGTGGTGCCCAGGAAGAGTGAGGTGAGATTTGTTGTAAAATCACAAAAATACACAAGTTTAAAATTATTAAAAGCAGTGAGTACCTCTCCCGGCTTTTCGCCTCAGAAGGTCAAGGAGTTCTGTGTCGCGCTCGCGGTCAGCGCGCTTTAAGTACCTATGTGGCGGGAGGCGTGGCCAGATGGTAGTGGGCGTGGCCTGTGTGTCCCGGGGGCTGGCGGCAACACGATCGGGGTTCCCGCGGCAGCGTTTCTGGCCAACGTGTTTCATCCATAAGGACTTCTTCAGGGGGACAAAGTGGTGATTCAATCTGTACTGGTTAGTTCTCCAATTTCTCACGGTTTTATATTGTCCTTATTGGGCAGCACCCTTATCTGTTTCCAAATATTATTCTCCCTGTATTGTTGGCAGTCACTCGACAGTTGCTCATAAGGATATTTTTGTCCGATCCTCCAGTTTGTACACAAGGATAGCCACCTCTCAAATAAAGGATTTAGTGCCGTCTTCACATGTCGCATCGTCGTTTCCGAAACCGTCGAACGGTAATTGAGAGGGATTAACACCATACATACCGGATGGGGAGTACGCATCAAATTTGAATTTCCCTAATACAGGGTGGAGAATTTTTAAATAGATTGAGGTGGCTATCCTGTGTACAAACTGGAGAATCGGACAAAAATATCCTTATGAGCAACTGTTGTGGAATGATGATGATTGGCTTCTGACACCGCTCAACCATGCAAGACTCATTACCCCTTTTTCCTTCTTTGAAGATCATACCGGCCTATTGAGATTTTACATTAGAGTGATAGCATTGTTTAAATGTGCAGTTATATCACATCCTGAAATGAAACCCCTGTACCACATTGTTCTGGTGGTTTACCTGTTTGGAAGAATACACAATGGTTTGAGTATTTGTTGAGTAATGAGAAGATGACTAAAACCATACTGGAGTTACTTCAACAGTGTACTTTGTTTATATGCAATGTTGTCTCCAATTGGCAGACTATGTTTGATTTAAATTGCACTAGCTCTTCTTTTACAAAACCACCATTTGTTAAGACTATTTAGTTCATACATGTTGCAACTTCTGATGTTTAGCATTGAGATCTGATCATTGGAGGTTTAATGTGGGGAAAGTTTATCATTAAGAGTAATTTACAATGCATACCTGCTGTACATCCTATTTATCAGAATTGTATTTATACCTAATATTTTTCCTCCTTTTACAAACTCCATGTCACCCACAGCTCCATGAGCACCTATCCTAACCTCTCCAGATGAGATCACACCCCACACCTCCCTCATCATGATCCCTGCCAGAGAGAGTCTTTTTACTATAGGCTGCTAGGTAGTATGGCACCATATCAAGATGCCAGAGATGAATTAAGACCTCTTGCCTCACCCATAAGAATGTATACAAAAAAATAGATTAGTATTCGAAAATTCCCCAAAAATTTGAAAAAAACATTGACTAGGGAATAAGGTCGGAGGCTTTCTGACTCCCATCGTCGGTTTAAATTCTGATTGGCTGATTATGTATCAGCCGGTCAGAATTGAAACCAGCCAGTCATTCCAGCTGACTTCCAATGGGCTCAAGGAGCCCATTGGCCAGTCAGAACTGGCTTGTGAACCCAAAGATGGGCCTTTCTGCCCTTTGGATTATGGTGCATGGTATCTGGTATGTTTTCTATGCCGGCCAGTTTGACATGCAAACCATGTCGAAAAGCGTGTTTAGGGGCCCCAAGCAGGACCCCCTTGTGTGCGTCTTCCGGTTGGGGGCCCGAGTGGGCACCTATGATGGCTTCCTGATGATCCTTGCACCCCGTGCAGGATGAACAACACCTCCCATTTTCCTATGGGAGCATGTATTACAGCCAGTTTGTGGCTGTAATGCATGCGCCCATAGGGAATTGTGGGAATGCAACGGTACCGTGTTTTGCCGTATCCTAATGAGGTGGGCGGGAAAGCCAACCGGAGGTCAGCCGGTCCCGTTTAGGCGACGGTGTCATCCGGCCGACATCGCAATAGCCCCCTTAATGTAAATGTTGTTGAGAGCTTTTACAGCCATTGAATTCAAATACCTGATTGGTCCCCTCATTGGTAGCCTTGATCATGGCATCTGCCCCAGACAGGTTGGTCTTTTTACAAGCAGGAATGTATTATTGACCAGAATATATCCAGTGCTACCCACATTACTAAATCCTACTCTGCTTGCTTCTTGCAGCTATGGATTCGTAGGAAGATTCTTCCTTATCTTCTGGCTAATCATCCCCATAAGGTGGTCCATAATGTCATTAAGTCATCTTTTTGCCATCGTAATGCTGTTTACTTGATCTACCTTACTACAAACTACAGTGCCTTCAATTCCTTTGGAACAAGGTTGTGTGTCTCCTTGCTTGCCTTTTGCAGTACCCCTGGTCCAGTGATAAGGCTCATTCTCTTTAGTGGCCAGTGGTTAATGGTTCTGCCTTCAAAAGCGTGTGCATTTGTCGCAAAACATTATACAGTAAGAGCCCAGTACCCTTCAAAACCCTCTTTTCAGGGTATCATCTCTATATTCCCTTTGCCCTTCCCTTTCAATATTTGTTAAAATTTTGATTTTCTGCAGAACACAGAAAGGCAGTCATTTATTTTGTATTTTGGTAGCTAGGACCTATAACTCTCTATCTTTAGCTCTCTGCACTATTGCGGATCATCTAGCCTTTAGGAAATTAAATACTGATTTCTCGCAGTGCGAGAAAGCCAAAATATAAAATGATAACTTGTAGTTATTACCATTTTATGTTTGCTTTGCACGGGTGGACAGGGCTGCTCTGCTCTTTGGACAGGGCTTGGTAGAAGTGGTTTGCCCACTCCTGAGTGCTCAAAGACTGTTTGGTCAGCCCTCTCGGGCAACCCAAACCAGTCATGCACACTCTGCCCTTTTACATGCAGGCTGCCTGCATGGAGAATATGCCCACCCCACTAGCCCCTGGCGGGGCGCTGTTCCGACATATCAAAATGCTGCAATTGCAGCATTGTGATTGGCTTAGGGGAGGAAGCCTGGCTACCAGCTTTCTTTTCCTGTCAGAAGCAGGAGAGCAGGAGCAGAGAAGAGGCAGGACCTGGCAGAAAGATAAGTTTAATTTTCTTTCAAATTGATAACAAGCATTAGCAAAATTCTTAGGGCTCCATTACGATATCGGGCGGATTGCCTCCGCCAGGGTGGCGGTGGCCACTGCCACCCTGGCGGAGGCAATCCGCCCGACAACCACTCTCGTTTTCCCCGCCGCCTGATTAGGATGGCGGAGGGGACAATGGCGGACGGAAAGACCGTCCGCCGCTTTACCGCCGCGGTCGCCCTGCGACCGCGGCGGTAATAGATTAATATGGTGGCGGTGTCCAATGGACACCGCCAGCCATATTACAATGGCAATATGTAGAGGCCTTTCCGCGGCGGCAATGCCGCCACGGAAAGGCATGCGGAGATTGGTGCGGGGGCCCCCTGCAGGGCCCCCAGGTTGCCACCACTGTCGGGGGGCACATGGGGGGTACCTATGGTACCCCCCCACATTTGCATATGCAAAGAGGCAGGCACCCCGCGGTGCCTGCCGCTTTGCATATGCAAATGCAAAAAAGCATTTTACACATTGTGGCGGGCGGTGCATAGTGCACCGCCCGCCACAATGCTAAAACTACAGGATGTGCCCGCCACTGTGGCGGGCACATCCTAATTCCCCCCACGGGACCTCTGCCCTTATGGCGGGCGGTCCCGTTCTACGATAGGGTGGCGGGCGTCATCCTAATGGAGCCCTTAGTCTCTAGTCGTGGCACAATAGGCACAAACATGTGTACAAAGATAAAAATAAAGGAATGTCTAGCAGCCCAGGCACACAAACCCTGACACAGAAGGGCACTCCTTTTCAAGTCCCTGTGCATGCAAACAATGTAAAGACTGCCACTCACAATGTTTTATAGTTATTTGATGAAATGGTCCGACCCATCTTCCCATCCTGTATGCTCTGGTGGGTGGAGGCAAGATGTGAATGAAACTTAAACAGACATTTGGATGAAGAGGGCTGACTGAACCCACTTGTGGGTATGGATTTTGTATTTGTAGTACCAATAGTTTGGAAAACATGAGGCTGATGAAACAGCTGGAACTGTCTTTAGCCAGAACTAAAAATTAAGCATTATATTTTTGAAGTATTGAAGTAATACCAACCTGGAACGGTCACACCCAAAACCCGTAGAACAACTGAGTGTGGGAGCATAACAGGAAATTAACTCCTCTCTTTCTGTTTTAGATTCAACTTACTTAGATGTATTGCCTAGAAATGCATAGACACAAAAGACGGCTAAAAACATTTTGTACTTCGAATGGACTCCCTTATTATTATTATTATTATTATTAATGGAAATTTGTATACAGAGAGCGCAACTAAACCCGGAGGCATCAAGGCGCTGGAGATGGTAAACAGAGAGCTCAAATATCAGCCAGGGGGGAATTAGAGATAGGCTTCTTGGAATAGCCAAGTCTTGAGTGCCTTGTGGAACTGTATGTGGGAGGAAATAACCTTGAGGTCATTAGGGAGCATATTCCAGAGTCTGGGCGCAAGGAAACAAAAAGACCTTCCACCCCATCTGACCTTGGCAATACGGGGGACAGTGAGCAGGTATTTGCTGGATGAGCGGAGTGTTCTCCCGGGGACATAATGGGCCACCAGGGCATGAATAGCCTCCGGTACAGATTGATTTAGGGCACGATGAGTAAGGCATAAAGCCTTAAAATTGATCCTTGCCTGCATGGGAAGCCAGTGCAGGTCTTTTCTGATGGAAGTGCCCGAGGAACGTTTAGGAGCACCTACAACAAACCTGGCAGCCGCATTCTGAACGGTCTGGAGGCGCTGGATAAGACCACTGCTAATGCCGAGATAAAGGGCATTGCAGTAGTCAAGTCTGGAGGCAATGACTGCTATTGCCACCTGTTTGCGTGCCTCAGGGGAGAGATAATGAGTGATCTTTCTCAGAATCCTCAGGGCATTGCAACAGGTGGAAACAGTCCTACTGACCTGCTTATCCAGAGAAAGGGAGGTGTCCAATATGATCCCAAGGTTGCGGGCAGAAAACGTCGGCACAGGACAGGCCCCAAGAACAGACGGCCACCAATCCATAGACCAGATCTCACTTTTGCCCCCAAAGATAAGGACCTCCGTTTTCTCGCCATTCAATTTAAGGAAGTTTTTGACCATCCATCCGGCGACCGCCTCCATGCAGTTTTTAAAATTATACGCAGTAGAGCTCACAGATTGGGAGATGGAAGCCATAATCTGCGTGTCGTCGGCATAGGAGAGAACTTCCAGCCCAAAGGATCTTATAAGCCTGGCGAGAGGAGCGACGTAAATGTTAAAAAGCGTCGGGCTCAGTGAGGTGCCCTGAGGGACCCCACACTTCACGGCCTTTACAGATGACATGTACTCGCCTAGCTTGACCCTTTGCTTCCGTTGATCAAGAAAGGAAGCAAGAAGATTGAGTGCAGAACCCTTGACTCCCAGCTCACTGAGTCGGCTAACAAGAATGGAGGGGGACAGGGTGTCGAAAGCCGCCGTAAGGTCAAGTAACACCAGTAAGGTGGTATGACCGGTGTCGTCCTTAGAGCGGATACTATCGACCACCACTGTAAGTGCCGACTCAGTGCTGTGGGTCCTCCGGAAGCCATGCTGTGAGGGATCAAGAGAGTTGGTACTGTCAAGGAACGCACTCAAATGGAGGTTGAGATGAGACTCCAAAAGTTTAGCGGGGGCAGGGAGAAGGGAGATGGGACGAAAGTTCTTTAAAGTCCCGGGGTCCAGTGTAGGTTTTTTAAGTAGGGGCTTGACGGTGGCCAGTTTCCAGGAGAGGGGATAAATCCCCTCTGAAATGGCCATGTTCATCACCTCCATCAAAGGGGGAAGGATAGTGTGTCTACAGTCTTTGAGGACCTTTAGGGGGCATGGGTCCAGAGGTGATCCGGACTTAAGCTTGTCCAGCAGAGAGTTCAGATGGGTAAAGGTGATAGCGGGGAACTGGGAGAAGAAATAAGAGGGGGTAGGGACAGAGGAATCCGGGGGGATCGAAAAGGGAGCAGAGAGGGGACTGGAGTTATGTAATTCCAAGTCTATGTAGATATTCATGATCTTCTCATGGAAGAAAGTAGAGATCTGGTCACATAGAGCCTGTGAAGCTGTTATAGGGTCAGGCATCTGAATGAGGGAAAGGTTATCCACAATCTTAAATAGATCACTGGATGATTTGAGGGAGGACGTGAGTTTGGAATAGTGAGCCTGTTTATCTCTAAGTACGGCCGCTTTATAGTCTTTGAGGAGGGCTCTATGCTTTTCCCTCTCTATAGGATCAAAATGAGTCCTCCAAAGCCTTTCCTGCCTTCTACAGCCTTGTCTAAGAATCCTAAGAGATTCAGAGTACCAGGGAGCCGAGGGCCGTTTCCTGGCCGAATAATAGGTCTTAGCCGGGGCGAGTGAGTTGACAGCCTCCGTCAGGGAATTGGAAAGGTCAAGAGCCATCGTGTGGACGTCACCAGTGGAAGAGAGCTTGTGTGTGGCCAAGAAAGGGGCAAGGGAGTTATTTGTAATCTCCCCAATATTCCTTATCTTTCTTTTGTCACAAATGTGTAGCACAGACGCATTTCACATTAAAATGTGTGGAAGCTCTTATTCAATATCCAAATACGAAGGGAAAGAGATAATATACTTGAGAAATAATTGGCCATAGGGATAATTGCATCAAAGCATTTCTAATCTTACCTGCCAGATTAGATGCTGAGAGGGCTGTTTCAATGAAGTATTCTCACAATCAAAATGATTTTACCAGTGATGCAGGCCTGTGTCTTCCAGATAATCTGTAACAGTCGTTTAATTTTTCTATCAAATGAATACTACAGATACTCTTTAAATACATTTCGGCAGGACACATAATAAGTCAGATATTCTGTCTCAGTATTGTGTCTAATTCTTTCAGCTGAGCACTGGTGCCAGGGTGCGCATTCCAGTGTCTTTCTAGCCTTAGCTCTTAATATCATTTTAATAAACACGCATTGTTTAGCGACATAAACGTTTTTAATTAACCTAAAAGGTTTGGTATTGGGTCTGATAGGAATACAGAAGCACTGAACAATAAATGCGAAGCTTCCTAAAGCATTGTTCATTTTTAATGAAATAGCCTGGTTTAGAAAAAAAGAGTTATGTAGAATAAATGTATAGTTATCTGCTTCCAAACCGATGCATATTGTTCAATTAACATTTAAGCATATGCTTAAGAAAGCACATTAAATTTAGCAGTAGCATTTGAGATTAACTGTTATTTATAGGCACCAAGTAGAGCAATAAAGTGTAGGTTGCCAACAGCAGCAAAACTGTGTGACTAATTTAATAACCCTCTGTGCTGGCAGTTGATATAAATATGTTTGTTATGAATGTCTAAATACCCTTGTGACAGCTTATGATGTTGCTTGTATATTTTTTTAAACAATCTATTCCAGTGGGTATTCTGTGCCTTTAAGAAAACATGTCGTAGTGTAAGGTCTTCTGCTTTGAAAAAAGCAACGTGGGATACTGTTATTTCTACAGTTCATGACATTTCAGAATTGGTAAGAGAGTTGTGGACAATTACTAATGCAATGATATATATTTTATTAAGATGGGATTTCAATATTCAAGTTCATTTTCATTTTTTACAATGCATGTCTCTTCAATCTAGTTCAGTATTAAATTCTGTAGTTCATCTGGGCACTATCGTTACAGAAATGCCAAAGTACTCTGTTAAGTAGTCAGAGATTATAATGCTGGATGTATTTCTACTGAAGGAATACGTGAATTGATCGTCCTATGAGGGGAGTGATAAACCAGCTATTCTTTACGCTTCTTGTGCCATTTTAGTATTCTGTGTTGCTTCAAATTTATGTCAAGATTAAGTATAATACTATTTTCCTGGTATCTCACTACCATTTTCGTAGCAAAATACTTCGAAAAAGCCACAATCTTTACTGGAATTTAAACATCGGTAATGCTTTTTTCTTTCTCTCCATACGTTTGTGGTTCGTTTCGCCACACGTTTATCAACTATAACGTTTGGGGCTGATTCAAAACAGTATTGCTTGGATTCCATGTGGACTATACATGCAAACTTAATAAAAATACATGTGAAATGCAAATATCCATTTCACAAAGATCACTAGTTATATTGTTCAAATGAGGTACAGTGCGACAGATTTACAATGCTTCTTTGTGAGAAATCGGGCCGTTCATTTTGATGGAGGTATCCCTAGCAATTTAATAAATACAATCCACAAATCACAGTAGTGTTCAAAGTCAATTTGGTCTGGAATTCTGGTTTCTACGGCACAAGCAACAGACACATTCGAAGAGGAATAAATGCTATGTTCAAGCAAATTTAAAGCAAAAAGAAAAACATCAAAATAAAATTCTCATCCCAATGTAAAAAAAAAGAAAAAAGGCATAAACGTGTTGAATTAGGGGAGAAAAGGATATAGATTTTTTAAATGGTAATGCAAAAAGCACCAATCAAATACAAATTTCTAAACAGGGTCAATCTATACAGTAAACTGGGACCTTGGCAATATTTAATGCCAACTTTGATAGAGCATGGATTGGATGTAAATGTAAATGTACAGGAATTTATATAGTGCAAATCACCAAGCGATAACCCCGGCAGGGTATCCGCAAGGTGAAAGCCAGGCATCCCACCGCGAGGGGCCGTTGTGGAGATTAAGCAAGCTATTGCCCAGAGTCGCAGAGTGTGAACCCGTGAATCGAGTAGGCACCGGAGCGACAATTGTCGAGTCCATGGACATTTTAGGACTCAAGACCCCGCCGAGCCAGGAATTGAACCCCGGTCCTGGGCTGACCTCTGCTTCCAGGTCTGCCTCCTCTAACCAGAGAGCCACACTTCTCCACAATGATGGTTCTAGAGCCTAGGATGAGCCTAGAGGGTCGCACCCGTCAACATTTTGGCCTTGGATCTTCAACAGGTCAAGCTAGCCAGGAAGCTGAAGCCAGCACGAGTCCCTCAATAATAAATATGTTTTTTTGAGCTCCTAGGATAAACATGGTTGTTGATATTGCTTCTCTGATGGGGAAAAAGTTTGCCATCAGAACTCTAGCCGGGCAATTCTGAATACTGTAGCATTGCAAGTACACAATAGGTTGATTCCCTTCACCACAAGGCTCAGTGAAAGCCTTTTCCTTTCAACAAAAAGCTCAATGCAAGGCAAGTCTGTAAACAGTATCCATGAATCCTGTTATTGACAGAATTGGCCGTATATGATAATATGCAGCTTCATTCTTTCTACTTCATATTTACAACTGATAGTACAACTTTTAACACTGTTGTAGATAGGTGAATCTAAGATGAGATAGTTAAATAATCTTGTCAGGTATACAATCAAAACCAATGTAAACATTTTAAATGAGGCAACTATCCGGGCCTACTCTTTGGGCATTGTGTCAACTGTGTAGATAACTACCTAATCTTTCAATACTGCGACCAATACATCATTTTCTAACTCAGATAGAGAAGAAAGGACATTATATTTCAAATGCCCTGTTATTCATTCCCTCTTATAAAGTTCTGCAGTGTTGAAAAATATTCAGAAAACATTATTCAAAAGCCTAGACTTTCTTTGTTTATTTAAAGCAATAACCTGTAGTTTTAGGACTCTCCACTCCTGTAGTTAAGCTTGTTAGCTAATATTGTGTCTGCCCCCCTCCTTTGGTACCACAGTTGTTTTGTAAAAAATAGTTTCCTCACAGCTCCCTCTATCAGGAGATGGATAATTGGAAATTGACTTTGAATAAAGTGAACACTTCATGGCTTGGATATGGTCACCACATAATCAGGACCCATTTTGTCATGTTAACACTCTAACTTACTTGTTCCATACTGGTCTATCTCTCCTACAGGCTACAAATATCAGTTCCCTCAAGGTGCCCCATAAAAGCATAATCGGGATTCCTGCATTATTATTAAAAGAGAAGTAGTCTATATTGCCTGTTCAGATACAGGCACAATTTGCAATGTTTTGATTAAGAAGGTTGTTTTATTGCCAGCATCTTTGAAGCATTGACTGAGATAGTAGTGAATATTGCAAAATACTCAACGAGGATGCCTTCACAAAAAACTCCCAGAACTAAAAATCATATACATTTTTATCTGTGAAGGGTTTAGCTTAGGTTCAGGAAGAAATGGCACTCTGGAATGTATGCTAAAATTATAGGTTGAGACTGAGTAGGTACGGTGCTGACAGGTCAGGGGGAACAAACCCAAATGAAACAACCCCTGCAAGTGTGTGGGTCAATGACCTACACAATCAAATTGAAACAAAGTCCTGTGCACACGTATTGGGATAATGGTTTAAGTATACCATGTAAATTCTAAATAAATCTCAAAACATTTCTTTGTCTTCGAAATTATAAGGTCGACATCAAGAGTATCATAAACATGGATTTTTTATGTCAATCCAGATCAATACAGAAAGAGATTATTCTGGAGATTATCGGTGTCCTCTCCAGAATAATGTCCACTATTCTGGAGAGGACACCGATAAATTTGGACACAAGACCCTGGAGCGCGGACTGCCTCCATATTAAGACAAACCTGTCTTATCCCACTGATGTCCCGATACCTGGAGACACATGAAAGGATCCCTTTCACCCTTCCGCTATTACTTTAATTTTTAACCCTTGGCGCTACCGGGTCGAAAGTATCACCGGAATTGCGATTATAAGACTTTGTGGCAAACATACAGCCCTGAAGAATCACAATTGTACCACGTTGTGACGAAACACGTGTCGGCTGGTTTGTTTCACTTTCTGTATTGATCTGGATTGACATAAAAAAAATCCATGTTTATGATACTCTTGATGTCGACCTTCATAATTTTGAAGACAAAGAAATGTTTGAGATTTATTTAGAAATTACATGGTACACTTAAACCATTATCCTGATACGTGTGCACAGGACTTTCAATTAAAAATCATATCCATTCTTGATAAACTCTTTGAATAGAACATACATATTTGGTCTAGGATGTTATTAGGCTGGAACATGTAAGACAAACTCACATATAATTTTAGGGTGGTGAAACAATTTGCCTTAGAGGAAAAGGAAATGCTTTGTGACTTATATGAGGAAGGTCTATCCACAGAGGTGTCCAGCACCGGATCAAAATCACTCGCAACCATGATGAAACCATCAGCAAAGTCAATGATTTGATCAAAGACTGGATTCTGATAACTATTGAGGCCATTCAGCAATTTGAAAGTAATTGGTTTATCATTATGACCCCAGAAAAGTAGCCTGTACTCTTCAACCACCCAGACCACTCTCACTGTAGGAGGGACAACTCATGATATACTTTTTTATTGAGGTACACGCTCTTTGGCATACCACTATTTCTATACTTTATATATTGAATGCACTATTGTAATGCTTAATCTGATGCCATTTGATAGCCTGCTCTTTGTCCTCATTTTATTATTTCCTGCCACTCATTGAGAAAGAGGGGTCCCGGACTGGAGGAAAGTGATTTTTATACAATGAGACAGCAGATACTTGAAAAATTCAGAGAGAGACAGACTGATGAGGTTACGATGCTTTAATTCATTTTTGGGCACCAATATCTCTATGAATTGTATATAAACTTTCTAAAAATGGCATGAACCATTAATCGATTTTTTTGGTTACTTTGTGAATTAAAGCATCGTAACCTCACCAGTCTGTCTCTCTCTGAATTTTTCAAGTATCTGCTGTCTCATTGTATAAAAATCACTTTCCTCCAGTCCGGGACCCCTCTTTCTCAATGAGTGGCAGGAAATAGTAACATGAGGACAAAGAGCAGGCTATCAAATGGCATCAGATTAAGCATTACAATAGTGCATTGCTCATAAAAGGCCTTGAAGGAAACAGGAGAGAAAATAGAACTCCCAAGCCAAGTTCAGAGTATACCATTGGATACTAAGCAAAAATCTGAAATAAGTGTTGTACATTTACAAGAAACCAAGTCCAATTGTAAGATATAAAAAAAAACAATAAAATATAAAAGAATATAAATGAATCTGGTTTACAATTCCCAAAAAGAGACCACACTGATGGCTACAGTCCTAGCGATGTAGTCATAGCCTGATACAGGAAGCCAGGCATTAATTCTCTCCCTGGTCCAGTCCTTTTTCTACCCTGGTATGAAGAAGTCCAGTAACACAAATAGTGAACATTACATAGGTAAGAAGGCCCCACATACATTCATCCTGCAACCAATTGGCATCTACAAGTGTCCAACCTAATTCAGACTTCGCACCAAACATTTGGGGAAACTAATCATTGCAGAGTACACTTCTCCTTCTGGTAATCAACAACTTGCAGGTGAAACTGTGGTCTTGCCACTTCTGTCTTCAGGTAGATAGTCTTTTTTCTCATTATAATTCACAGGCAGTGTGTGTGTGGGTTTTCACTCCCTTTTTCTTTGAGGTGTGACATTTTGCTAAGTTAATAATCTCAAGTCTTTGTCCCAGTGTTTCTTTCACTCAAGCCACACCTTCTCCTACTAGAAAAAGATTTTAGTTTCAGCCACAGAACAAATTATTCTTCCTGGGAATGTGTATTGAAAACAAAGTAGAGCAATTTTTCTTTACAGTGAATTCTAGAGGGAAGAGCTTGTATTCGCTGACAACACTTAATTGGGTTCCCATACACCTGTTGGTCTAAAAAAGGTCTTGAATAAACTTACACTCTTTTGTGATGAGAGACGTCTTGAAGTCAATACTTCAAAAACCCAAACAAGTACATGTGCCTTAATGCCCATAGATGCCATAGGGGTGGCTCCAGCATGATAGGGATCCCTCTCGCGCAAACACATTTGACTATCTGGGCTTCTCATTAGACAAATATAGCACCTGGATGTCACATATGGGTAAATCAAGTGCTTCTCTCCTACATGGAACACTTGCTGTATTGAAAAGATACAAAAACACTACAGCGAGATACGTTTACCAGCTATCGAAATATATCATGTGAAGGTTTAGAGTGCTGCCTTGTATGGGGCAGAGTTCAAGGGACATGTGGGAAAAGGTAGGAGACACCAAAGAAAACCTTTTCCTCTGATCTCTGTTTAATTTACTGCACTAGTTTCAGAAATTGATCTCAAGCAGATCCATGACATGGTAGACCTAAGACCTCTGCTATTTGGTGTGTGCCTGTGACCTACTCCCGATTTTGAACCATACCAAAATGGACTAACTGAGTTCATGAGCATCCCTATTCGCTAGTTATTAAATGACTTTCTCATTTAAAACCGACTTTTCAAGCAATAGGCATAAGCTCACTATGGAGTGCTCCATCCTCAATTACTAGCAATGTAAAATCACATGTCAAATTGCATATTGGTCATACGTAGTGAAACAGTATTTTTATACAAGTAGATTAGGGTCCTTGAGGTCAGCTTTTCTTCAGTTCAAGCATAATTGACCCTTTGAACCTCACCTTGATGACATATGACCAGGTTGTGCTAAGATTTTATGTATCAAATTCAGGTTGGGTATCCTCCAGATTGGGCAATTCACTAAAAGCTGGAATAATCATTTGGCTGATTCATCATTTTCAGGCATGTGTGGAGTACCCTGTGAGGATGTTGAATGCCTTGTGTGTTTTGCCTTCAGTAGACATATACTTGCAGGAAATGGCATAAACCCATTTGTAAGAATCTAGGGCTTAGAAACTACTCAATAGATTAGAGGATATTAAGAAAAAATACAAACAGGCATATCATGATTGCCATAAGTATGTCCCTTTGTGCAGTTTGGTTAATACGAAATGGATCTGGTAGGCTTTTATAAACCAGTATTCTGCCCATTTATCTGGGATTATGATTATAGAGAGTTGAATATTTTGTATATATATAAATTGCTATTTGATTTTAGCAGTTATCAACTCCCTAGCTATTTATTCTAATTGTTCTGTATATTTGGGTTTTTAGATGATCATGATCGTCATCAACAACTTTTAGCAGCTAACTGATGACACTGCCTTTGCA
This sequence comes from Lissotriton helveticus, assembly GCF_964261635.1. Taxonomy (NCBI): domain Eukaryota; kingdom Metazoa; phylum Chordata; class Amphibia; order Caudata; family Salamandridae; genus Lissotriton; species Lissotriton helveticus. The sequence goes on along the minus strand of NC_136069.1, from coordinate 504,142,241 downwards.
TTTGCACTTCATGTAATTAAATTGATATCGCATTGTAACTGTTTTTTTTAATGCGTACAATGTATTATGTACTCTTCATGTTTCTGGCTATGCACGTTTTATTGGCTCATTGTAACCTGAAATAAACTAATTGATAGAGGGGAATGAAATCTAAAGGAACAGTACAGTGAAACATGAATGAAAGTTGGAGACAGTAATATCTGACTATCACTAACCTGTGGAGCACCCTACAAACATTTTGGATTTTTAAATACAGGTGGAGCACCAACCTAAGTATATCAACTCACTTGTTTCCTTGTTATTACATTCAAATGTAACATAAACTTAGAGGTAATGAGTAGGTCCACTTATGACCTACAGCGCAAATTTATCAGGGGAGCCAGTACACAATCTCAACAGTAATATTTGTGTACTAAGGCCCACACGTCTCTGCCAGCTGACATTAGCAGTTAGGAATGTCATAATTTGAACACAGGATGGTAATCATCCGGGTCCAAATGAAGTACACCTTGGGGCTGTCATCAAAAAGTTTAAAAGAGTTGAGCACTCTGCTAGTGATTAATGTGCCATAATAACTTAAATCAGAACCTAGAAAAATATGTCATTATTTCTGGCCAAAAAAATGTTCCTTTTGTGCCAGAACAGTTAAAACTAGGAGCAGATCATCACTTGGATAGTGTGCAAGAATATATATCTCCATTTGGTGGCCATTCTATATATTTTTTTTTGATAAACAAATGTGAGGAATGTGGGGGGTATTCTGATGTCTGTTGACTCAGTTCTTCCTTCAATGTTATTGCTCACATGGTACGTGTGACCCCAAAACTTAGATCTTCATCAAGGATGTTTGAGTGGAGCACCTGAATTCACTCCCTAGTCTCATATTTGAATTAAAGTGCCTTGAATGTTTCTTCACCTCTTAGCACAATGTAATTTACATAGTGGCATTGTGTGTGTGTGAAAGATAAGGATCCTTATTGAGTTAAGGCCTTTATAAAATATGTTACATAAAGTTAAACATGTCTATAGAAACTTAAATGCAACTGGAGGTCTTGAAAAGGATCTATTTGCTCCAGCTGACAGAAATATACACATTACCCCATACCTTGGGAATCGAATTCTCCACTTTGAGTCATAGGAGGAATGTGATTATTCTTCTAAATCCAGAAAATTTGTGTGACCTACTTTATTCCTTATGTTCGACCTCATCTGTTCCTTGCTACAGGGTCCACACACTAAGGGGGTCATTAGGATGGCGGGCAGACTTTGTCCGCCCACCATCCTCCCGTGCAATGGGACCACCCGCCATTGGTGCAGGGGTCCCGTTGCTGACATTAGGATGCACCCGCCAGCCTGGCGGGGGCATCCTGCCTTCCTGATATTGCGGCGGGCGGTGCTTTCAGCACCGACCACCTCAATGCCAGGAAGGCATGCCATGCACTTCCATGCACAACATGGCAGGCACCGTGCCATGCCTGCCATATTGTGCATGGAACTGATAGGGGGTACCATCGGTACCCCCCATGTGCATCCCCCACCCCCAGAATCCCTGGGGGCCCGCTATAGGCCCCCAATGGCGAAAACCACCTGCAATTCCAAAAGGTACAACCCCACATTCATGCTAATATGGATGGCGGTCCCCCAGACACGGCCAACATGTTAGCAGCTTTTCCGCCCGGTCAACTCTGCGATCGGGCGGAAAAACGGCAGACAGTCTTTCTGTCCACCGGTGACCCCCCCCGCCATGGAAATGTGGAGGGGGGGTAATTCCAAAGTTGGTGGTGGTTTTTAGCGGGCTGATCACCACAGCCATACGGGCAGGGGCCATCCGCCCGCTAACCTAATGGACCCCTAAATTCTAATGAGGGTGAATATTAAGTGGAGGAAATGTGAGATCAGCACACTCAAAATTAGCTTTTGGTAGTACGAACAATGCATGATGTGCCAGGATTAGCACAGCTTGCACATCTAGAACTAAACTTTGAACTATGATAGTGACTCTTGGTATTGCCTCAATTTGAGACTATTCTACTGTTGTTAACTTATTGTTATTTCTCATTGCACCTGTGAATTTGTATTTGGTGCTATAACATGTCTGAGTTATCATCAAGGATTTCCTGACATTTTTGGGACTATATTTTTCCTGGCTTAATGACTCAATGCACCATGGCACTGCCAATCTACACCATAGATCAAATGTGTGTTGCTTTAAACTTTAATGTAAAATTGGTTTCATCCCATTGGTTTATTTAACTCACCATTAATGTAATTGTCAATTGGTGCAGAAAATACACTAGAGGTGTGGAAGCTAAATGTCATATGTGAATAAAGGTGAATTTGCATCACCCACATATGGAACAAACATATGGTTCTGGAGAGCACCATAGAGTTGCAGTGTAAATGTATTGAAGTGTCACACAGCAAGGAAATGTGCCTCTGCCATCTAGAAATCAGTTATATATATTAGCTAATTCACCCTTAGTGTGTGTCTTGTAAGCCCTCAAGGCTAGATGCTTGCTATATAAAATATGACCTACTAGTCATTGGAATAAGTGTGCTCTCAGTGTGAACAATTACGAAAATATGTTTCAGTATGTAGGCAAGGCTGATTTTGAAGGAACAGAACTGGTTATGAATACAATCATTTAGCTAAAGCTAGGAAAACGAAAATAAGAGTGATCATTAACAGTTGTTTTCCACTTAGTTTTAAAAATCTAATTCACTGGAAAGTAGAATATTGGTAACATAAGTGGAACAGACACATTATAAAAGAGTACTTGTGCTGCCTGAGAGTAAATTGATTTGGAACCGGTTTGTCTTTCAGCCCTGCTCCAAAGTCTGGCGATCACTTAGCATGGAGAAGCTATCTGGTAGTTGTTACAAGACCAGCTAGCAACAAAAAGGGTGGCTTTCACAGCTCCTTGTTTAAATTGTAGCTTCCAAATTGGCTAACTGGAACTGCAAATATTGATTCCCAGACACATCCTAAACTTGCTGACTGTGTCCCCATTAGTAAGGGAAAGTGGTTCAATCACTGGAGAGAGGAAACATCCTCATTCCATATAGAAGGGGGTAAAGGGAGGGCCATCGCCCCTGCAGATTGAAGGGTATGGCCATTTTGGTTGAAGCTTTGCAGTAAGATGAGAAAGGAAATGCTGAAACATGAGGAGGGGATAGTGCAGGAAACTAACTAGTATTGGGTGTTGGAAATTCTCCACTCGCTAACTAAGGCACAAGATAAGATTCACCCCTCTGTACCATATCAAAATACCAGTCCTGGGACTTGGTATAAAACATTTAGAAGGAAGAAGAGTTTTGCTGACTGCTGGAAGAAGCCTCAAAGACTTCTGACTCCCGCTGTCCCTGCCTCTTGCTACCTGCTACAGTACCCCACAACATTCAGATGAACTTCTGGCCACGTACGACGCAGATGATCAATGTGAACTGCACCTTTCAGGTGCCTTAGCAGCAGAGATACTTGTGGGTAGATTTATGAATGGTTACACAGTGGAGTACAGGAAGTCATCTTGCTGTGCTAAACAACGTGTCAGGGAACAGGCAGGAATGCACACTATTTAAGTCAATGCACACATTTCTGGCTTTTCCTCTGCATTGGCACTATTTTGTCTGCCTAGCGGCAACTTAGGCGCCCTCAGAAGCAAATCCTCACCTAGGAAATAGCTAGGATAAATAAAGATATTTTTCCTCCTTACTCCTCTCTGGAACAGTGTATCTTTGTGGATCATTCCTAGGTTTACCAGTTCTTCTAAATTTGGAAATGCATCAAAAACCATGGGAGTTGCATATGAACACCCATGCAATGCCAATGGAACTTCTCCCTTGCGCAGAATACGGCAACAAAGCGACTTGCGCTGCAATGCTTTACTTCAGATGTAAGAAACCACTCAGGGCAATGCAAAATGGCCTTACGTGGCTTACTAAATCTCATTTAGGACTTATGCTGCTTTTACACTGCCTTTTTTGATGCAAGAGCAACACAACTCCACTCCGAAATATGCCCCTTGGTGTGTAGAACCCTGTTCTGAAGAGTGGAGGAGTGACCAGGTGGAACATTCCCAGAATTCCATAAATTGTAGAAAAGTGAAATATTAATTTGTTTCCCTTCTGGAGTACCTAGGAAAGGTGCTGAGGCTTCTCCAGGTAGGATGAACTCTAGGCTGTAAGGAAAACAAGGTTGATCCCATTCAATGATTTTTTTTTGCCTCACTCCAAAAGATTTAATTTGGGGCCTCATAGTGTAGATATCTGGTCTTGTGGAGCACTTTCCATTTACAGCTTCCAGAAATAACTTTCTGGTTTTGAGACCAAAAAAAGTGTTTAAATCTGAAGATCAGACTTTGTACTGGGGTAAGTTTGAATTAATATTTTTGTTTGGTTCTATGGATTTTCTCAGTGCTTTTTGTCCCAGAAGTTTCAAAATTCAAATCTCTGATTCCATTGACAGAATTTGTGTATTTTTCTAACTCAATGCTTCTAAATTGGCTTGATAAAATATATTTTATTTCTTTCTTGACTTTAAAGTACTCTTTGAAATTAAAATTAAGTTATGTGGGGAAATTACTCCTGCTAGTGCCACAAGGGGTTTAACAGGGTTTTTCAGAGAGCTGTGTTGTGACAAAACAGATCGTGTTATTAATGAGGTGAGGATACTCCTTTCCCAAAAGAATAACTTAATCTCTGATAAACCACTCATCTTTTTTGGAGTGGCAGATGGGGAGAGCTGAGGCGAAACCACTGCTCATATGATTGACTGGAGGGTGGCAAAATAGATTCAGAAGTCACCTCAGTGGCATATAAACAAAACTTTCTTATCTCAACTTTGAGGTGTAACAGGGCCAAAGCTGACCTTCTTAACTTTGGCATATAATGTAACTTATTGAACTGCTGTAAGAGGTATACAGAGGTCTTGTGTTTGCTATCCCATGTTGCTGTAAATAAATGTTCTATCGCTTTTGTGAAAATCTGAGGGGAGAAGTTGACTACTCTAGCAACACACTCTTGCCATTATGATAGAGGGCCAGCCTGGAGGGAACAATATAGTTTATTAGTAAACTCCTATTCAGTTGGATGTTGAAGTGAAAGCTCTGGGTTCTGCTCTTTATGGCCCTGAATTATGGGGTTTTACTAGTTGGATAACTTTAACACACTCAGAAAATATGTTTGTAAGGAGCTTGGTCCAGCTTCCACCTAGTTAGTAACCCTCTACGCCCCATCATGCTTGATATAGGCAGGAGGGCAATAGCTCATAAGGCAAGATTGAGGCCCCTGCTATTTTGGAGGAGGATCCGGTCAACACTGAAGCTTTCCCATCATTCCACAGCTTTGTTGGAGGTTAAGATTATTGACAGATTCCGCAAAATAAGCTGTCTCGCTTACAACAATAAACTGCTGTTTTCGATCGGTCTGAAATATTGGTGGGAGGCATCATTTTGTTATCCCGTGCCTTCCAGGGATCAGCTGAAAAGGCAGTATTATAACTGGGTGATGCAAGCCGTTGTTTGATCAGCTGTAAGTGCAACCCTGAAGGGGGAATTTTGGGATTTTAAATGTACTCGTGATTCTGAATCCAACTGGGACATGATATCAATTTGGGTCGGCACACTCCCCCTGAGATCATTCACCAGTAAATGGGCCTTTAATGATCTGGCCCCTGTGCCCAGCTTGTAGCAATGCAGTGGAAACTGTTGTCCAGGCTTTTTTTGGTTGTCCTGTCTATGCTTCCACATATCGGACTTGGACAAAGCCCATGTGTGAACAACTGGGCATATGCAAATATCGTATTGTGCTCAGGATCTTGAGAACTGACGCTTGCCCTTTGGATGCTTGCAGTGTTGCCAAATTTCTGGGGCGATTTTGCTATATAAGAAAGAAAGCATTAAGTATGTAGGAAAAAAGATGCTGAATGCTATAAAGGCATAGGGGCAGATTTATGATAACTGGTGAATCCCTAGGGATGCGCCAGTTATCTTGCGCCGCTGCTCCGCCACCCATGGTGCGCCGCATTTACAATGCGGCGCACCATGGGGCAAAAACGGCACAGATGCGTGACGCATCTGTGCCGTTAAGGTGGCGCATAGCTGGAGTTGTGTCGCAAGCGCGACGCAGCTCCAGCAAGGCTCGGGGGTGCCCCATCTTTGCAATGCTGCGTCAAGGCCTACGCCTGCTTCAAGCAGGCGTAGGGTTTTGACGCAGAATTGGCCTGAAAGTGACTGAGTGAAATCTTATAGATTTCACTCAGCCACTTTTGCGAGGCGCACCTGCCCCGGAACGCCCACCCTGCGCCGGAACGCCCACAAGCGGCGCAGGGCTTTACAACGTGACGCATCTGCCTAGATGCGTCACGTTGTAAATCGGTCGTAGGGATGCGCCACGTTTATGCCGCCTTGCGTGACGCAACAGCGGCGTAAACGTGGCGCAAGGGCCTCATAAATCTGCCCCTTAATCCTTTAAATGTTTATTATTGTACTATAGCTTTAGTAGCACCTGACGATTGTTATCCAATTCATTTTTTTATAATTAAATGTTAATATTGACACTGTAAACGTGTGTTGCATGAGTCTGACGTTTAACGAAGATTGTCTTACTTTATTTTTAATTTTACATGTGTGGAAGCTTGTACTTTTATGGCATTTGTTTGGCGAAATACATTTTTAAGATAATAATGGAACTGGTGAACATTTAAAGTGATGAGCCTATCTCATTTTTTGGACAATGTTCAGGTTTAGAAATGATTGAAGAAACAGGACCAAATTGTGCTTTTTACAGCACATTTTTATATCATGAATTGTCTAAATTCCAGTGGTTCTGAAATAGCATTGTCAATGTTTTTCAGTCATGACGTGTTGTCCTATGCAACACAATATCATCAAGAACACACACAATATATTATGGAGGTGCCAATATTATGCGCGATTATCATAAAAAGTGTCAACTATATGTCAAAGACGCAAATTCGATTTATCAGGGGTAGGCAGAATATCATCAGTTATACCTACATTATGTCAACCCCGATTCTCTTTAATCGGAAATAACCAAAGTTTTTTTCATGTTAACAACTTCCCTTTGTTCAGAGATACAATAAGTATCATTATTGATGGCTGTTAGATGTGGGGGTCTCTATTTGACAGAGGTAGGTACCTTTGGCCAAACAGGAACCCTAGCTTCTAGGCAGGGTAACACACTGAAGATAACCCCTGCTCACCCCCCTGGTAGCTTGGCACGAGCAGGCAGGCTTATCCCCAAGGCAATGTGTAAAGTATTCGCATTAACACCAACAGTAACACAGTAGAACAACACAAATGGACACTACACACACACATATATATATATATATATATATATATATATATATATATATATATATATATATATATATATATATATATATATATATATATATATATTACCTACTGGCGGTCGCCAGTAGGTATATATAGTTAGGATTTTTTCTCTATGGGATTTTTGAAAATTCTATGTCTAATAACTTTGGCGTTTGTGGACGGAATTGGCTGAAATTTTCAGGAAAATGGAACATTTTGTTTCTGAGCAGCCACTGACAATTTGGGGGGGGTTCGTCAAGGGGGGGCCGAGAAAAAAGGGGGGTCCCAAAACGCGTTTTCCCATGTTAATTTCCATAGGGCGGTTGGCCTCACTTTTAGCCGAATGGCTGAATGGATTTGCACGAAACTTGGCAAAATTGTAGGGACTGTTAGCCCGATGTGCCTTTGCTAGGTCTCAAGATATGTGCTCCAGTGGATTTTGAGAAATTAACGTTCAAAAAAAAATATATATCTGTAAGCGCGCTCCGGGCAGCGCCCCGGTTCGCGTACTTGACGCGTAACGGAACTTCGCGAAGCGAAGCTGATTGGCTCTCCGGTGTCTGTCAACATTCTAAACAGTCCGGAGCGGCCGCCATCTTGTCTCTCGGTAGGATCGAGAGACAAGAGGAGGCCAAAAGAAAGGGGGAAATGACCATAAGGGGGCATAGTAGATCCTTCCTGACCCCCTAGGTTTGATGTGGAGGCTTTAAAAGGGCCCCGCGGGGCAAAAAAAAAATAATTTTTTTTTTGTTTTTTTTGCGTGGGTAGCGCCCGGTACGCGCACCGGGAAGCGGTCCGGGGAGCGTACTATAAGGAAAAAAGAATGATAGACTATGATATTTTGAAATATTGTATGTTTATTGATTGTTCTTTTTGTTGTTTTTTATTTTTTTTATTTAAGTAGCAGTATTCATGATTATTAAATATAAATGTATTTTTGAAATTGTGCACAGTATACTATAAGTCTGACTTTACTTTATAATCAATTTGGTACTAGTTTATGAATTACATATAAAAATGATTAAAGGCTCAAACAATTTTTAAATATTAAATATAATTTTATTTTTCTGATTCTTTTTCAAAATTTAATAGAACGTCTAACATTTGACTGTCCGATATGTCCTCTTGTTGAGTGAACATAACTTCCCACATTTGACCGTCATCATAATGAAGTAAATGATCCACAGATTCTACACATTGTAGAAGTTCATGGTCTCGTGATTCATCCATGAATTCCAAGTCAATGGGTTCAATTATTTCCTCATTATTCATGTCTAGGACAATTTCAAAGGAAACGTTCTGTTCTCCTTGCATTTTTGTGCTGAAATTTGAATAAAAAATAAATATATCAGTAGAGATAGGGCACTGTTGGGTTTAAGTTCAGACAGGTAGTTTTGAGGCATGAAGTAGTACTATTAAAAAGTGCCTGTGAGAAAGCCTATGTAAATTCATAATAATACCACAGAAACCTAAATCAATCCATAATTATAATAAACAAGCCTTTCTCAATGTCTAACTCTTACAGAGGGATAGTATATAACTATCTGAAAATGTTTTCAAATTTATAAAATAATATCTTACCTTTTAAAAACAAGTTTAAGTTGTGAGTGAAAATGATCTTGCAATGTAGTTCAGGAAGTAGTAGTCAAAATGGCTGTGTTTCTCTCTCTTTTTTTTATATATATTCAGGTACATAACCAATCAAATGTCAGGTAAAAAAAGTAGAAAATGAAAGTAACATTTTAATTGGTTGTCAATTCCAACACTTCAGATGTGTTTTGTGAAGTAATTTACCTCAGGGTATTTAGAGAGGTCTACAGGCTAAATGGCTAAATGGAATTCCAACCAAATGTGTGAAAATGGTAGGGATAAGATATGTAGTATGAGCTAATCTATATTTGGTGAAAGTGTCTCCAGGGTTTCTTCTGTAAATTACTTTCCCACCTTTTTTAATGGAGCGCTTCCCGGTGAGCGCCCCGGTACGCGAACCGGCAGCGTTACGGGGTCCACCATTTTGTGTTTCGGTCGAATAAAGATACAAGATGGAGGGCAAATAATGTTCAGAATGGGTAGAAGGGGGCACGGTAGACGTATTTTGACCCCCTAGGTTTTCTGAGGGTGGCTGAGGAGGCCCATATGTGTGAAAAAAAATCATTTTTAAAAAAAAATTTGTGCGGTTAGCTTCCGGTTCGCGTACCGGGTAGCGCTCCGGGGAGCGTACTTTGTTGAAAATTTGTGAAAAAAGTTAGAGTAAAATAATAATTGTGAGTGATCAGATGTAGGGTAGCTCTGAGAAGAGCTTTTGGGTTTATGGTACATTTTGGTACTTATAAGTAGGTACCAATGCACATTTTTAAATTCAGAATGAAAACTCTGTTCCCTTCATCTGAGAAGTGAACTCCATCTCCTCTGTAGATATCTTGCATGTAGTAACGTAAGTTATTGTTGTAGATGGAGCCCATTCCATGGTCTCTCATGTAAGCTGAAACAGATTTGTTTACATGCTTCCTCGATTTCTCAATTTGCGGACAAAATTGGTTCGACCACCTCCATTTCTGTCTTTGGCATATATTTGAATATACCAAGGCAGTTTGAGGAAAAAGTGCCATCAATTGCTCAAAGGTGTCCTTTAAAAGCATTTCCAGACCTACCCCAGTCAAAGTGCCCACGTCATTTCCTCCACAGTGCACAATTAACAGGTCAGGTTTAGGCAAATGCATAAAGGTTTTCACCAATGGTATCAATTGGTGACATTTTAATACTCTGTGGCCAAACCACTTAATTTCCACATCTTGTAAATTGAGGTTAGGTAAATTTCTGTTATCAGCATACCTCTGAGCCCAGTAGATGTAACTATGTCCAACAATCCAGACAGAAAACATGGTGAGAGGAGGTTCTGCTGCAGTCAGATGAAGTGTGGCAATGAAATGGGAGTTGAATAAATAAGAGTTTAAAATGAAAAAACTGTGGAGTTTCTGTGTTAATGAAGCAGTAGCAGTGATTGGTGGATTTTGATTGCTGAAAACAGAAAGTTAGGGTGCATGGATGAGTTCTTTGAAAGATGTAATTTGAATGGTCAAAAAAAATCATTTTATGAAAGATTGCACTGGATACGCAGGTGTACTGAGAGTTCAGAGTTCAATTGAAACATTGTTGTGTGAACTTGCAAACATGAGAGGTCTTTCAGGAGGTGGTTGCTATGCAAAAAAGGCAGAAAGGGCAGAGGGGGGAAGGGTGTTGATTTGAAAAAAGTGAGGGAAGAGTTTTGATTGGGTGACATGAGAGATATGTGTGATGAATTACAGGTTTTCTGTGCTTTTTATGGCTGCAGACTCTGGAGTGCATACCTTTTGCTCTGCTAAAGACAATTTGGTGTGTTTCTGAGACTGTTTTGAAACTCATAAAGTATTTGCTAAGGTGAGAAAAGATTCATTTAATTTAGATAGAGAATAGTATGGTTTAGGGAGAACATTATGAAGAAAGTTGTGTATTTAAAATTTTGATTTGTGTCAAGTGTTTTACAAATAGATTTTGTTTCTTTGTGTTACATAGCCATGTTAAAAGTGACGCTAAAATAGTGCAAGGGTCTTACAAAAATGCTTTCATGTGTCTTAGGGTATTTTAACTCACTTCCCCATGAATGTATGAATATAATTGCTTTACAAGTTGTGTTTAAAAACGTTTTTTGAAATCAATTAGGTTTCTTGATATGTACTGCTAGAGCTTCATAGGTTGCTTGGGGCATATTTATAAGGCCTTTGTGTCTCTCTGATGTTATTTTTCCCATTTTAATTTAAGACCTTTCCCTGTGGTGCAAGGTCCTTGTAAATACGCCCCCATCTGTGCTTGGCAAATTTAGATCTTGATTATTTGACTTACATAGCCATGTTAAAAGTGATCTCAAAATGGAGCAAGGGCTTAAAAAAAACGATTTCATGTGTCTTAGGGCATTTTAAGTCACTTCCCCTTGAATGTAGGTATATAATTTATTTAGATGATGTGTTTAAAAACGATTTTTGAAATCAATTAGGTTTCTTGATATGTACTGCTAGAGCTTCATAGGTTGCTTGGGGCATATTTATAAGGCCTTTGTGTCTCTCTGATGTTATTTTTCCCATTTTAATTTAAGACCTTTCCCTGTGGTGCAAGGTCCTTGTAAATACGCCCCCATCTGTGCTTGGCAAATTTAGATCTTGATTATTTGACTTACATAGCCATGTTAAAAGTGATCTAAAAATGGAGCAAGGGCTTAAAAAAAACGCTTTCATGTGTCTTAGGGTATTTTAAGTAACTTCCCCATGAATGTATGAATATAATTGCTTTACAAGTTGTGTTTAAAAAGTTTTTTTAAATCAATTAAGTTTCTTGATATGTAATGCTAGAGGTTCATAGGTTGCTTGGGGCATATTTATAAGGCCTTTGAGTCTCTCTGATGTTATTTTTCCCATTTTAATTTAAGACCTTTCCCTGTGGTGCAAGGTCCTTGTAAATACGCCCCCATGTGTGCTTGGCAAATTTAGATTTTGATTATTTGACTTACATAGCCATGTTCCATACAGTTCTAACCTTCTGCGTAGTCTTTGATATGCTAGACTCCATCTGCACTATGAGATACCTAAGCAAAGGAAACACAGGTGATGTGATTGTGAAATGAGGAAAAGAAACTACACATTTTTCAATTACATCACATGTGTTTCCTAAGTTTACGAATGACATTGTGCAGATGAGGTTTAGGTCTGTCCACGGACACAGAAAAGGTCTGGCCTTTGTTCAAGAGTGAAGTGGACATGACTTACTTCATTGGTAGGCCTTCACATGTATTATCTCCTCTGTACTCTTCAAAAAGCGTAAATTTCATCTGCAACCCTGAGTTGGCCTCACCTCAAACAAACCTCTGGATAGGCCACACTTTATCGTCATCCTGAATCAATCATTTAAAATGTTAGGGACAGATTTATGATAGGTGTAAGCTTATTTTGCGTCACTGTGCGTGACTTTTGTGACGCAGCGGCGGTGCAAAAGATTTGCTATGTGGCGACATATTTACAACTTGATGCATCTAGGCAGATGTGTCATGCTGTAAAGTCCCGTGCCACATGAAACCGATGCAGCAGTGATGCAAAAGATGCACCATGTTGCAAGACAGGCCTCATTTCATCTCCAACAAGATAAGAAGCTGAATCTTCTGTAAATGTGAAAATTGTTGTATACACTGCTCAACTTATGTGTACTCTTTGATATGCTAGAGTCCATCTGCACTATGAGATACCTAAGCAAAGGAAACACAGGGGATGTGATTGTGAAATGAGGAAAAGAAACTCCACATTTTTCAATTACATCACCTGTGTTTCCTAAGTTTACGAATGACATTGTGCAGATGAGGTTTAGGCCTGTCCACGGACACAGAAGAGGTCTGGCCTTTGTTCAAGAGTGAAGTGGACATGACTTACTTCATTGGTAGGCTTTCACATGTATTATAAATGTAAATGTAGATTGTGCTTATATAGCGCACGGCTACCCGCAGTGGGTGTCCCGGCGCTTGCTTAGGGAACCCGTCCTGATATTCCCTTGTGAGATAGCAGGGTATCCACAAGGTGAAAGTCAGGCATCCTGCCGCGAGGGGCTGTTGTGGAGATTAAGCAAGCTATTGCCCAGAGTCGCAGAGTGTGAACCCGTGAGTCGAGGAGGCAACGGGGCGAGAATTATCGAGTCGTGGAATTTTTAGTCCAAGACCCGCCGAGGCGGGGAATTGAACCCTGGTCCAGGACCGATCTCAGCTTCCGGGTCTGCCGCCTCTAACCCCTGAGCCACACTTCTCCACTTCTCCATTATCTCCTCTGTACTCTTCAACAAGCGTAAATTTCATCTGCAACCCTGAGTAGGCCTCACCTTAAACAAACCTCTGGATAGGCCACACCTTATCGTCATCCTGAATCAATCATTTAAAATGTTAGGGACAGATTTATGATAGGTGTATGCCTCTTTTGCGTCACTGTGCGTCACTTTTGTGACGCAGCGGCGGTGCAAAAGATTTGCTATGTGGTGACATATTTACAACTTGATGCATCTAGGCAGATGTGTCATGCTGTAAAGTCCCGTGCCACATGAAACCGATGCAGCAGTGATGCAAAAGATGCACCATGTTGCAAGACAGGCCTCATTTCATCTCCAACAAGATAAGAAGCTGATTCTTCTGTAAATGTCAAAATTGTTGTATACACTGCTCAACTTATGTGTACTCTTTGATATGCTAGAGTCCATCTGCACTATGAGATACCTAAGCAAAGGAAACACAGGTGATGTGATTGTGAAATGAGGAAAAGAAACTCCACATTTTTCAATTACATCACCTGTGTTTCCTAAGTTTACGAATGACATTGTGCAGATGAAGTTTAGGTCTGTCCACGGACACAGAAAAGGTCTGGCCTTTGTTCAAGAGTGAAGTGGACATGACTTACTTCATTGGTAGGCCTTCACATGTATTATCTCCTCTGTACTCTTCAACAAGCGTAAATTTCATCTGCAACCCTGAGTAGGCCTCACCTCAAACAAACCTCTGGATAGGCCACACTTTATCGTCATCCTGAATCAATCATTTAAAATGTTAGGGACAGATTTATGATAGGTGTAAGCTTATTTTGCGTCACTGTGCGTGACTTTTGTGACGCAGCGGCGGTGCAAAAGATTTGCTAGGTGGCGACATATTTACAACTTGATGCATCTAGGCTGATGTGTCATGCTGTAAAGTCCCGTGCCACATGAAACCGATGCAGCAGTGATGCAAAACATGCACCATGTTGCAAGACAGGCCTCATTTCATCTCCAACAAGATAAGAAGCTGAATCTTGTGTAAATGTGAAAATTGTTGTATACACTGCTCAACTTATGTGTACTCTTTGATATGCTAGAGTCCATCTGCACTATGAGATACCTAAGCAAAGGAAACACAGGTGATGTGATTGTGAAATGAGGAAAAGAAACTCCACATTTTTCAATTACATCACCTGTGTTTCCTAAGTTTACGAATGACATTGTGCAGATGAGGTTTAGGCCTGTCCACGGACACAGAAGAGGTCTGGCCTTTGTTCAAGAGTGAAGTGGACATGACTTACTTCATTGGTAGGCTTTCACATGTATTATCTCCTCTGTACTCTTCAACAAGCGTAAATTTCATCTGCAGCCCTGAGTAGGCCTCACCTTAAACAAACCTCTGGATAGGCCACACCTTATCGTCATCCTGAATCAATCATTTAAAATGTTAGGGACAGATTTATGATAGGTGTATGCCTCTTTTGCGTCACTGTGCGTCACTTTTGTGACGCAGCGGCGGTGCAAAAGATTTGCTATGTGGTGACATATTTAAACTTGATGCATCTAGGCAGATGTGTCATGCTGTAAAGTCCCGTGCCACATGAAACCGATGCAGCAGTGATGCAAAAGATGCACCATGTTGCAAGACAGGCCTCATTTCATCTCCAACAAGATAAGAAGCTGAATCTTCTGTAAATGTCAAAATTGTTGTATACACTGCTCAACTTATGTGTACTCTTTGATATGCTAGAGTCCATCTGCACTATGAGATACCTAAGCAAAGGAAACACAGGTGATGTGATTGTGAAATGAGGAAAAGAAACTCCACATTTTTCAATTACATCACCTGTGTTTCCTAAGTTTACGAATGACATTGTGCAGATGAAGTTTAGGTCTGTCCACGGACACAGAAAAGGTCTGGCCTTTGTTCAAGAGTGAAGTGGACATGACTTACTTCATTGGTAGGCCTTCACATGTATTATCTCCTCTGTACTCTTCAACAAGCGTAAATTTCATCTGCAACCCTGAGTAGGCCTCACCTTAAACAAACCTCTGGATAGGCCACACCTTATCGTCATCCTGAATCAATCATTTAAAATGTTAGGGACAGATTTATGATAGGTGTATGCCTCTTTTGCGTCACTGTGCGTCACTTTTGTGACGCAGCGGCGGTGCAAAAGATTTGCTATGTGGTGAAATATTTACAACTTGATGCATCTAGGCAGATGTGTCATGCTGTAAAGTCCCTTGCCACATGAAACCGATGCAGCAGTGATGCAAAAGATGCACCATGTTGCAAGACAGGCCTCATTTCATCTCCAACAAGATAAGAAGCTGAATCTTCTGTAAATGTCAAAATTGTTGTATACACTGCTCAACTTATGTGTACTCTTTGATATGCTAGAGTCCATCTGCACTATGAGATACCTAAGCAAAGGAAACACAGGTGATGTGATTGTGAAATGAGGAAAAGAAACTCCACATTTTTCAATTACATCACCTGTGTTTCCTAAGTTTACGATTGACATTGTGCAGATGAAGTTTAGGTCTGTCCACGGACACAGAAAAGGTCTGGCCTTTGTTCAAGAGTGAAGTGGATATGACTTACTTCATTGGTAGGCCTTCACATGTATTATCTCCTCTGTACTCTTCAACAAGCGTAAATTTCATCTGCAACCCTGAGTAGGCCTCACCTCAAACA